>NC_142026.1:70152790-70500290 GCF_982192425.1 Myodes glareolus
TTTGTCTCTTTCAGATGATGCTTGACTAAATAGTTATACATGATGTTTGGTGCCAAATGATCCATTGTTTCTTTTCCTGTAGGCCATTGTGTGGTCTTTCAACACAACAAAATCTTCATATACTTCCATAATGCGATGGAATGAGCAATGCATACATTAGTCATGGTCTATGCTGGATGGTCTCTGCATGCTTACCTCAGTACACACACATATAGATGGTCAGTAGCAGCCTCCCAATAGCCCTAGGAACAATGTCATGGAATTTTCCTGACTAAAGTTGTCATGTAAAGGTCCATTTTGTGAGTATGCAATAATTGACTGTGAGGTACCACTGGGCAGTTGTGAATGTCCCAGAAGTTGAAATTCCCATGATTACTGCTTAATGAGGAAAAATGTAACTTTAGTTGCCTTGCTATTCTTGAAAGCAGGATTCCTGGTGCCCAGTGTGATTCCATTTTGATGTTAATATGGCTCTTGGTGTCTTTTTTTATGGACTTTCATGTCAAGTCTTCATGAGTGCAACTTTCCTGAATTTTGTAGCAGATGGAGTCTCATGGATTATCAGTTTCTCTGGCCTCTACAATTTTTCTGCTTCTTCTGCCTCGATGTTTCCTGAGTCTAGAGTGCAAAACTTACATTGTAGATAGATCAACTGGTACTGGCATCACACCATTACTAGTTTTCTGGGTTCTGATCAGTTGTGCATTTTGTAGTTTCCTTTGCTTTTGAAGGGAAGTTTCTTTGTTGAGAGGCAAGAGCCCTAGATATTATAGCAAGGAAGAAGTATTGCTGAGAACAAGACAAAAGGGTCCTCACCAGGGAGGAATCTCCTAGTTGGTTTTCCAGTAACAAATAGTGAATCCTGAAATCATGTACATACAAGTACCCAAATTATGTACATACAAATAACATTACACATACACACACACACACACACACATACTCACACCACACAAACACATTCACAACACACAAACATACACACACAAACACACATTTTTGTGTAATAACAATTAAAGAAAAATACAGGGTCATGAATTTGAGAGGATGTTTGTATGAGTGTACTTGGAAAGGGTTGGAAGAAAGAAAAGATTAATGTTGAATAATATTTTAATTAAAAAATAATTTATTTACACCCTATAAAATATTGATGTTTACAACATAAATTAAAATGTACTTGTATAATGTGTTTCTTCTCAGAATAACTAAATACTGGTTAGAGTGTTGGAAAGATAAAATAGTGTGGATACTGGTGTGCAGTGTTATGTTTTATCATCTTAAGTAGATGTGACCCATTTTAAAACATTTACAATGGGATATTCACAGATGTTGCCAAAGCATGTGACACTTGCTCATCCATAAGGACACCCAAATGTGGCATTTTTGGTAATTTCTTCCTTCATTTTATATTGAAGTTTATAATATTTGGCTTCTTTATTCTCTATTATCTATTAACTAACAAAATAGCAAGTATCCTTAAGGTATTTTTGTCCTTGTTTGTCTTGGTCCAAAATCTCCCCCTCCACTATTGCTCTGCCCTCATCTCTGCTTATCCTGTTCCATGTTCATTATTCTTTCTTTCACTTTTAAAATATATATATTGTTTTGCCTTCCTAGACCCTCTAATCAGTTTATTTCAAGTTTCCTGGCTTCTACACATACTCACTCTTACATGGGGGAGGGGAGACTGTAAATCTCTGGTAGTTCCTAAGGCCTCAGCTCATCTCTCCACTCTCTTTAAATGACTTTAGAACTCAAGCTTTACAGCCAGTTCTTTTCTGGTTCTTGATTGTCCATTTGGCTGCCCCTACATGGTTGTTGTGTGTGAAAAGGCAACAGTGCCCATTCCTGGGGATGCTTGGATCAGCTTGGTATTTATTCAGAGTTGTAACTGCCTGCTTCTACAGGGGAAACCTCACCTGCTTAGAGAACATTTTGCAGACACTTTCTTTCACAGCAATAGTGTCTGGTGCCCTGAGAAGTTCCTCCTACTCTACTGATGGGCTGTCTAATTCACTGCCTTCTTTCCTCTCATTTCCACTCTGTACTTAGGAGTGAGAAATTATTATCCCAGATATAGGTTCAACAAAAAACATGAACCATTACCTCAGTAGCTATCATTTATCAGATATTCTCTTTATATGTGACAGTTGTCCTGGCATATTTTGCTTGTTTTTGTTCTGTTGTACATTCTGTGAGATTGTATAATACTAGATGTCCAGAGTGCTCTAACAGCCCTGACCTTGTGTTTCCATTTGCATGTGTTGCCTATATGTTAGAAATTTTCATAAGTCTAGTTCTTAAGCTACTTTGACGTAAGTTGTCACTTGAAACACCATTCCTATATGTTTTGTGTTTTTAATAATTTTTTTCTTGTGAGTTTGAGTCTCAAAGATCATTCAGGACCTTAAAGTCCAAATTGAGAGTTAGCCTTAAGAAATTTCCTGAAGAGAAGCTCTTCCCAAAGAGCTGCCTCAAATGCATTTTACCGAGAACTAGAACCGGCAAAGAACACAGAATAAATATATCCAGCTTGTTTGTTGCAGTGGGAAGTAAAGCAAACAAGCAGTTTAACAGAATACACAAACATGTAGTTAGCTCCACATTAAACCCCCAGTTTCTATAATAGTGTTGGGCACTTTCCCAGAAGACTTGTCATAAAAGGGGTGAGAAGATGAGGGTGAGTTTCAGATTAAACCAAAGATGGATCCAGTTGAGATACGATGGAGGAACCAATGCCCTGTCACAAGACCATAGATATATTCTAAATGATAATATATATTTCTCATTACTTATGCATTAATTTTTATAAGATATAATTTAAGAATAGATATATTTAGCTTCTGTTGTCATTATTGAAGTTGTCTTCTTTTATATAATATTATATATCCAATATCAGTATATTCTGGAATTGTGTTTCTTTGTATGGGCTGTCATTTTTCATTGTTTCTAACAGGCCAACGTCATATTGACTCAAATGCTACATTATCTGTGAAAATTAATGAATGTTCTTCCATCAATACATGCATTCTAAGGTATCAAATGTTCCTAACAACCATACATACATGGAAAGTAACTACTATAAGAATTTTTGAATGAGGTCATTTTATGTGGTCTAGGCTGGCCATCAGCTCCTGAGGTTAATGGATCCTATATTTAAGCCTCTTAATATTAAAGGTTTCTTCTTCCCCAACAAAACTACAAGTATTTTTTTTTCCTTCTGCCAAGACAAACAGCTTGTCCATACTCTGAAAGAAATTGTGTCGAATCACATGATAGACATCTGGAACCTCATAACTGGACTCATTTTCTTATCACAAACAACAATTGGAATTCTTGGAAATTTCTCACTTATGTTCTACTATGTAATCCTTTACTATAGAAAATGTACATTAAAGCCCACAGATATGATTCTTTTCAATGTAACAACAGCCAATATCATGATCATTCTCTCTTCAGGATTGCCCCACACAATAACTCCTTTTGTGTTGAGGAAGTTAATGAATTATTTTGAATGTAGATTAATTTTTTACATTGAAAGAGTTGGCCGGAGTTTGTCCATTGGAACCTGCTGCCTCTTGAGCGTCTTTCAGGCCATGATGATCAGTCCTAGGGAATCATGTTGGAAGGATCATAAAGTCAAAGTTGCCAGGTCCATTGGCTGCATCATCTCCCTACTCTGGCTTTTCTACATATTGATACATTTCATTTTCTTTATCTACCCATTTATTAAAAGGAATGAAAAAAACATGACAAGAACACAAGATTTTGGATACTGTCTTATTATACTACATGATGATTTACTGTATGTAGCATTAGTGGTGTTCCCGGAAGTCCTTTTTTCTTTACTCATCATTTGGTCCAGTGGCTTCATGATTGTCATCTTGTACAGACACAAGCAGAAGGTTCAGCACATCCGTAGAACACATGGTTCAAGCAGAAACTCCCCCGAGTCCAGAGCCACAAAGAATATCCTGGCACTGGTGTCTACCTTTCTTACTTTTTACACATTATCTTCCATCTTACAAGGCTGCATTACTCTTTCATATGATCACAACTGGTGGCTGATCAACATCACTTCATTTACTTCTCTATGTTTTCCATCTTTTGGGCCATTTGTTCTTATGAATCATTACTCCATTGTATCCAGATTCAGTTTTATCTGTTACAGTAATAAAAATTATTGAACCATGTACACTGCAATATGGTATACATATATCAATACAATATATATCAGTACATAAAAAATGCTTTAAACAGGTAGAAGCATGCATACATACAATATTCAATATAATTTAACTTTGTATCCATATACAAAAATCTATGCCGATGTAATTATCTATAAACAATAACTCACAAATACCATTATTATCTATCCAATTATCCCCCTTTTTTTTTCAAAAAGATCCCTGAGCTTATAAAATTCCTTTCCCAACTCTCAACCGTATACTAATTATAATCAATCCCTAAATATTGTTCGTAAACCTGAGGACAAACTTTGCTGAGAGAGGGGATATCGTCCTCTAGAATTACTTCCAGCTGTCATGGGGGTGAGGTTCTTTCTGGAGGATCCTGTGAAAGTAAAATGATGGTTAAATTTCAAGATCAATGTCTTTTAAAATTGCAAACAGTTTCTGAGTATTTTGTTGGAGGTCTGGCCAGAATGTTGTACAAGATGTGCACCATTTCAGCTAACCAAGTTGGAATCATCTGTGCAGCTGATACCCAGAACAGGACTTGTAGTAGCACTATCAGTATTATGACATCATATCAACCGAGTGGAGTTGTTGTTATGGGGGTCCCATCCTCTTCCTGGAAACTTCAAATGTCAGTGCAGGAAAAACTCATTGTTCATTGTGGAAAACTTAAACATTACAAAGAAACCTTGTCTCAAAAAACAAACAGAGAAGAAGATAGTGAGGCAGAGGTGTGGAGAGGGAAATGGCACTGACAGAGTCCGCCTTTGATGCTGAACTATTGATCTAATTAAAGCTTAAAAATGGCGGTGGTGGTGCACACCTTTAATCCCAGCACTCAGGAGGCAGAGGTGGGAGGATCTCTGTGAGTTTGATTTTCTCTGGGACTTGCCGGTTGTGGGGTACCAGGCAGGACAGATACCCCAAGCAAGCCAGCCCTCATGTTACATATGGTGCCCATTGTGTGGCAACTTTATCCACGTAAAGCCTGAGACAGCTTGGGAAGTAATTCTAGAACAAAATAACAGCATTATGCATGGTTTCTTGGTAGCAACAATTTCTCAGGTCTGCTCTGTTTGCTAGAGGCAAGCAAGCACTCTCATCTAAGAGAGGCTTCCTGACTCAGCTTTAGCTGCAAAATCCTGCAGCTCTTTTAAGAGGTCCTGCCACAAAACTTAAACAGTGTTGATGAAAAGCTAAAGACATGCTTTTCGGTTTTCAGCCGTAGCAGGAAAAAAGCTGTGCCATTTTAAAATGCCAGCTTTCTGGGCCATCCTGCCAGGGCAAACTCTGACTCTTTCAAGCAAGCGATCCTGATTACAGAGGTTTTGAGTGTTTAACATGGCTGCAGCTTGCTTGCTAGCAGGGACCTTGAAACACTGTAGAGTTGTGATGATAAAAATGGCTCCAATAGTACCTCTGCCATGAGGCTGGAAAGCTAAGGAATGGGCTGGATCCAGCCGTCAAAACCACGGTTTTAGACTCATGTAGTAAGAAAAAGAGAGATATACAGTAAAGAGAGATTCAAATAGGAAGAAAACCTCTAAATGGTTTACAGTGTGTTAAAAATATATGCAGGATAAAAGTTTTATAGTTCTTAAAGTAAAAAGAAAGAAAGAAAGTAGTTGGGTGTGGTGGTACACACCTTTAATCCCAACACTTGGGGGGCAGAGGTACATTGATCTCTGTGACTTCAAGGTGTGGTAGCACATGCCTTCAATCCCAATGCCTGGGAGGCAGAGACAGACAGATATCTGAGTTCAAGGTATGGTAGCACACACCTTTAATCCCAGCACTGGGGAGGCAGAGACAGAAGGATCTTTGTGAGTTCAAGGACAGCCTGGTCTACAGAGTTATTCCAGGACAAAGATATACAGAAAACCTGTCTCAAAAAGTAAAAGTAAAAATAAAAGAAACAGAGGCTAAAATAAAGCCACATAAAGATGGAAAACACACAAAGAATCTTGGTACTGTATGCTATTATGCTCTCTTTGAATTGTTTGAATGCTGAGGAAGGAGCAACAGCTGCTAAAAGACTTTTGTTTATAAATGCTGCTGAATTAATCCAAGATAGATATTTTGAAAATACCTTGGCTTCAAAATTGAAGTCAAAAGGTATGCTACTTTGGAGAAGAGATTTTGCTTTTGTCTTCACAGAAAATGAGAGGCTGTGGATTCATTCTGAGTTAAGAAAAATCAGGTTCAAAAAAGGAAGACCACCTGAGAAATCTCCAATAGGAACAGATGGCCCAGATGACCGAGTTCTTCATCCAGAACAGGTTCAAGACTCCTGTCTGAGATGATCGAGACTCACAGGATACTCCAGTCAGGACTTGATTATAACTCTAAATTTTCTTTAGGTCCCCATAAGATTATCAGCACCCCCAACCAGCAGGAAGTAGCCTGAAATACTACGCCCACATTCCCAACAAATGGATTGTGGGTATTTTCCTTTGTTTAAAAAAAAAGAGGGAAATGGTGCAGGAGAATTGTCTGTATTCTGTCAATCATGTATTTTAATAAAATGCTGATTGGCCAGGCAGGAAGTGTAGGTGGATAAACCAGACAGTAAGTAGAGGTGGGGTGATGAGAACAGGAATATTCTGGGAATCAGGAAGCTCCCTCTGTCATTCCTGCCCAGATCACTGAAGAAGCAACATGTGAGCTGACAGCTGGAAAAGGTACCAAGCCACATGGCTAAAGTATATCAGAATAATGGGTTAATATAAGTTATAAGAACTAATAAGAAGCCTGACCTAATGGGCCAATCAGCTTTATAACTTATAGAGATCTCTGTGTGGTTGATTTTCTCTGGGACTTGCTGGTTGTGGGGTACCAGGCAGGACAGATACCCCAAGCAAGCCGGCCCTCATGTTACAGAACCATGTTTTAAGTATGTAAGTTGTCATAGAGTCAGTGTGGGTTCATGCAGGTCCATGGAATGAAGGCAGAGCCACTTTAAGGATGATTTTTGCCTTTCCAGCTTCAGGGAAGCTCAGTATCTCTCAGACTGAGGTGTTCTCCCTTAGCTCATGGCATTTTTATTGTTATCTAACTTACACTTTTAGCAAGTTCATTTTCAAACCACAAACACCATATCAGAGTATCTCAAAGGGATAATGCCAAATGAAAATTCTCTATTCAGCATTCCAACCAGTGTGCAGGAGCTTTTTCAGTGCCAACTTTTGCATAGTCTTTGAACCCCCAGGAAACTCAGTTAAAACTACAAACAGAAGGTCCCAGAGACAGGGTAGCAACCACAAAAGGCAGATAAAAGAAGGCTAAGTGAAAACACTCCTCTAGAGGCAAGTCAGTTGTTGCTATGTATGGATTCTCCTTACAGATTCCCCTTCTGTTTGTACTTTAAATTATGTAGCATTACAACAAATATGGCATCTTTTCTTTCTTTATTACAATCTTTTGTAAGTCAAAAGACATGTTAAAGACAATAAGGTTACTATTGCAAAGAGAATAGTGATACTTGATAAAACAAGAAATTTATTAAAGTTATCGACATGGCTGAATAAGGTTATGGTGTCTGCAAGCTTTCCAAAACATTCATTCTTGTCATATCAGGTAAGTTTTTTTTAAACTTTTTCTTAATTTCTTGTTGTAAATCATAAACCATTTAAAAAGAATTCGGGTAACCCAACAAATACATCTTAACCTTTTCCCAAAATGTTTGCTTTCATTAAATGTTAGAGGTGTAATATAATAATATGCAACATTTCAATCACATTTCCATTTTTCTGCTCTTTCAATATTTCCAATGGATCCCCTAACAATATAACAGTTTCTCACAAATCAGCTAATTCTTTAACTACCTCATTATCTATCTTATTTTGTTCAGTCCAAAAACACTGCTGATTGTTTTTGTCAGTCTCTAACAAACTCAACCAGTTTGAATTTCTTTATGAAAGAACTCTCTGGCTGTTGCAGCACTAGCAGTAAATGTAATAATTCCCCAAATAACCACAATAAGTCTAACCATTTGACGTGTTGTTCTTAATATTTTCTCACTGAGCTTCTGTTTCAGGATCATCACAGGTGAATCCCACAGTGGCCTCAACAACTTAACCAGTATTCAGATAGCTGGTCTTACTCTAAGCCCATGTGAACTTTCAGAGGTTATGTTTGAAGATAAACTAGAATTAATACAGGCGTTAAGGGTACAGCATTCATAAGTGATGCTGCTATTACTAGGGTGCCATTAAACAGGCTGCTTCAGTAGTAATTAAAGTAATGATGCACATTCCATAGAAGGATGGTTTTGATTTAATCTAAAAGACAAAAGTATTATCCTTAATGCTTAACTTTTCTTCCCATGTTTTAAGAAGACTGGAGGCACTTGCTGATTTCTGCAAGTTATTCTGAATTGAATTGCCATATCACAGGAGAGGACTTGATATTCCAACTAATTTCATTGTATATGTGCAGTAACAGGACTGTTTTCTACATTTCCATTCAAACTATGCTGTTGCCATCATAACTTTGAGTGAGAACATTTTACTTGAGGAGAGCCATAAGAGCTCCAATCATTGATGCCTCTATGGGAGATATTAATCATCACTCAAGGTTTCTCACTCTTACATTGTTGCCAATATTTTCAGTCAGATTCCTTTTTAGTAACCCTCATCTCACGAAATGATAGGTTTATAAAAATAGTAGCATTAATCTCATGTCCTTCAAAACTAGATGCCTGAAGCTTATAAACCATATTATGATTATTTTGGATAGTATTTACTATAGATAGACACACTTGAAAGGTTAGATTTGGGCATTAAATTTAATTTTCCATACTTATAGGAATTCCTTGCACTCCCACAATATAATTCTTAATCCATTCCCTATCCTTCACCAGCTAAGAAGGATCTCGGCGGTCATAAGGACCAGGTAGCTAAGAAGATTCATTAATTATCACAGGAATATGGTTTGGGAACATATACCCCATAATTGTGATTGGTCTCTTTTACCAACAATATAGCCAAGGATAGCATAGCAAGGATCAAATTTGTAGCATTCAAATGTTTCTGAGTCATATGCATTCTCTCCTCTCCTTTGTCATACAAATTCTTAAGCTGTTTTCAGTTGTGAAGATTCACTGTCTGCTTCAAAGGATTTGGTATAATTACCTTCCCCACACACACCGCTTGAGGCATCTCACTAGCTGAAGCTATCAGCATCTGAGAGGTTCCTCTTACTCATATGTAAGCTTTATGAATTTTGATGGTGTCTACATCTTCTTGTCTCCTGTAGAAACACAAGTATAACTACAAATCCATCATAATACCTTCCCCCTTTTTGCATACTGAAGCACATAGGAGGATTTATTTCAGCAGTCTTATCTATGGCCCAATACCATTCTGTAGCTGTTGTTCCTCTTTCATTAGCCTTTAAAAATGTATAGTTAGTAGAGCAATAGACAGCCTACACTTGGGGGTCCTCACAACCCCTTCTGTTTAACAAGTATCTCCTTTAGAGTGTGTTTAGAACTTTCAACAAAAACTTGTTATATAAGATCATTTGGTATCCATGTAACATATTCTATTTTGTGACATGCAAAAAATGTTTCATTTTACTGGAGACTTAACCTGAGTCATTATGAGTTTTAATTTTTATCAGTATGTCCATTATAGCCATTGTTCCTAATAAGGGTATAACTATAGAATCAGTCTTTTCAGAGCTTAAGGCTGATGTTCATGAAAATCCAGAGTATCTTTATCAATAGTATGATGAATGTGTTTTAATTTTCCAAATTCTGCTAAATGAAATACATCTTTTTGCCAAATTTCATTTCTTTGTGTACCTTTTACAAAGAACAAGCAGGACAGATTTTTTTTAAAAAAAAATTTCCTTAGCTTTATGACAAGTAATAGAATTTTTTTCTTTAAGCCTCTACTATTAACATGATTATTCTCATGAAATTCTCTTAATTCAAACACATTTCCTATCAACAATTGACACATCCTTCATTTTTATTTGATAATAGCCCAGAAAACTCTGGATGAGTAATTATATCTAAGATATTCATTAAAGTCTAACAAAACCATCAGAGTAATTTATTTTTTAAAATGAACTTTTCTTGTTTTATATACCTATATCAGTCCCACTCCCTACCCTCCTTCTGCTTCCCTCACTTTCCTCCTACCTCACTCATCCATCCATTCTTCAGAGAGGCTAAGGTTTCCCATGGGGTCTCAACATGGTCTGATACATCATTTTGAGGCAGGACCAAGGCCCTACCCTCTATATATAGGCCGAGCAAGGTATCACTTCAAAAGGAACAGGAAAAAAAAATTCAAGCACTAAATCCTGGTCCCATTGCCAGTGGCTGCAAGGACTGTCCCAAGCACACATTTAATGCCCACATTCAGAGGGCTTTGTTTGGTCCTATGTGGGTTCTGCCATTGTCAATTCAGAGTCTGTGAGCTCTCTAGTAAAGGCTAGATGTTTTTATGGGTATCATTATCATGGTCTTCACCCTTTGCTCATACTGTTTCTCCTCTTTCTCTTGGACTGGTCCCTGGAAGCTCGACTGAGTGGTTAGTTATGGATGTCTGCATCTACTTCTGTCAGTTGTTGGATGAAGGTTCTATGATGACAGTTAAGGTAGTCATCAATCTGATTACAGGGGAAGTCCAGTTCAGGCACCCTCTCCACTATTGCTTAGGGTCTTAGCTGGGGCTATCTTTGTGGATTCCTGGGAATTCCCTGGTTCCAGGTTTCATTCTTGCTCCATAATGGCTCCCACAATCAAGATATCCCTTTTCTTTCTTTCCCTTTATGTCCTTTCCCCATCTCAACCACCCCTTTCTCTCATGTTCTCCTCTTACTACCTCTTCTTTCCTCCTCATTCCCCTTTACCATCCCTTCTGTGTCCCTCAGGTTCCCAATTTTCTCAGGAGATCTTGGCTATTTCCCTTTCCCCTAGGGATCCATGAACGTCTTTCTTAGGGTTCTCCTTGGTCCCAGCTTCTCTGGGATAGTGGATTATAGGCTGATTATTCTTTGCATTACATCTAACATACACTTATGAGTGAGTATATACCATGTTTGTCTTTCTGGGTCTGGGTTTTTTGCTAGTTCTATCTATTTGCATACAAATGTCAAGATTTCATTGTTTTTTTTAACCACTGAGTCATACTTCATTGTACAAATGTACCACACTTTCTTTCTTTCTTTCTTTAATTTTTTAAAAAGGAAACAATCTATCTGTTTTCATTTCATATACCAATCCCAGTTCCCACTCCCTCCCCTTCTTCTATTCTCTCTACCTACTCACCCACCCCATCCCCCATTCATTTCTCAGACAGAATAAGGCACATTGCTTTGAGGAAGGACCAAAGCCCTCCTTACTACTTCTAGGCTGAGCAAGGTTAGACTCCCAAAAAGCCAGTACAAGCTATAGGAATAAAACCTCAGGCCACTCTCAGTCACCCTGAAGTCTGCCCTATCCATACTACAGTCATCCACATTCAGAGCGACTAGTTTGGGCCTATGCTGCTTCTTCCCTGTCTGGCTAGAGTTGGTGTGCTCCCCTTAGCTCACATATACTACTTCATTGGGTGTCCCCATCATGGAATCTAGGTTGCTTCCAGGTTCTGGCTATTAAGAATAATGCTGCTATGAACATAGTTGTGCAAACACTGCACCTGTGACCACTGGAGACTTGGCCCTTACTGAACATGGAGAGGAACACCCAGAACCACTTCAGCAACTACCAGAGGCATGGCCCCACCTGCACCAGGATAAAGAGTGAACACCCAAGCTACAGGTAACACCTTCACCAGTTGGAGGAAGAGGCTCCTGAAGCACAGGCCCCACCTGCATGCCTTGGAAAAAAGATGGGTAGGTGCAATGCAAGAATACATTTAACAAAATAAAGAGCCTGAATCTAGGGCCCCAACAAAGGAAAGACCTAAACATCCTAACTCAGAAGAAAACAACCTTAAATATAACTTTCTGAAGGTGATAGACACCTTTAAAGAAGAAATGAAAAATTCCCTTAAAGAAATGTAAAAAATGATAAATTGGAAAAAGACAATAAAACTCTTAAAGTCAAGAAAAAACAAACAGGTGATACAAACAGTTTAGACAGTTCAAGACTGGAAAATTGAAATAGAGTCCATAAAGAAAACACAAACCAAGGGAATTCTGGAAATGTAAAATCTGGGTAAATGAAGAGGAACTACAGATGCAAGCATAACCATCTAATTATAAGAGATAAAAGAGAGACTCTCAGGAGCTGAAGATACAGTAGAGAAAATAGATTCACCAGTCAAAGAAAATGTTAAATCCAACAAATCATTAAGAAAAATCATCCATAAAAACTGTAACACCATGAAAAGAGCATACCTAAGAAGAAGAATAGGGATATAGGAAGGAGAAAAACTTCAGCTCAAAGGCACAGAAAATATATTCATCAAAATCATAGAAGAGAACTTTCCCAATCTAACGATACAAGAAGCTTACAAAACACCAAATAGACTGGACCAAAAAAAGTTTCCTTGCAATATAATAATTTAAAAACGCTAAGCAAAAATTAAAGAAAGAGTATTAAGAGCTCCAAAGATAAAAGTCCAAGTAGCATATGAAGGCAGACCTATTGAAATTACACCCAACTTCTCATTGGAAACTCTGAAAACCAAACTGTCATGGACAGATGTGCCACAGATACTAAGAGACCATGAATACAAACATAGACTACTACACCTAGCAAAGCTTTCAATCACCATAGATGGAGAAAATAAAATATTCCATGACAAAACCAGATATTAAAAAAATACCTATCCACAAATCCAGTCTTAAAAAAAGTACTCCAACACAAGGATGTTAGTTGCGCCCACAAAATCTCTGGCATCAGATAGCCTCATACCAACAAACACCAAAAAAGGGAAACACAAACACTACCACTTAAAAATAACAGGAATTAACAATCATTGGTCATTAATATCTCTTAATATCAATGTATTAAGGAAATGGTTTACATAATAATTCCAAAGTTGATTTTCCCAATATTGGCATGAATTTGGGTTGTTTATCATTACCTGTGGAAGGATGTTCTAGTGATAATCTCTTTACTGGCTGGACATTCTTATAAGTAGCAATGTAAAACAATCCCAAGCTGTAAAAATGACATAGGATGAATAATCTTATTAATAGCTCTTAAATCAATCGATATTCTTCATTTTCCAGATTTATGTCTTATTATAAATACAGGAGAATTCCATGAACTAGTAGTTTTCTCAATGTGACTAGTATCTAAATATTCTTGTAACAGCTACTCAAGTAAATACAATTCTTTTTAGTTAAGGGTCACCGAGTCACCCACACAAGCTTAATAGTCAACTGTTTTAAAGGCAGAGCAGTTGGGTTATTGACTGTGGCCCTTATTCCAAATTTGGATAGCCAGTTCTTATTTTGTCCTGCTGCTGGGCCACCTGTATAGCCTGTCATTTTTCCCTGACAGTTTTTTGCAAGATCATTTGCAGGGACATGCCCCATTTTTAGCTTCATTTTATGAGTTGCTTTTGAAATTGTAGGATTATTAATTTTAGCTCACCAATGTTGTTAACAATTCTCTCCCACATAAATTCATTGCTATTTCAGCAACATAAGACTTCAACATCCCTACATATTCCTTAAGCTACATTTAAACTACTCTACAGTCTGTTTTACCTGTGATTATGTTCCAAGGAAGGCCTATGAACTAAGAAGAGACTTCTTGCAAAAACCAGTTGTGATACTGGATTTTTGAGAAAATTTAGTTACATCAGCACCAAAATCAAATAATCCTTCATCCTATGTCCCACTTAATTTTATTCTTAATTTAGGCCTTTCATCATTGATGACCATTTGCCAAAGTGCCTTTTTTCCAGTCCTTCCAAAAGTTTCTGTTGTAATTGCTAGATCTGTCTTGCCTTTTAAATATTGGAGTAATAATAATTGATATATGTATCATCAGCTTGTTTTTGCACTGTATATTTCACATAACACATAACTTCAATTTCTCTCTGGTAATCTTCATCTATAATTCCTGGGTGTACAAGAAATCCTTAAGACATTAAATTGCTTCTTCCCAATCTTCTTCCTACTGTTCCTGGGGAAAGATGATCATACAGACCAGTAGCTATATTATAAACAAGGAATTTGTAGAGATAGTGCAAGATGTTTATCTACTGCCAGTTCTTAAGCAGTGCTCCCTAAAGTATCATGAATTACATATTCAATGCTGAGCCCATGTTTCCCTGATAGCTCTGTTTATTAGTCATTCCATTGCTGACAGGAAATTGGTAACAGTGTTGTTTGTTCCTGGGCCCTGAGCTAAGCCTTACAAGTTTTTCAATTGTGAAGAAGTACCACGTATATCTTTCTTTAATTGACATTCACTAGCTCATGTTTTTCTTTGTCACGTCTACAAATTCTTGGGGTTAGAGGCTTTCTACTCTGACTATCCTAGGAGGTGTCCTTTTCATAATAGAATAATAATAATCTTCCTTAAATGTCCCAATTTTCCACAGATAGAACATCTTGTATTCCAGGATCTAAGACATTTAACTAAGGCTTGACCAATTATATGAGAATTATAGTCTGTGGATCCATTATCAGCAGTAACTTTAATCCATTCCTGTAAAGGAGCACCCTGATCTTCAAGGCCTTATTGCATTTTGACATTCCTTTTTAGCATTCTGAAATCCAAAGACTCAATTAGTACCTTTCTAGCTTCAGGATCAGCCACTGCTCTATGCACTGCTGTAGTTAATATTAGCAAAAAACTCATTGTAGACTTATCCTACCGTTTAGGTGATTTTGTGAAGGAGATAGATTTTTTTCTGTGACTGTTCACCTTACCCTATACCCTTAAGGTCACTAAACCCCACTGTGTGATGCTGACAACATCAAAATGTACCTGTCTGTGTAAATTAGCATACTGACCCCGTCCTTCACTATATTCATTCCTCTAGTCTGATAATGCGGTTCCATGGCTGCTGCTTCCTCTATTCATCAAGACTACCTTCTAGTATAACTGCAATATGATTCTTCCAATCTTGTGGAATAACTATTCTGGTTAACCAAGTAATTCAAAACCAGTCAGTCTTAAATAGGATGAATGCATCCCATATGTCACAACTGCTGTCTTTATTCTTTTCTGGTCTGTCATGTCCATAGGTTTCTAATTAATCTGAACATAACCTTGAGAATATTGATTATTCTTAAGGCTTTGTTTCACAGTCACTGAGAATTCCTGTTGGGGTGTCCTTATGACCCAAGGGTTATTCCTCATTCCATCATAAGGTAGCATTGTATGTCCATAATTAAACATTTCCCTTTCTTTTTTAAGAAAGAAAAAATTTAAATTTTTTTAATTTTAATTTCTTTCTTTTTTAATTAATTTAATTTAATTTCTTTTTTAATTTTAATTTTCTTTTTTTTCTCCCCTTTTCTACTGGAAAAATTTTCCTTTTTAATCATTTTCCTTCCTTTTTTTTCTGCTGGGAAGATTTCCTTCTTTATCTTCTTCCTTCCCCCTTTCACTACTGAGGCGTTTCCTTTGTCCTTTCCTATTCTTTGACTTGGGAATTCTCATATCTATAAATGTGAAGTTAGCCTTTCAGCCTTTCTTGATTCTAAATCTGTTTCATTTGATGAAAGAGGAGAAGAGTCGTCTTCAATGTCTTGGTTCTCCTCACTTTCATTTTCCTCCAGTACTGCACCCTTATCTTCTTATGAAGGAACATTCTCCTGTGCTGACTGAAAATGTCTAGCTTTTTTACTTCCCTCTTCTGTGTCACATTTGAAGCATGAATAATAAAACCTCAGGGTCAGAAATTGAGGTTCAACCTGAAGATCTGAAAAGCAAAACTGCCCGCCACTATCTCTTATCTCGACCTTAGTCTGAAATGGTGATCCTGACTCCTGGAATCTCAGAATGAGACTGTGTAAGAGGTTTCCTAGCCCATCTTATATTCCTTTCTAGGGCTGGGTTCAAAGGTGTGCACCACTGAGATTAAAGACATGCACCACCCAATTTCTACGGCAACTAAAGTGGCTATGTGGATTAAAACTTTGTGTCCTTGTGGCTACTGGGATTAAAAATGTGTGTTTCCATAGTCTGGTCTGTAAAACCTATCAGTGGGACTATTTTACTCTCATATCTATAGAAAGTCTATATTAAAATACATTTGAAACGACACTACACATATTGAACTTAATGGACTCCTTTCAAATTTCCTGTTCTAAACCAGATTGAATGACTCCTCATTCTGCAATTGTTCCAGACCATTTGAAAGTAAATTACATAGTGACCAAAATTTTAATGGTATGGGCTTTCATTTTTCATGAGTTTTTCTCAAAGCTCTCAATATTTAATTCTATACTGTCAGTTTTAATTGAACATGAAAAGATGCCTGAAACCAATGGCAAGGCCATTTAATTAATACCAAAACTCTGAAAGCTCTTTTTCTTTCTGTTATCATTCATAAATGTTGAGTGACCTGAGGCCAGTCCCATGAAGGGTAGTGGTCCTTGGAGGGACAGCAGCAGGCCACCAGAGGCTTTGGCACATCCTCTTGTGGGTGGGAGACCAGGTTGGGTGATAGACAGACAGATACGTCACGCAGAGAAAGCTGGGGTATAGAGTTCATTTAGTGGGTTGTGGAGGGGGAAAGAAAGGGAAAAGGGGGGAAGGAAAAAAGGAAAAAGAGGGGGATAAAGAAGCAGAAGCTATCTCTCCAGAAGAAGGGCAAATAGAAAGGGGGGAACTGCTTGCTTTGGTAGAAGAGGGGAAGTTTGGGAGTGGGTGGATCTTATCTCTTAAAGGGACATGGAGCCCAGGTGACAGATCAGACCAGTAGATTTCAACATTCCTATCTTTTTCTTATAATGAAAAGCCGGGAAGTTAGGTATAGCAGATTTAGGGAATTTGGATGTCAGAGTCTCAAGACTGCATCCTGCTTATTTGTGGATGTCGAAGTCTTTTGGGGGGAGCCTGAGAAAGTTGGGTGCTGATCACATCCTGGGGTAGCTGGCTTTGCTCCTATCCAGATTTGTGGGGTAGACCTGTCTAGTGTCTCTTGGACCTAGCAAGGTATTGGTAGAGCAGGGGACAAAGTCAAGTTAAGGAAGAAAAAAAAATTCGACCAGCGCCAGTGATTTGAGAGGGGTGTATCTATCTGACCTGTTTAAGGTGGATCCTTCAATTTGGCTCCCTGGAACTCACAAGAAATTTTTGAGTTTGCAACACATAAGTTTTAGACACATACATTATATAAACAACAGCACATTTATGTCAAAGTGACTGTGTCAGATGTTTTTGTACAATGAAAAGTATCTTTAAAAATGATCAAAGAGAATTTAAAATCTTGATCTTGGTGGCAGTAGGAGTTAGATTCATAGCTTATTAGCAGTTTATTGATAATGTTAAGACTATGAATGGGAGCATAATGAGAGAGAAATTTGATAACTTGCATTTGTCCTCAGACCTTTATAACTTTCAGGTACACACCTTAATAACTTGAATTTGTATATCTTAAAACACCCTTTATTTAGAACATGGTAAGAAGTTATACTGAAGTTTGTTTGATGAGGTTGTCCTTTTTAAATGGCAAAACCTCTCAGCTGTCAAACTGCATCAGAGATCTTTGAGAAGGATAAAATTTTACTTGAGTCATTGATTAAAAATGACAGAGGACTTACTCTATTGACTGTCTAGAGCCACTCCCCAGTGTCCTCCATGGTCATCGAGGACAAGGGCATCAAGACTGTATTTGTCTTCTGCTATTAGAAGCAGGGCCTACCAGGCTCGAGAAGATGCTGTGGGTTAGGAAATCTGTAGGAAGTCAAGCCTGCCTTGGCCTGAGCAACTGTGTAAGTCTATTCCATTTGATTCTTTGTCCATGTCTGGAGATCTTCAGTGGTTTAAATGAAAGACAGTTCTTCCCAATGGTTAGCGCTATCATTTGATGAAGTGAATTGCAGATGGACATTGTTTTGTGCCAATCTGTCTTCTGTCTTCTTTGGAGGAAATAAAGTGCTGCTGGTTGTCTTTTAATACTTAAACACTTAAATGCCAATTTTCCAAAATCTCTGAGCATTTTAGGGCTGCTTATCAGGCATAAATAAGTTATAATTACAGTATAGGATTTTCCTGGAGAACTGAGTCTGGTGTGGGAGGTCCTTCTGCTATGTGTTGCTTTTATTGGTTAATGAATAAAGAAACTGACTTGGCTTACAGCAAGGTAGAACTTAATTAGGTGGGGAAAATTAAACAGAATGCTGGGAGAAAGGAAGTGGAGTCAGAGAGAAGCCATGGAGCTGCTGCCAGAGACAAACATGCTGAAATCTTGCTGGTAGGCCATGAACCTCATGGTAAAATATAAAATAATGGAGATGGGTTAATTCTACATGTAAGAGCTAGCTAGAAATATGCTTAAGTAATTGAGCAAGCATTGATTTGATTAATACAGTTTCTGTGTGGCTATTTTGGGAGTCTGGACAGCTGGGAAATGAACAAGCAGCCTCCTACGACATGGGTCCAAGCGTGACTGTACTGGATTTTAACAGGTAAGATTCATACTTGTGAAAGACAAAGAAGAAGAAACTGCAACAGAAGCTTAACAGTAGAACTGACAATAGTGGAGAACACTTAATATATTTTAAAGCAGGGTTGGATTACATATACAGTGTTTTTTGTAAGAGATTTAAAAGTACATACCAGTTTAAAATATGAGACCTATTATTATTGCTTTTTTAGTCTTGAAAAAGATACAATGAACAGACTACTAAAACATTTAACAGTAAGTATACATACATTTACACACAGCTGAATTTGAGTTTTATACACACATACACACAGTTAAAGCTAATTTATGTTCATACATAAAGTTAACTCAAAAGTCACATGCTGGATAGAAACTTTCTAATCTGCCTGTTTGCTGATAGAAATTAGAAATCTCCCACTTTAAGTTGTCATTTAAGGGGTATGTAGGCCATTTGTTAGTGCAAAGGTGGGTAAGGTTTGAAATCTATATGTAAGGCAGAGGTTTTAGGGTCTGTAAAAGACATCTGGGTGGAGGGGAGGTTGGACAGATAGTTTTAGGTCTATTATCCAAGTCCAAGAATGTGAGAAAGGCTAGATTCAATGGCTATGTATCCATGACCATCTCTGAGATAGAGCGACAGTGGAGAGATATGTCAAGGCCACCCTAAGACTCATCAGCTCATAAAGGTATGGACTGGAGGCCATTCCTAGCATTCATGACTACAGTCTAGGAATAAGATGAGGAATTACCATCCAAGAACAAGAAGCCAGATCTTAGTCCTCAGCTATGGAGAATAATCAGAGATGAATGTCAGCAAAAGTTGACTTGGAGAAGGTGTCCTTACCATTTAGCCAGTGGGTGCAGCGATTGAGCGGGCACAGGAAGTTGGAAAATGGTCCAAGTTCAGGATCCCTACAAGCCTGAGTCTGCCTGCCCATAGGTGGAATGGAACATGAAGAGATCCTGGCCAAGTCATACACCAATATTACCACTTATAACTGGCAGGTGACCCTAGGCCCTGCATGAGGGGCAGTGGTTCCAAGAGGGAAAGAGGTGGACCACCCGAGGCTTTGGTGGGCCCCCTTGTAGTTGGGAGACTGCAGTGGGTGAGAGACAGACAGATAAGCCATGCAGAGAGACCTGGGTTATAGAGTCTATTTTGTGACTATTATTGAGAGGGACGGGAAGGGGAAGAGAAAAAAAGGGAGGAAGAAGGGAAAGAGAAAGAGAGAGAGAGAGAGAGAGAGAGAGAGAGAGAGAGAGAGAGAGAAAGAGAGGCTGCCTCTTCAAAAAAAGGGCAGACAGAGAGAGCAGGCAGATCTGCTTGCCTGGTTGGAAGGGTGGTGAGGTTGGGCATGAGAAGATCTTGTCTCTTACAGGGACAGGGTGCTCAGGTGACAGACCAGGCCAGCAGATTACAATATCACCACTACTGACTTCTCTTTTCAGCACCTTTCCCATCCCCTAATATACAAGGATCTTTGCATACTACCCCCTCCTTAAGTTCTCTCTCCTCAGGTAGCATTGGTAAGTGATGCTTACCTTTCAGCCAAGCTCAAGTCAACATTTCAAACTGATGCTAGCTGCCGGTCTGATTCTCCTAAGGTATGCAAGGATCATTTGCTTCTGTTGGCTTTTGCCATCTACTAGATTCAATTCTATAGTCTGCCTCTTCAACTGCTTCTTCTTTCTACCTCATCTAGCCATCAGTCTCTACCTGATCTAGTCACTTGTCACGCCCCTTCTCCTGGTAATTGTCACTAGTTCCATCCTGGGCCTATACATTACAATTTTCCCTGTCTAGCAAAAGACACTTTCTGCTAAATTCCACAGATTCCTTGAGCCCTTTTTGTCCTCTGTGACCTTGTCCCTCCTGTCTCTCAGCTCCATTCTGTAAGTCTCACTGCTTCTCTGTGCGATCCTAGGCTTCTCCTTTGCCTCTCAACTCCCACCTAGAGCTTATAGAAACTCCATCCATTGGAGTTCAACCTGTGACCCTTCCTTTCTTTCTCAGAATGTATTAAAACTTCACTCTGTTATTACAAACAGTTTGGGCTCAGTATATTTCAAAGGCCTAAATTGTCACACTCAATTTTCTTTTTTCTTTATTTTACATACCAACCACAATTTCCCCTCCCACCTTGGCTCCTGTTCTCTCCCCCTACTTCCCTTGTATTTCCCTATAACTCATCCTCTGTCTCCATTCAGATTGTGAAAGGCCTCCTATGGAAGTTAACAATGCATGGCATATCAATTTGAGCAGGACTAACCTTCTCCCCTTGCATCAAAGCTAGGTAAGGTATCCCACCATAGGGAATAGGTTCCAACAAGCCAGCTCAACATGCTCAATTTTAAGTGGTGACAACTTCTGCCACTGCACAAACAAATGATCTGAAAATCTTTTATAGCTAAATTTACCGTTTCTTCCTAAATATACCTGTCCAGTGTTGCTCTTACATATGGAGAGCAACCATATGTTGCTACCTCTAACTAACAGCCCATCCTAAGAGACACAGAGAAACTGTTCTACATCAGACTGCTAAAGGCCAATTAATTTCCCATAACTTACTTGTCCATCTCTCCTTCACTGCTTACTCACATGACTGTTTTCCTCTATTTTTGTATAATTTCTGTCCTGAAAGCAAAAATCATAAAGACAGAGTTTATGAAGAGACAAACAAACAAAAACAAAAAATACTTGTTTAATACAGTATTAAAACTGCACCTACATGTATTCATACAATATACCTCATACTGTTTGTCAAACTCTGTAATATAAGAATCACCTGGGTAGTATTAGTTTTAAAATGACATGAAGGGGTCACGGAGAGAAACTAAATATCAGTGTGTCAGGACTGATATTCCTAATGAGAGCCTAAGAAAGGATACTGGTGAAAGCTTCAGTGAGTTCTGAGGGTCTGAGAAAGTATATAAATGTCTGAGGATACAAAAGCTTAGGAAATTTCTGAGGGTGTGATAAAATATGATAAGGTATGTAAATGAAATTTCTGAAGGTATATAAAAGTGATTTATGATGATGAAAAATGTTTCAGATTTTTTCCATTTATGCTGTCTGTTGTTATATTAATATTTCAAAGGATGAGGAAACCTATATTTAAGAGTTCTATCAGAGCACTAATGTGGTGGGGTCTGAAGACTGCACACCCACAGGTTGCCAAAAGGAGATACTTATCCCTATAACGCCTAAATGTAGTTCTAAAAACTCCTGTCAAACTAGAGATTACTATACACATTGGCCAGAGACTTATTGAGGCTGCCCTCATTGGTCCTGTAGGAGACATGAGGCTTATTCAGTAAGGTGTTCTACCATTTTTGCAAAATGATCAACCTTATACATTCTAATTAATGGTCCATGGCATCCCAGAAGGGAGATGGGGGTCCTTGGTAAACTTTACTTTAGCATTTATCACAGCTGCCCCTTAGGTATAATCAAAATACAATGGGCACACATCCCACTCTCTCAAACTCTTGGTACAGGCATGGTAGGAACTCCTCAATGTCCTTTGCATCCTTAATATCATCCCATTTAGAATATATTGAACTCATCTCCCTATCACACCATTTCATATTTGATACCTTAACTTCTGCATATCAGCTACTAAATAATGCTCTGCCTGCTTGCTTTGGGGAATGCTGGTTGTGTGTCCCTCCTGGGTCAAACTAAGTACCACCATTTGCGCCTCACTCGTTGTCGTATTGAACTCTCTCCCTTCAGTTCTCATCAGTTGTTCTACGCAAATATCACTGCAAGCCTTTATCTCTCACACATCTCTCTCTTTGGTATCGCAGACTGCTTTAACTCCTCAGACACATTCTTTGTGGGAACACTGGATTACATAGATTTCAATAATACCTTAAGCCTTAGTACTACCACCCATTACCTATGCCCAAATATTCACGATGCCTTGATTCTTTGTGACACTCAAGTTTACTGATGTCTGCCTCCTGACTGGATTGGGACTTGTGCCTTGGTGTTCCTTTTTCCAAAACAAGGAAGTGGTACATGTTAAAGAACCCTGGATGGTTCCCATCACTGGGTTTATAGCACCATGGTCTGACAGAGGAGTGATACAGGTCATACCCTCTCTAGAAGTGCTGGGTGTAATCGCTGGCATAGCCACTGGAGGAGTGAGTGAAACCTACTACTTCCCTAGATATTTACCACTTGTTTTCCTATTAGTTCATCAAGGATCTCCAATGGGTGGGTCAGACCATCCTTATCCTACAGGGCCAACTAGAATCAATGTCTTCCATAAGTACTATAAACCTGGTGTGGATTTGATTCACTAACAGCAGAAAGAGGTGGCTTTTTTCTCTTCCTCAGAATGTTGCTTCTATGTCAACTAGTCAGATACAGTGAAAGAAAAGACAAGACAGTTAAAATGGATCTCCAAAAGCATAACAAACAACTCAATGCCTTTGGACAGCATTCAATTTTGAAATGAATACTGCCATTCTTTTTTTTTCTCTTTTTCCTAATCTTACAGTTGCACCCTGTGTTTGAAATTTCTTGTCTGTCTTCAACAACAGATTCAAAAGATTTCTAACCAGCCTGTCACTCAGTTGATATTACAGGATTATCAGTCCCTAGCTAGAGAGTCAGAGGCCAGAGATCAAAGGACTTCACTGCCCCATTAAGCAGGAAGTAGTCTAATGATAACATTGCCCCCTTTCTTGTTACCTGATTGTATATTAATACAAAGGGGGAATGTAAGGCCCTCAAGTCACATGAGTGGCCAGACCTCTCCCCTGAGGACTTCCAACTTCCAGGTTCCACTCAGAGAACACTCGAACTGTACTAATTGCTGGACCCTGCCCTACCCTACAGAGTAAAAATTCCAATCTCTGGAAATGAAATCCCACCAATCTCCACTCTGAAAAGCTTCACATGAAATTTCTACTCCCTTCACAAGAAATCTATATAATATCTGCCTTTTGCTCAGCACTCTGACTTTTTTCATCCAAGGAGAAGCAACTACCCTCCTATTTTTCCCCTCCCTCCTTTGTGAAGTGACTTGTGTGGTGAGACTTTGTGGTATTCATTGGCTGCGAACTGAAGACTACCTTTCTATCCAGGATGTACTGCTTACACTAACAATCTTGTGAGGCATGAGGCACAAAATCTAGTGAAACTGGTGTGGGAGAACCTGTATTTTATCATTGAGAACACTGATTTCCTTCTTGTTCTTGTTGTTGCTTCTTCTTCTTCTTCTTCTTCTTCTTCTTCTTCTTCTTCTTCTTCTTCTTCTTCTTCTTCTTCTTCTTCTTCTTCTTCTTCTTCTTCTTTTCTTATCTTCTTCTGCCTCCACTAAAAATGATCTAAAGTGATCCACTTACCTTAATATTCTTCAGTATGATTCAAGCTGAAGTGCTATTAAACAATATCTTAAGTACCACAGATTTATCAGCCTCTGTTTCACTCCCCCCCCCCCAAAAAAAGCAGTTTCACAACAGAGTTTCAAAGTCCTCCACAATAAATTCCACAATGTTCTCTTCCCCCAGTATAGGTTCCTATGATGTCATAATGACACCATTTTGAAATCATATCCTACCATCTCCATGGTACCTTGGAAGTCTCTCTCACTACACAGGGGTTAACTGGCTATAAAAATCCAGGAGGAATCACAAATATAGTGTGATATGCTTGGAAGTTGAAAACACCATGTTCTCAACACACTCAAAATTAGCTGGAGGTCCAAACAACAGGGTAATTAAAACACAGGGAGAGCCCTGTGGTCAATGTCTTGTATCCCATTGGACACTCCTTGACCTCTTCATACATTCTGTGGAATTATTGTGGGAAGATGGCAGTGTGTCCATCTGGATGGGTGCAATCAGACAGATGTGTGCTGGGGCTGCTTCTCAGACAGATCTCCATTGTGAGATCAACCTCACTAATCACTGAGCCTTCATACTTGGAGTCAGTACAGTGAAGATCCCAGACTCAGAGACCAGGAGAGTGACAGCGTGATAAATGCCAGGGATTTGGTTATGTAGCAATCACCTCCCATGCTGGGTGCCTGTGTCCCCCCCCCCACCCCCTGAACTGTCTCAATGGTCTCTTTGGCCACTGAAGTCTGTTTTTACTTTGGGAATTGTCACACTATACGGGGCTACTGAGACTCCAACCCCAATCTCTTCCCAAGGCTCATTCCCAGATATGATTGGGCTTCAACTTGACAATTGACTGCCTTTCCAGGTCCCTAAGACAGTCCTTGTCTAGCTCTACCCAGAAGACAGTACATGGAGTTGAGAGGGCAGACAGCCAGCCATCTTGTGCGGCTTAGACGAGGCTCTGAGGGCCCATGGCTATCACGGTAAATACCTTCTCCAGAGGATAAGTGGACAGTGGAAGGACTCTGCAGCATGGTGCATGGCGTTGTCCTTAACATCTTTCTGAGGAAGTCCTCCAGGAACTTGGCAGTGTCATCAGTCTGGAGTCCAAGCAGTTAGAGGCCATCTGGGAAAGAGGGCTAGAGCCTGTTCAAGGCCAATTACCTGACTTCAGGACGGGCGTGTTTGTGCCTGTGTACCTCCCCGCGTACCTGATAGCATATGTTCACCCCTCAGAGGGTTACATCCGTATGAAATCCTCCATGGATGCCCTCGGTCACTGTCCTGTTCTACATATCACGTCCTTCAGGGGCCTCTGAGCTGCCAGGGAGCTGTGACAGTGGATCAACCTGGCAGGAACTGGGTGCCACGTGCTCCTTGGGACCTGGCGGTGTTCCCCAGGTCTGTATCACAGAACTCTGGTCTGTTGGATCACGAAGAGGTGGGGGAGGGGTGACAGGCAGCAGAAGTCAAAGCCCAGCCCCTCCCACAGCCTCCAGCTCCGCAAATTTCAATCTCCAGCTTCCCCAATTCTCTGGATCCCACTCAAAACGTTATGAGGTGGCTTTTTGCAATGTTTCCATCTCCTCAAGCTATCAGGAAGACCTTCACCCACAAGATGCCCTTGAACCCAGACATCTGCTGCTTTCTGAACTGAGTCGGGGACTGCCAAACCATCAGGCTCTTCTTGAAGGTTTTGTGGTTTTCCGGAAACTTCAACTTTCAGGATTCCTCTGTCGACAGCTCCCACTTCCCTCCATGGTAAGTTCCTGCCATCCATCAACTCACACAGGAAACGTAAGTTTCTCTTATACCTATTTAGATACATAGATTTGGAATAACTTTTAAAAAAATATTTGTTCCATTTTCTTCGATATAGGGTGTTAAACAAATATTAAATTCATTATTAATGTATCAAATGTAGGCGACTGGAGAGATGACTCAGAGGTAAAGAGCATATGCTATTCTTCCGGAGGACTTGGGTTTGATGCCCAGCACCCACACAGCAGCTCAGAACGAACCTAAACTCCAGTTCCAAGGAATTCAGCTCCCTTTCGGGACCTCTGTGGGCACCAGGCACATGTACAATGCACATGCTTACATGGAGGCAAACATTCATACATGTAAAACAAAAGTAATGACATTTTTCAAAAGAAATAAACTTAATATGTGCTTGGACAATTGGTTGATCAATCACATTAAATAAAGTCATTATATAAAGGCATTAGTCCTCTACTGCTATAATTTCACAGTAGATTTTTACCTGAGCTCTGTGTGCCTGAGAAACAGGGGTAACTAATGAAATGTATCACACACATACACACACACACACACACACACACACACACTCCTTTGTGTTTTAAAAAATAGCTTATTGTTGACAAAAAAAAGTGAAAAGACTCACTCTCAAGACTCAACATAAAACTCTGAAACCACTCAAAACACTATGAGGTACTTTTTGGAATGTTTTCCAGAACTTCTTTGATTTTTGTTGTTCTGATTTTTTTAGAGATTTAATTATTTTTGTTTTTATGTGTATGACTATTTTGCTTGCATGTATGTCTGTGTACCGTATGTATGCAGTGCTTTCAGAGGTAGAAGAGTATGTCAGATCCCCTGAAACTGGAGTTACAGAGAGTTGTGAGTCACCATGTCAATGGTAGGAACAGAACATAGGTCCCCTGGAAGAGCAGTCGACGCTCTTAACTATTGAACCATCCCTCCAGCCCCATTTTTAATGCTTTTTTCTTGATGTAAATTATCAAACCCATCTCCCCCTCCTCCATTCTGTACCTTTCCAATCCTCCCCATAGCTGTTCTTTCCTAATTTCATGCCCCTCCTTAAATCCACTGAATCCACTTAATGTTATCAGTATGTCTGTGAGGGGATAGCGATGGCTCCTGAAACATGGGAGACTCTCCTGTGTCATACCCAGTTCAGAAGTTCAGTGCATCACAGCGGGGAGCATGACAACATGCAGGCAGGTATGGTCCTGGAGAAACAGCCCGCATCTTGCAGACCACAGGAAGTCAACTATCACACTCCATTATGCTGGTTTTAATCCAGGTTTGAGTCAGTAAGGTTCTGTTTTATTTCTACCATTAATGTTATTCTTAGCCTTTCTGAAAATTTTTCATGAAATAAAAACACTACTTAAAGCTAAGATCCCACAGAACAATTCTGGTTCTTCTGTGAGGTCCATTGAAACTGTGTCCCTCATTCCTTCTGTTCTCCACAGATTCCAGTGATCAGCAGAAATCATTGGTCTTACACAATGTGAATTCCTGTATTTTATTATGAGCCAAAATAAGTCAAATCCACAAGTTCAAAACTTCCAGGTTTGTCTTCCAGGACAAGTTTTACAACAAACTGTGCAATTCAAAATTCCTCTCCTGAGACAGCTGTCCTTACTTATATTCATTTCAGAGTTTTCCTAACACATGTACTCCAGTCTTGCCTTTGCTTTCTGCTTTATTTCTGCCATGTGACTTGATTTCCTCTATTGAAGATTACCTTTAAATACTGTGTAATCCTTCAGATTGATAAGGACACAGTGCACACTCTGATGATTTCTGACAACATTGAAGAAACATGGCTGTGCATCCGAATGTTCTGACCTGCTAAATCTGCTCTTCTGGAGGTGACCAGCATCTTCCCAGTGCATGCTGAGGTCCTAAGAATGTGGAGATTTCTGAGGCTGCAACTACACAGAGAGGACCAAGAGGTAAGTGAACACCCACCCAGCTGCCACTATCTAGGCCCGCCATACTGGGATAAAACCCCAGGCTTCTCCCCCACCTGCCTCAGCTTCTCTAACCATTCAGCAGGCAAACTTCCTGCAGGCAGGTTGCTTCAAAATTTTAATGCCACCAATTGGACCATGTAAGCTACAATTTTACTCAGCCCCCAAACACTTCTATCCCCTGCGACCTCAAAATAACTTGAAACACAGGCTGAAACTACACAGAGAGAACCAAGAGGTGAGTGCCTGTCACCCTGTGGGGCACTCCACTATGTAAGCACTCCATACTGGAGGCAAAGCTCCAGGCCCCTCCCCCACCTTCCTCAGGTTCTCTAGCCATCCTACAGGCAAGCTTCCTGCAGGTAGGCTGCTCCAACACCCCAGCCTACCAATCAGACCATGTAAGCTACAAGTCCCACTCTGCCCTCAAACCCTTCTATCCCCCATGACATTAGAGGAACTCTGAAACACAGGCTGCAACCACACAGAGATGACCAAGAGATAGGCTGCTCCAACATCCCCAACCAATCAATCAGACCCTGTAAGCTACAAGTTCCACTCTGCTCACAAATCCTCCTATACCCTGCAACCTCAGAGGAACTCTGAAGCACAGTCTGTGACTACACAGAGAGGATCAAGAGAGGCTGTGACTATAATGGACCAAGAGAGTAAACCAAGAGAGCAGACCAAGAGAGTGGACTAAGAGATCAGGCCAAGGTAGACCTCAGTGGCTCCCTGAGACACAGACAGTGACACTACACAGCAGAACAAGAACAGTTTCCAAAGACACAGACAGGAACTGCAGGACAGGACCAAGAGGAAAAGATACTTTTGGCACCAATTGGAAGAAGAGATGGGTAGGTGTCAGTGCAAGAATTCATTCTACAACCTAAAAAGCAACATGGTAACACCAGAACCCAGTAGTCATACAACAGGAAGACATCATTTGATCGTGCTAACCTAGACAAAGCAGAACAAAATGATTTTAAACTTAACTTTATGAGAATGATGGAGAAATTTAAAGAGGAAATGAAAAATTCCTTTAAAGAAATTGGAAAAAAGACAAACAAAATATTGGAAGAAATCAATATATCACTGAAAGAAACACAAGAAAATGAAGAAAAACACTCAAACAGGTAAAGCAAACAGCTCAAACAGTTCAAGACTTGAAGAATGAAGTAGAAGCAATAAAGGAAACACAAACTGAGGGAATTCTAAAAATGGAAAAACTGGGTAAACAAATGGGAACAACAGAGGCAAGCATAATGAACAGAATACAGGAGCTGGAAGAGAGAATCTCAGGTGCGGAGGATAGTTTGGAAGAAATAGATACATTGGTCAATAAAAATGTTAAATACACTAAATTCTTAACACAAAACATCCAGGAAATCTATGATACCATGGAAAGGCCAAACCTAAAAAATAATTGGGAAAGAAAAAAGAAAAGAGATCCAGATCAAAAGTCACAGAAAATATATTCAACAAAATTATAGAAGAAAACTTTTCTAGGCTATGAAGGTACAAGAAGCTTACAGGACATCAAATAGAGTGGACCAAAAAAGTCCCCTCACTATATGTAAAATAATAATCAAAATGGAAAACATACAGAATAAAGAAAGAATATTACAAACTACAAAGGAAAAAGGCTGAGTAACATATAAAGGCAAACCTTTCAGAATTATACCCAATTTTTCAATGGAAACCATGGAAGCTAGAAAGTCCTGAACAGATGTGTTGCAGACACTAAGAAACTGTAGATGGGAGCCCAGACTACTATAACCAGCAAAGCTTTCAAGCACCACTGATGGATAAAACAAGATATTCCATAACAAAAACAGATTTAAACAATACCTAGTTTCAAATACAGCCCTAAGAAACAAGTGGGTGTAGCTACCCTAGTATCTAACAAAATAGACACCAATCTAAAATCAATCAGAAGAAATAGAGAAGGACACTTTATACTCATCATAGGAACAATCCATCAAGATGAAATCTCAATCCTGAACATCTATGCCCCAAATACAAGAGCACCCATATACGTAAAAGAAACATTACTAAAGGTTAAATCACACATCAAATCCCACACACTAATAGTAAGAGACTTCAGCACTCCACTCTCCCCAGTGCACATGTCAGACAGATACTTAACAGAGAAATAAGAGAACAAACAGATGTCATGACTCAAATGGACTAAACAGAAATCTACAGAACATACCTTCAAACAGAAAAGAATATACCTTCTTCTCAGCACCTCATGGAACCTTTTTAAAAATTGACCACAGAGTCTGTAATAAAGCAAACCTCAATAAATCTAAACAAGAAAATATGAGAATTGAACAATGAAAACTTTTAAGAAATATATTGAAGAAGATACTAAAATTTTTTTAACAATCTCTTAAATACAGGGATTAGGAATATTAACATTTGGTATCTCAGAGTCATTTTGATTTGCATTTCCCTGAAGCCTGAGGATGTTGAACAATTCACTAAATGTCTACTGGCCATTTGAGATCCTTCTCCTGAGAATTTTATATTTTGATGTGCACACCATTTTTAATTGGGTTATTTTGTATTTTCATGTCTAGTTTCTTGAGCTATTATTTATTTTGGATATTTTTCCTCTGTCAGATGTGTTGTTGATGAAAATCTTTTCCCATTCTGTAGGCTGTCACTGTGTTTTATTTACCATTTCCTTTGCCTTGCAGAAGCTTTCCAATTTTAGGAGTTCCCATTTATTGATTTTGGTCTCAGTGTTTGTGCTACTCGTGTTATATTCAGGAAGTGGTCTCCTCTGCCAGTGCATTCAAGACTACTTCCTCCTTTCTCTTCTATCAGGTTCAGTGTGAAATGGGTTTATAGTGATGTCTCTGATCCACTTGTACTTGAGTTTTATGTCTGGAGGTAGCTATGTGTCTGTAATCTTCCACAAGTCCACATTCAGCTCCGACAGCGCCTTCTGTACAAGTTGTTTTCTTTTTCCCATGGTTGAGTTTTTGCTTCATTTTTAAAATTCAGGTGTTCATGCATGTGTGGATAAATGTCAGGGTCTTCAATTCCATTGGTTCACATGTCTGTTTTTATGCCTTTACCAAGATGTTTTTATTACTATAACTCTATAGTACAGTTTGAAGTCAGAGATGGTGATGACCCCAGAAATTTCTTTACAGAATTTTGTAGCTATCCTGAATTTTGTTGTTTTTCCATGTGAAATGTAGTACTGTTGTATTGAGGTCTGTAAAGAATTGTGTTCGAACTTTGGAGGGAATTGCATTGAATCTGTAGATTGCTTTTGGTAAGATTCCTACCTGTCCAAGAACATGGGAAATTTTCCATTTTCTGATATTTTCTTCAATTTTTTTCTTCAGAGATTTAAGTTCTTATACAAGTCTTTCACTTGTTTGGTAGACTTACTCCATGATATTTTGCATTATTTGCTATTATTGTAAAGACTGATATTTCTTCTCTTTCTTTCACATCCCATTCATCATTTGTATATAGGAGGACTATTGATTTTTCTGAGTCAACCCTGTATCCTACCACATTACTAAAAGTGTTTATCAGTTGTAGGACTTCCCCAGTTTAATTTTTGGGGTTACTTATGTGAACTATCATCTCATCTGCAAATAGTGAATATTTGACTATATAATATACTAGTGAAATTGTTTTGAGTTTCTCTATATTTTTAATTTTATGTTCGCTGTCAGCTTGCTGTAAATTACTTTTATTACATTATTTGTGCTCCTTGCACCAAAAATCTCCCCAAACCATTAATATGAACATGAAAGGGTGTTGGTTTGTCAAAGGCTTTTTCAGTATGTAATGAGATGACCATGTGTTTCAGTTTGTTTATATGGTGACTTACATTGACAGATTTTTGCATTTTGAAACATCCCTGCATTTTTGGGATGAAGCTTACTTGAATATGGTGGATGACTTTTTTATGTGCTTTGGGGTTTCTGTTTGCCAATATTTTATTGAGTATTTTTGCATCAGTGTTCAAGAGGGAGAATGATCTGTAATTCTCTTTCTTAGTTGCATCTTTATGTTGTTTCGTTCTCAGTGTAACTTTAGCCTCATAAATGCAATTTGGCTATGTATCTTCTGTTTCTCTTTTATGAAACATTTTGAGGAGTATTAGTAGTAGCTGATCTTTGAAATTCTGGTAGAATTCTACTATGAAACCGGCTGGCACTGGGCTTTCTTTTGAGGTTGGGGTTGGAAGACTTTTAATGACTGTTTCTAATTTTTAGGGTTTATAGGTATATCTAAAATGTTTATCTGGTCTTGATTTCATTTTGGTAAGTGATACATTTCCAGAAACATGTCTATTTATTTTAAATTTTCCAATTTTATGAAGTACCTGTTATTGAAATATGATCTGGATTTCTTCAGTGACTGTTGTTATGTCTCTTTTCATTTCTGATTTTGTTCATTTCAATTCTCTCTCTCTCTCTCTCTCTCTCTCTCTCTCTCTCTCTCTCTTTCTCTCTCCCTTTTCGTTAGTTTAGGTAAGGGTTTGTTTATCTTGTTGATTTTCTCAAAACACAAACTCTTTCATTAATTCTGTGTATTGTTCTTTTTGTTTATATGTTAATGATTTCAACACTCAGTTTGATTATTTCCAGTCATATACTCCTCTTGGAGTAATTTGCTTCCTTTATATGCTAGAGCTTTGGGGTTTGGTGTTAAGTCACTAGTATGAGATTTCTCAAAATTATTTATGTAGGCATTATTTATGTAGGCATTTTGTGCTATGTGTTTTCCTCTTAGCACTGCTTTTATAGTGTCTCATAAGTTTCGCTCAGGGTGCTTGGTTGCCCACTCGAGGTAAGGAGGAAAGGAGCTGAGAGCCCACCAGCAGCGCAGCACTCCCACCTGGACAAGCAGCCAGATCTGGTCTGCTAGGCATGCACAGGTAGCAGAGTATGGCAGATTCCTACAGCCATACACAGAGATATTTCCAGGCCTTGCAGTATACTGCAAGGAAGATTCAACGTTTTCTCAGATAAAAGGGTTTATGTTCTGCATGATTCTTCCCACAGTTAAAGTGGTAAGCATAGCTACTACCTGGCAGTCTCAGAGCTAGAGGTAAAGGTACAGCAACCTTATTAAAAAGCTAAGAGAGGCAGAGCTATCATCCAGGGCCACTGCAACCAAGCTGCTTAACATTTTAAAAGTTTTACTGGTCAGAAAATGATTACGGCTACGCAATAAAGACATGTTCAGACAGAAAGAAACCTCTAAATGTGTCATCGTGTATTTAAAAAATGTATGTAGGGTTGAAAGACAGAGAAAAAAGAGTATAGACAGTTACAAAGTAAAGAGTTTTAAAAATAAAGCAAAGTCATTAAAGATACAGTAAAAGTAATATAAAAGAGTACAGACAGTCAAACATTAAAAGAGTAAATAAATATAAGTCACATAAAGATGGAAAATATACAGAGTATATTATTGTGTTTTCTTTAAATTTCTTGACTAAGAAGAGATATTTAATATATATTTTGTATTTCTGTTGCTTTCATTGGTTAATTAATAAAGAGACTGCTTGGCCTGATAGGTCAGAACATAGGTAGGCAGGGAAGACAGAACAGAATTCTGAGAGAAAGAAGGCAGAGGCAGAGAGCTGCCGCCATGAAGCTGCCAGGTCAGACATGCTGAATCTTTCCAGGTAAGCCACGAGCTCGTGGTGACATACAGATTATTAGAAATGGGTTGAAGTCAAGATGTGAGAGTTAGCCAATAAGAGGCTACAGATAATGGGCCAGGCAGTATTTAAATGAATAGTTTGTGTGTTGTTATTTCTGGGTGTAAAGCTAGCTATGTGGGAGCCAGGCGAGAACGCAGCCCGCCGCTCCTTCTACATATTATTTTTAAAGGTATCTTGATATCAAAATTTGGTCTAAGGATATGTTGCTTTAGAAAAGAGGTTCTGCTTTTGTTTCCCCAGAGAATGATAACCTGTGGATTCCTTCCAGACTAATGTGGTTTGATAAAACAAGGCCACCTGAAAGATCTCCACAAATCCCTCAAAATACTTTGCCCAACAAAAAGTAGGAAGCAGTTTGGACATAACAACAGCCAAACCCCTAAATGGTTGTTTATAAATGTTTGTTTTCATTTCAAAAGGGATATGCTCTACAGATGAATACTTTGCATTGGTACAGATCTTGGTCTATTGATATAAATTTAAGGTCAATTTTGTTATATGTATATTTCTGTTCTTGTTTAAAGTATTGTGTTTGTTTAGTTCATTTTAAAATGTAATATATAGTTAAGAAATACAGATTAATAGACAGTCATTTATAATAGTCCAATTTATAGTCATGTTTTTAGGTTTTCTAGATGTACAGAGATATTTCAGATGGATAGGTATTTTTCAAAACTTTCAAAGATGTACAGAATATGAAATTTAAAATGTTTTAAGAACTTATACATTTCTTGAAGTGACACATGTCTGCTTCTGGCAGCACCAAATACTTCAGAGAGGTAGATGGGCATTGAAGAAACTCATTATGGAATTTGCCTTCAATGTGACAAGGCTAGCCATTTGGATTAAGAAACTGCTTTGACTGTACTGCTCAAAAATGACTGTTAAACTTTCCCAAAGAAGGTGAAACAGTCCTTCAAGTTTCCCGCTTCATGACAGAGTCTTCCAGACATTCTGCAGGACACAGAAGAAAGTGATTTACAATCTGCCAATATAGGCAGAATTGTCTTTGAAATTTTCTGCTTCATGGAAAGGTCTGCCATATGCCATGGGGCTGTAGGCTGAAGATGGATGCCCCAATGTTACAAAAGAACTTTGGGTAACTGTCCAGGCAGCAGGATATCTCTGTCAGTTCTAGAGTTTTGGAAATTGCTTACAATGCTCTTCCTGTTTACTTAGGTAATATTATATTCCTTCTGGAGTCTCTCATTGGAGTTGAAAAAAGATAGCTTTAATTATAGAAGATAGATTAAATATAAAACTTTAGACTCACAAATATAGAATAGAAGATGAATATTTCCCTTAATTTTCTAAATGTAAATGGACTAAATATTGTAGCTATAATTCTTGCCTAATAACTGTTTTGTTGTATGCAATCCTATTATGTTAAAGTTAAAATTTCCTTTTTAATTAGACAGAAAAGGGGAGGTAGTGTGGAATTTCTTTCTGTATGTTGTGACTATGTTTTACTGTCATTGGTTAATAAAGAAGCAGCTTTTGGTCAATGGCTTAACTGAGTAAAGCCAAACAGAAAATCCAAACAAAGAAGTAGAAAGAAAGAGTAGGCATAATCAAGGAGATGCCATAAAGCTGCCAAAGGAGAACGACACTGGAACCTTACCTGGTAAACCACAGCCTTGTGACGATACACAGAATAAGAGAAATGGGTGAATTTAAGATATAAAAGTTAGCCAGGAATATGTCTAAGCTATTGACCAAACAATATTGTAATTAACATAGTTTCTGTGTGATTATTCAGGTCTGAGAAACCAGGAAACAAACTGCAACTTCCATCTATTTGGCCACTGGGTATTGAATCTCCATCCAGAAGCCAGCATTAGACATATTATAACTATACAGGTGAGTACTTTCTTTCAAATCTTCAGACCTCAGGTAACAGGACCTTCTCAGGAAGGTGATCTGATTGCTGTTCTTTGAATTAGTATCTTTCTTTCATGAGATTTCTCCTGAACAAATTGAATCTGCATAATGGAGAGAATAAACCCTGGGTTTTGAGTCCAACATTGATAGAAGAAGGTTGCAAAGGAAAAGCACCTTCTTGGGGCTCCTTTCCAATGCATTAAGATTAAGGTCTGATCCCAGTGAGGTCCCCAGGGTAAAATGTTTTGTGAATGTTTTCAATTTCCTTATACAAAAGTCGGACTTAAACACTGAAGTGCAGAAACTATGGGACCGTTTATCATTCAAGCCACCATAAATATTTAACATTGCAAGACTAAAAAACCATCATGGACATGGCTATTGCCTCTTTCTGCCTCCCAACATGATAGTAAAATTAAAGACAACTACCGTGCTCACTGATCACTTGTATGGATTTCTGGAGATTTGAAGAGCTAAACCATTCACAGCTCCCATAATGCATTTTAAATCCACAGCAACTTATTTTTATGAAGATATGATAATAATATGAATATGGTGGATCTCTCATCTGCAATGTCCTAAGGATAAAGGTATATTTATTGACCGATATCACCATTCATTATAGAACCAGTCTTTCAAATTGTTACTAATTCACCTACCCCCACAACCCACTTTATCTCTTTCTTCATATCAAGCACTGCAGAGTTTTTCAGATCATATAAATCCATGTGCTTATCTACATGCAGGCTTATTTCATGGTTACTTTTCTTTATATGAATCCACTGGATTCAATTTATTTAAAATTTAAATATTTTTCAGATGTTATATGAAAAACAACTATATGACAGTATTTTTCTCTTGTTTTGATGGTTTTATTCATAACATTTATTCAAAACTTTTTCAGTTATGAATGCTATATAATGGAGGAAATTATATTAAGTTAATCCTGCATAAGAGGGTATGTTGATCCTTGATAGTTGTTCTTACACTCAGCAGGTAGAGCCAGAAGGATTATGTTTTGAAGGCTAGACTTGAACACACAGTGAGCTCAAGGCAATCTTGACTACATGTGACAATGTCTCAAAATGAAAGAGGGACAGCAGAGATAGTTCAGTGTTTAAGAGCACATACAGCTCCTCTAATGGACCAAGATTCAGTTTCTAACCCACAAGCACCTGGAACTCCAACTCTAGAAGATCTGACACCCATTTCATGGCTCTCTTGGCACCAATACACATGTCCCAGCATATGTATGCACATAAATAAAAGCAAAAATAAATATGTTGTTAAAAAGAAATGAAAATAACAAACATAAAGTCTTGTATGATTATGTTAAAATGTTCATGAGCTTGTAGCTCAGCTCTCAGGGTCATCTCTCAGAGTCTGTTTCTGTGAAGATGCTAAACTTGCTGCTTCTATCTGTTCAGGACAAGGACGACTGGCCCAAATCATTAACACCAAGCATGTATCTGCAATGCAAAGAACAAGATCAAATTTAATAATATTATGTATTTTTTCAGTATGGGTGAGATGTAATCCATGTTTATACATTTATTTAACTGTTCATTGAGTCAGTTACTCCAGTAGGAAAAGAGATATTTACTACGAGTTAAAGGACCCAAAATATAGAAGCTACAGACACCAACAGATCTTGGGCATCTCTTTCTGAGCTACTTACACCAATAGAATCTGAGTCAAAGATCTGTGGCCTGGAATGCACTCGGAAGCCATGTGGTACCAATAGAAAACTTCTGGCTACTTGATTAAGATATGAAAAAAACTTGATATTCAACATCATTCAGGAAATGCTTATATTGGAAAGCTGAACATATTTCAGAGATCCCTCTGAAAAGCAGAATTAAGTTGTTGGGAAAGGCAAGAGGGTTGAAGATCAGGTCTGCTGGTCTAATATTTTCTCCAGTGAGCAAAGCAAAACTGTAATAATAGAGAAGCTTGGAGATTCCCGTGATGCCCACTCCAGTCTGTGTAAAAAAGATAAACCCCAATTTCAAGCTGATGTCACTCACCACTTCCATATCAGGGAGATACAGATTTTAACTTGAGACAGAAAATGATTTTTTTTAAAGTGGCTTTCTTCAACCCCATAATTTATACTGCTCACTCTTGAACATTCTTCTGTTTCTGTAAGTTAGATTTTTATATCTCGGTGTCACTCTAATCAAACAGTGGAAGACCTTCATGACAAGGACTTTAAGTCTATGAAGAAAGAAATTGAAGAGGACACCAGAAAATGAAAAGATCTCCCATGCTCTTGGGTAGGTAGAATTAACATAGTAAAAATGGCAATCCTACCAAAAGCAATCTACAGATTCAATGCATTGACCATCAAAATCCAAGTAAAATTCTTCACAGACCTTGAAAGAACAAGACTCAACTTCATGTGGAAAAGCAAAAAAAAAAACAAAAAACAAAAACAAAAAAAACCCGAAGTTTTGGAGACATCACAATCCCTGACTTCAAACTCTACTACAGAGCTACAGTACTGAAAATAGCCTGGTACTAGCATAAAAACAGACAGGAGGAAAAATGAAAATAATTCTAAGACCCAGATATTTACCCACACGCCTACAAACACCTTATTTTTGACAAAGAAGCAAAAATATAAAATGTAAAAAAGAAAGCATATTTAACAAAGCATGCTGGCATAACTGGATTTCAACCTGTAGAAGAATGAAAATAGATCTATATCTTTCACCATGTACAAAACTCAAGTCGATCAAAGACCTCAACATAAAGCCAGCCACACTGAACCTCTTAGAAGACAAAATGAGAAGTACACTTAAACACATTGGCACAGGAGACCACTTCCTAAATACAGCCCCCGTAGAACAGATACTGAGAGAAACAATAATAAATGGTACCTCTTTAAATTGAAAAGCTTCTGTAAAGCAAAGCACATTGTTAACAAGACAAAATGGCAGCCTACAGACAATGTTCTGATCTTCGAAATAAACAAAGAACTCAAGAAATTAGTCATCAAAAGAACAAATAATCCAATAAAAAATGGAGTACAGACCTAAACAGAGAACTCTCAACAGAGGAATCTAAAATGGCTGAAAGACACTAAAGGAAATGTTCAACATCTTTAACCATCAGAAAAATGCAAGTCAAAACAACTCTTAGATTCCATTTTACACCTGTAAGAATGACCAAGATCAAAAACACTGAAGACAACTTATGCTGGAGAGGTTGTGGGGTAAAGGGAACATTTCTGCATTGCTGGTAGGAGTGCAAACTGATACAGCCCCTTTAGATATCAGCATGGTGATTTCTCAGAAAATTAAGAATCAACCTTCCTCAAGCAATAGCAATACCACTTTTGGGTATATACCCAAAGGATGCTCAATCATACCACAAGAACATGTGCTCAGCTATATTCATAGCAGCACTGTTTGTCATAGTCAGAACCTGGAAACAACCTAAATGCAACTCAACTAAAGAATGGATAAGGAAAATGTGGTGCCTTTACATAATGGAGTACTAGACAGAAGAAAAAAATGATAACATTTTGAAATTTGCAGGCAATTAAATGGATCTGAAAAACATCATATTGGGAGAGGTACCAGAGCCAGAAAAACAAATATCATATGTACTCACTCATAAGTGGCTTTTAGACATAAAGCAAAGAAAACAAGCCTACAATTCACAAACCCAGAGAACCTAGACAACAATGAGGACCCTAAGAGAGACATACATGGATCTAATTGACAAGGGAAGTAGAAAAAGACAAGATCTCCTGAGTAAATTTGGAGCATGGGGACCATGGGAGAGGGTTGAAAGGGAAGGAGAGAAAGGGAGGGAAGCAGAGAAAAATGCATAGCTCAATAAAAAAGATATATTTTCAATTATTATTTTTAAATATATATTTTATCATCATTGGTGCTTGTTATGTGTATATCTGTTTACTCTTTACAATTAGTGCCTGAAGAGGTCAGAAAGCATCAGATCCGCTTGGATAATTATGAGCTACTATGTAAATGCTGAGAACCAAATTCAGGTTCTCTGATAGAAGAGTAAGTGTTCCTAATCACTGATACAACTCTCCAACCCCTTTTTTCTTGTTCTTAATGAGTTTTAAATTAAATACTTGTGGGTAAAGTGGAACTAAATTAATCTGACTATTTAATTAATTCAATTTAAGTAGTAACTTTATTGTCTCTTTGACCATGTAAGTCACCATAGCTACAAAATGTAATGAAAAATGTTTACCACTCCCATTAAACAAAGTTATCCTGAAGATAAACCATAAATTTAAAAGGTAACAGAAAACAAGAAATATAATGTGTTATGATTTAAGATTATGAAGAGATAAGATCATAAATAAATATGAAAGGGTGCCTCTAAAACACACCAAACCGCAAGCAAATGTGTGTTTTTGAGTTTACAGTTATAATAAAAAAATGAAAAACTACAAACTTAATGGTGTAGAGCAATAAAGACAGAACAACCTAGAGAAAAAGAAGCAGACATTTTTGTATTTCTTTTATACTTTTGACATTTGAAATAACATAATCTACAGTACATTCTTAGAAATATTTTACATGGCACTTTTATATTTGTATTATATTATATAACATACACATAGTTACCAACATTTTATCAGAATTCAAATTCAAGGACAAAATTAGTAATGAACATATAAGATTTACTAAATAATAAGATTTTAGTCAAGCCATTGAAGTAATTTTATATTAAATTTATCTGTATTTTTAGTATAGAGAGTGTGTCTGTGATTTTAAGAATATCCTTGAATTCTTGGGCTTAAGTGAACTTTTTTCCTAAATGTACCCATATCCTGGAACTTCAGCTATACAGTATTATATGTTTTTTAAAGATGAGGACTATACTGCTACTAAATTTATACATATATGTACATATGCATATATGTGTGTGTGTGCTCGCACATATTTGTATATATATATAACTATACTGTATATATAGGTTAAATACTCATAAAAAGATATTGTTGCTAATATTACATATTGATAAGCAAATTAATTATATTACAGGGAAACCTAAGTTTTTATCAATAAAAAGCAAACAAATTTCATTAAAATTGCCTGATTTCAAATTTATTCAGAGGGACCAGCAGTTCTTAACCAGGTGTTTCTGCTGTTTGCTGTTTCACTAAACATATCTGTATTTCACAATTTTCTCTTAAGTAATTATCATTCCGAATCACTCAAGCTGTTATCTTAAAATGAAAATTCTCAACTCAACTCCTGACTGAGAATATATGAATAGTTATTTGATAGCTTCTGGAGGGAAGTCAGTTTTCTTCAATACAGTGGTCCCTTATTAAGTAAACACACTCTATTGGATGTCCCACACCCGGGAGGAAATATGCTGCACAAAATGGATCTGATGTTTTTGTTGTTTTAAAATACCAGGACACACAATTGACAAAAAAGAATTAAAAGTCAATCTGAGAAAACTTAGAGATGTAGGAGCAATGGACAATTGTTCCCCTGGCTCCATGTCCTGACCAGCAAGAGCTGACATTTTTGTTGTTGACCTTAGCCATTCTGAGAGGTATAGAATGGAATCTCAAAGTAGTTTCATTTTGCATTTCCCTGAGGGCTAATGATGTGTAACATTTATTCATATGTTTCTTGGCTTTTGAGATTCTTCTATTGTGAATTCTCTATTTATATCTGTTAACCAGTTTTTAATTGGATTATTTGGTTTGTTGATGTCTAGTTTTTTGAATTCCTTATATATTTTGGACATTAGCCTTCTATTGGGAGTGGAGTTGAAATTTTTTTTTCCATTATGTAGCTTGCTCTTTTATCCTATTGACTGTGTTCTTTGCCTTAGATAAACTTTTTGAGTTAATCAGGTCCTAGTGTGGGAAGTACTTCTGTATAGGTGTTGCTTTTTATTGATTATTGAATAAATCTGCTTTGTTTTACAGCAGGGCAAACAGAATAGAGTAAGGTGAGAATTCGAAGCAGACAGACGAGGAAAGAAGGTAGAGTCATAGAGATGCCAAGTAGCTGCCAAAGGAGAAAAACATCCCAGAACTTTAACAGTAACCTAAACATTGTGGTAAAATATAAAATAATAGGAATGGGTTAATTTAAAGTGTAAGAGTTAGGTAATAAGCAGTCTGAACTAATAGGCCAAACAGTATTTTTAATTAATTCAGTTTCTGTGTTATTAATTCAAGTCTGGGCAGCTGGGAATGAATGAGCAGCCTCCACCTACAGAATGGCACCCAATGAATGTTTGGAGCCGTTGCTGGCCACCCAGTTGAGGTCCAGATGCTTGTATGCCCTCTCAGGATAGGGAGGAAATTAGTTTAGACCATGCCCACAACTCAGTGCTCCTGGCCTGGGCAGGCATCAGGATCGGGTCTGCTAGGAATGCACAGGCAGGGAAGCATGGTGGATTCCCACCACCATGCACAGACTGCACAGTGGGCTGCAGGGCAGATTTAGATTTTAATCAGATTAAAAAGCTGCATGGTGCTACCCAGAGTTGAGGTGGTGAGGACTGCTACCACCTGGCAATCCCAGAGCTGGTGGTGAATTAGCTCTACCATGTCAAAAGGCTGAGAGGCTAAGCCAGAGTCTACAGTTGTAGCAACCTCACTGCTCACCATTTTAAAATGATCTTTGTCATAAAAGGACTTCAGATACACAATAGAACAAATTTAGACATAAAATTTAGACATAAAATGAGACACAGTATGTATTAAAAATGTATGTAGGCTTGGGAGGGAAAAGAAAAGGAGTTTAGAAAGTCATATGTTATTATAGGAGTGAAGATAACAAAATAAATATTAAATTTGTAGAAAAAGTAATAGAGTAAGAGAAATAAACCACATAAAGACAGAAAATACACAGAGTCTGGATTAGATATATTGTGTTTTCTTTGAATTTTTGACTTTGAATGAACTAAGAACAGAGTGACATTTCATTGTAAAGGCTGCTAAGTTAAACCGACATACATACTTTAAAGACATCTTGACTTTAAAATTTGGGTCTAAGGATATGTTTCTTTGGAAAAGTTGTACTGCTTTTATTTCCATAAAGGATGATAACCTGTGGATTCCTTCTATACTAATGTGGTTTGATGAACCAAAACCACCTGAAAGGCCTCCATTAATAGCCCAAAACACTTCACCCAACAAAACGCAGGAGGCAGTTTGGACAGAACAGCATCCAAATCTGCTAAATGATTGTTTAGAAATGTTTGTTTACATTTAAAGGGGGATATGCTATATTGACAAATACTTTACCATGGTATGGATCTCTATATATTGATACAAATTTAAGGTCAATTTTGTTATATGAATATTTCTGCTCTTGATTTATGTACTGTGCTTGTGCATCTCCTTTAAAAATGTAATGTATAATTAAGAAATAAAAATTAATAGTTATCTATAAGAGACATACTTTTAGTTAGGTTAGGTTTTCTAGATGTAGAGAGATATATTTCAGATAGGAATTAAGTATTCCTCAAAGCTTTAAAAAAATTACAGAATATGGCATTTAAAATGTTTTAAGTACTTAGAATTTTCTAGACAGTGAGACATGTCTACTGGCAGCACCAATTACTTCGGAGAGGTGAATGGGCATTGAAGAAACTTGTTATGGAATTTACCTTCAGTGTGACAAAGCCAGTCATTTGGGCAAGAAATTGATCTTTTCTGGACTTCTTGATGTTATATTGTAAGAACTGGACATGCAGGACCCACAAAAATAGACTGCTGAACTTGCCAAAGGTGAAATGATCCTTTGGAGTTCCTGTTTCATGAAAGAACTGCCAAGCATTCTACAGGATACAGAAGAATGTGACTGACAAATTGTCAATAGAAGCAAAATAGCCTTTCAAATTTCCTGCTTCATGAAAAAGAAATGTGTCTGATACTATGGGACTGCAGACTGAAGATAGATGCCCCAATGTTACCGAGGAACTTTGGGTGACTGTCCGGCCAACCGGATGTCTTTGTCAATTCTAGAGTTTTGGAACTTGCTTACAATGCACTGTTTACTTGGGTAATATTATATACTTCTGGAGTCTTTGATGGAGTTGAAAAAAATAAAAAAGATAATTTAGATATAAAACTTTAGACTCACAAATATAAGATAGATGGTAGAGTATTTTTCTTAATTTGACAAATGTAAATGGACTAAATATTGTAACTATAATTCTTGCTTGATAACTGTTTTGTTATATGTAATTTTACCCTGTTAAAGTTAAAGCCTTTTCATTAGGACAGAAAAGGGGAAATGGTGTGGGAATTTCTTCTGTATATATGTTGCTTTTATTGGTTAATGAATAAAACTGAATTGGCCTATGGCAGGGAAGAATAGAGTAAGTTGGAAATTCCAAGCAGATAAGACAAGGAAAGAAGGCAGAATCACAGAGATGCCACGTAGCCACCAAAGGGTACAGATTCCCCAGTACTGTACCCAGTAAACTACAAGCATCATAGTAAAATATAAAATAATAGAAATGGATTAATTTAGATGCTAGAGTTAGTTAATAAGAAGCCTGAGATAATAGGCCAAACAGTGTTTTAACTAATACAGTTATGGGATGATTATTTTGGGTCTGGGTGGCCAGGAACCAGCCTCCATCTATAAGGTCTCATTTGTGAATTGTTGATCTTAGTGTTGGTGGTATCTGTGTCCTGTTTAGGGAATTGTCTCCACTGCTGATGTATTTCAGGTTATTCCATGCTTACTCTTAGTCAGGTCCCATGTCTGGTTTCATATTGAGTTCTTTGATCTACTTGGCTGATTTTTGAGCAGGGTAATAAATATAGATCTAGTTGTAGTCCCACACCATTTCTGGTTAGACCAGCACCATTTATTAAAAATGCTTTTCTTGATTTCCAGCATGTTTTTCTATTTTTTTTATCAAAAAATTTAAAAAAATTCTTCACTCGTCCTTTACATCCTGAGGGCAGTTTCTCCCCTTCCCTCCTCCATATTTTCCTCCCCCACCATGAAAAATCCTCCTACTGATTCTTATATTTCATGGGCTGTCCAAGTGAGTGTATGCTGGATGCTGTGAACAACTATCTGTTCTGAAAACTTACTGCATTCCAGCTATTTCCTGATGTTTTTTTCCTTTCACTGATGATGACTCTGTACTTAATAATCTCACTTTCCAAAGCTGAAAACAGGGAAGTTACTAATAATTATCCACACAAAACATGGTCTCCCATGAAGTGAAATATGAATTTATACTAAAAAAAAGTGATTGTGGATGAATGAGTTAAAGTTTTACAGTGAATATTATGTACTACTTTAAATCAACATGGGTGAAACTGGATGTCAATTAAAGAGCTGAGACATATGAAAGATGGTAGAAGTACAATTTCTCTGGAATGGGCGAGTAGCATGGAGACTCTGGAAGCACCAATGCTGCATTCTGTGCCATCACGCCACGCAGTCACAACATTCTTTTCTTTTCAGAGCAGGTCATTGTTTTAGCTCAGGCAGCTTTGGAAGTTAGTGGGCAAAACTACCAACAATTTTAAAGTAAAACAGATGACATTATTACCTCAGAGAAACTTTATAGCACCATAGTTTGCTTAAATGTTCATTTTAAATTATGTATCTTGTATTAATCTCTGATAGTGTTCCAGAACATTCTTTGTTTTCTTTCTTTCTTTCTTTCTTTCTTTCTTCCTTCCTTCCTTCCTTCCTTCCTTTCTTTCTTTCTTTCTTTCTTTCTTTCTCTTTTTTCCTTTGGTGACAGAGTTTCACTATGTCACCTAGGCTGAATTCAAATATATAATCTTCTCACTTTTTCCTCCCAAGAACAGAGAAAACAAAGTTTTGGTACCCACTAATATACTTGTACTCTCCCTTCTGTCTTTAATCTTAATTTAAACTATAAACTTGACACTTTCATATGTGACTATCTCCAATATTTACTATTGTGTATGTAATTGCCAAAGTTCAACCCCAAACATTTTCATTTGAAAGTTTATCTTAAGCTGACTTTTTTTTTGAAGATTGACATACACTTCTTTAATTAATGCAAATGCTACAATGAAACTTGATGCATTTTATAATTTGTATGTACCAATACAATAAAACAACATAAGTAATTGGGTTCCGATATGAGCAATTTGGTACAAATTAAAATAAGCATGTTATTCTATATATGCTGAATTTAAATATTTTAAAATTCCTTTTTTCTAGTATTGTTTGTTTATTTTTTTAAGTAAATTTTATTAAATTATAAAAGTTTCCATTTCCGCCCCCCTCCCAACACCCTCCCACTCCCCCTCCTCCTCCCTCTTCGTCCCCCAGGGCAGTCAGGGTTTCCTGCCTTGTGGGAAGTTCCAGTTCCTTCCCCCTCCCTCCAGGTCCAGGAAGGTGAGTGTCCAAACAGACTGGATCCCCAAAATCCAGTATATGTAAAGGAAACAGGTCCCAGTGTCATAGTCAATGGCTTTTCAGAAAGACTTCAGGCCAGCCACAGTCATAGAATCAGGCCAAATTTCGAGAATCTGGTTAGATCACGTCCTCCTTCAGTCCCAGTCCAACTGGCCTTGGTAAACTCTCATCAGATCCGTTCCCTTGTATCAGTGGGTGATAGCATCCCTCGCAGTACTGATTTCGTTTTTCTTGTTCTTCCTCCTTCTGCTCCTCATTTGGACCTCGGGGGGCTCAGTCCGGTGCTCCAATGTGGGTCTCCGACTGTATCGCCGTCCTTCGCCAAATGAAGGATCTATGGTGATAAGAAAAATATACATCAGTATGGTCATGGGCCACGGCCGATTCAGGCACCCTCTCCTCCGTCCAGCGAGCAATCTGGGGGATCTCTCCTTGGACCTGGGATCCCATTAATAATCAAGTCTCCTGTAAACCCTAAAATGGCTCCCTTAGTTGAAATATATTCTTCCCTGATCCCATATTCATCCTTCCTCCCCCCCCATCCCAGGCCACCAAGCTTTCCCCGTTCCTCCCCTACTCCCTTCTCTCTAACCCTCTCCCCTTCCATCGACCCTCCCACCCCCCCCCATGCACCCGAGGTTACCTGGGACTCTTGTCTATTTCCTACCTCCTGGTGGATAGCTAAATAATCTTCATCAGGTTCATCTTCTTATTTAGCTTCTCTAGGATCACGAATAATAGGCTCAAAGACCTTTAATTATGGTTAGAATCCACTTATGAGTGAATACATACCGTGTTCCTCTTTTTGGGTCTGGCTTACCTCACTCAGTAAAGCGTTTTCTATTTCCATCCATTTGCATGCAAAATTCAAGATGTCATTGTATTTTACCGCTGAGTAAAACTCTAATGTGTATATGTTCCACACCTTTTTTAACCATTCTTCTATTGAGGGGCACCTAGGCTGTTTCCAGGTTCTGGCTATTACAAATAGTGCTGCTATGAACATAGTAGAACAAATGCTTTTGTAGTATGTTAGGGAATCTTTAGGGTATATTCCCAAGAGTGGAATTGCTGGGTCCTGAGGGAGGTTGACTCCCAGTTTCCTGAGAAACTGCCACACTGATTTCCACAGTGGTTGCACGAGTTTGCATTCCCACCAACAATGGATGAGTGTTCCCCTCACCCCACATCCTCTCCAGCATAGGCTATCGTTGGTATTTTTGACTTTAGCTATTCTGACAGGTGTAAGATGGTATCTCAAAGTGGTTTTGATTTGCATTTCCCTGATCGCTAAGGAGGTTGAGCATGACCTTAAGTGTCTTCTGGCCATTCGAAGTTCATCTGTTGTGAATTCTCTGTTAAGTTCAGCACCCCATTTTTTAATTGGGTTAATTAGAGTTTTAGTGCCTAGTTTCTTGAGTTCTTTGTATATTTTGGAGATCAGATCTTTGTCTGATGAGGGGTTGGTGAAGATCTTCTCCCAGGCAGAAGGCAGCCTTTTTGTCCTACTGACAGTGTCCTTTGCTTTACAGAAGCTTCCCAGTTTCAGTAGATCCCATTTATTCATTGTTTCTCTTATTGTCTGTGCTGCTGGGGTCCTACTTAGGAAGAGGCCTCCTGTGCCTAAATCTTGTAGACTACTTCCCACTTTCTCTTCTATCAGGTTCAAAGTGGACGGATTAATGTTGATGTCTTTAATCCATTTGGACTTGATTTTTGTGCATGGTGATAGATATGGATCTACTTTTCATTTTTTTACAGGTTGACATCCAGTTATGCCAGTCTTTCACTTCCTTGGTTAGAGTAACCCCAAGATATTTTATGCTATTTGTGGCTATCATGAAAGGTGATGCTTCTCTGATTTCCCTCTCTGCTTCTTTATCCTTTGTGTATAGGAGGGCCACTGATTTTTTGGAATTGATCTTGTATCCTGCCACGTTACTAAAGGTGTTTATCAGCTGTAGGAGTTCTTTGGCAGAGTTTTTGGGGTCACATATGTAAACTATCATATCGTCAGCAAATAACGAAAGTTTCACTTCATCCTTTCCAATACGAATCCCCTTGATCTCCGTATGTTGTCTTATTGCTATTGCTAGAACTTCAAGCACTATATTGAAGAGGTATGGAGAGAGTGGACAGCCTTGTCGCGTTCCTGATTTTAGTGGAAAGGCTTTGAGTTTCTCTCCATTCAGTTTGATGTTAGCTGTCGGCTTGCTGTATATTGCTTTTATTATATTTAGGTATGATCCTTGTATCCCCAGTCTCTCCAACACCTTTATCATAAATGGGTGGTGAATTTTGTCAAATGCTTTTTCAGCATCTAGTGATATGATCATATGGTTTTTTTCTTTCAGTTTATTTATATGATGGATTACATTGATAGATTTGCATATGTTGAACCAGCCCTGCATCTCTGGAATGAAGCCGACTCGATCATAATGGATAATTTTTCTAATGTGCTCTTGGATTCGGTTTGCCAGTATTTTATTGAGAATTTTCGCGTCGATGTTCATGAGTGAGATTGGCCTGTAATTCTCTTTCTTGGTTGTGTCTTTGTGTGGTTTTGGTATTAGGGTAACTGTAGCTCCATAAAAGGAGTTAGGCAATGACTCTTCTGTTTCTATATTGTGGAATACGTTAAGGAGTATAGGTATTAGCTCTTCCTGGAAGTTCTGGTAGAATTCTGCATTGAAACCATCTGGTCCTGGGCTTTTTTTGGTCGGGAGATTTTTGATAACAGCTTCTAATTCTTCGCGACTAACAGGTCTATTTAGATTGTTCACCTGTTCTTGGTTAAACTTTGGTATATGGTACTTATCTAAAAAAATGTCCATTTCTTTTACATTTTCCAACTTTGTGGCATATAAACTTTCATAGTAAGATCTAATGATTCTCTGAATTTCCTCTGTGTCTGTGGTTATTTCCCCCTTTTCATTTCTGATCTTATTAATTTGCATGTTCTCTCTCTGCCATTTGATTAACTTGGATAGGGGTTTGTCAATCTTGTTGATTTTCTCCAAGAACGAGCTTTTTGATTCATTGATTCTTTGGATTGTTTTCTCTGTTTCTATTTTGTTGATTTCAGCCCTCAGTTTGATTATTTCCAGTCTTCTAGACCTCCTGGGTGAATCAGCTTCTTTTTTTTCTAGATCTTTCAAGTGTACTGTTAAGTCTCCAATGTGTGCTTTCTCAGCTTTCTTTAATTGGGCACTTAGTGCTATGAACTTTCCTCTTAGCACTGCTTTCATAGTGTCCCATAGGTTTGAGTATGTTGTGTCTTTGTTTTCATTAAATTCAAGGAAGAGTTTAATTTCTTTCTTTATTTCTTCCTTGACCCAGAGGTGATTTAGTAGTTGACTGTTCAGTTTCCATGAGTTTGTTGGCTTCCTGGGGGGAGCATTGTTGTTGAATTCTAATTTTAGTCCATGGTGATCTGACAAGACACAGGTAGTTATTAATATTTTTTTGTATCTGTGGAAGTTTGCTTTGTTACCGAGTATGTGGTCAATTTTCGAGAAGGTTCCTTGAGCTGCAGAGAAAAAGGTATATTCTTTCCTATTTGGGTGGAGTGTTCGATAGATGTCTGTTAAGTCCATTTGATTCAATACCTCCAATAGGTCTCTCAATTCTCTGTTTGGTTTCTGTCTGATTGACCTGTCCATTGGTGAGAGAGGAGTGTTGAAGTCTCCTACTATTAGTGTGTGAGGTTTGATGACCGCCTTGAGTTCTAGAAGAGTTTCTTTTACATATGTGGGTGCCTTTATATTAGGAGCATAGATATTCAGGATTGAGACTTCCTCCTGATGAATTGTTCCAGTTATGAGTATGAAATGTCCATCTCCATTTCTTCTAATTGATTTTAGTTTGAAGTCGATTTTGTTAGATATTAGAATGGCCACGCCCGCTTGTTTCTTAGGTCCATTTGCTTGGAAAACCTTTTCCCAACCCTTTACTCTGAGTAAGTGTCTGTCTTTGTGGTTGAGGTGTGTTTCTTGTAAACAGCAGAATGTTGAATCCTGTTTTCGTATCCAATCTCTAAGTCTGTGCCTCTTTATAGGTGAATTGAGTCCATTGATATTAAGTGATATTAATGACCAGTGGTTGTTGACTCCGGTCATTTTTTTTTTTTTTAGGTAGTAGAGTGTATGTGTTTTTCTTCTTTGATTTGTGCTTGTGAATGGTCGCTAGATGTTCGAGTTATTGTAGGCCGTGTTGGGAATGTTGGATTCCATCGGTAGTGATTTTCCTTCTAAAATTCTCTGTAAGGCTGGATTAGTAGCTACGTATTGTTTAAATTTGTTTTTATCCTGGAATATTTTGTTTTCTCCGTTGATAGTGAACAATAGCTTGGCTGGGTATAGTAGTCTGGGTTTGCATCCATGGTCTCTTTGTTTCTGCAGTACCTCTATGCAGGGTCTTCTGGCTTTCATGGTTTCCATAGAGAAATCCGGTGTAAGCCTGATAGGTTTACCTTTATAAGTTACTTGACCTTTTTCCTTTGCAGCTCTTAAAATTTTTTCTTTAATATTTATGTTTTGTGTTTTGATTATTATATGGCGTGGGGATGTTTTTTTCTGATCCAATCTATTCAGTGTTCTGTATGCTTCTTGAACCTTCATAGGAATATCGTTCTTTAAGTTGGGAAAGTTTTCTTCTATAATTTTGTTGAATATATTTTCTGGGCCTTTGATCTGCAGTTCTTCTCCTTCTTCAATCCCTATTATTCTTAGATTTGGTTTTTTTTATTGCGTCCCAGATTTCCTGAATGTTTTGTGAAGAGAATTTGTTGGATTTGCCGTTTTCTTTGACCAGAGCATTTATTTTCTCTATGGTATCTTCAGAATCTGAGATTCGTTCTTCTATCTCTTGTATTCTATTGGTTATGCTTGATTCTGTAGTCTCCACTCGTTTACCTAGGTTTTCCATATCCATCCGGTTCTCGTTTTGTGTTTTCTTCATTGCCTTCATTTCAGTTTTCAATTCTTGGACTGTTTCCTTTACTTGTTTGATTGTTTTTTCTTGGTTTCTCAGGGTATCACTCACGGATTTACTTATTTCTTCAAACTTTTTTTTATATTTCTCATCCATTTCTATACTCATTTCTTCAAACTTTTTGTTATACTTCTCGACCAGTTCCTTAAGGGAGTTATTCTTATCCTGTTTAAGGGACTCTATTGCTTTCATAATGGCACTTTTTTCCACTTCATCTGGGTTAGAGTGTTCAAATCCTTCTGTTGTAGGGTCGTTGGGATCTGATATTTTCATGTTGTTTTTCAGATTGTTGGAGGAGGTCTTGCCTTGGCGTCTGCCCATCTCTTCGATCAAATGCTCTCTATTGGAACTTCTGGTATCGGGTCAGGTTCCCTTGTTGGGCAGGGAGTTCACTGATAGAATGCCTACCTTTCCCCAGGCAGGGTATTGAAGCACAGGCACTCCCTCTTTCCGGGATGCCCCTACAGAGCAGGCCCAGTGTGCAAGGCAGCTGAACTGGGGAAATTTTATGGCCTCAGTGGGAGGGGAGAAATATAGAAATTTGTACCTGGATGGAATCTGGGATGGCAGGCGGGAGAGCCTAGCAGGGTGGAAACAGCACCGCAGGCTGACCTGGGAGTCTATGGGGTCGGGGAAAGTCCTAGCTTCCCCTCGCCGGGCCCCTGCCGCGGGCCCGAATCAACTCACCACTCCGAAGGCCCTCTGGATGGAAGCTGGGATGGCTGGCGGGGAAGCTAGCAGGGTGGAGCCAGCAGAGCAGGCTGACCTGGGAGTCTATGGGGTCGGGGAAAGTCCTAGCACCTCCTCGCCGGGCCCCTGCCGCGGGCCCGAATCAACTCACCACTCCGAAGGCCCTCTCTTAAGCTGACTTTTAAAAATACATTTCTGAACATTTTTCAGGGTTGTGAATTATACTTTAGATTTAAGAAATGCAGTATCTACTGATTCTACGTATCCGTCAGCACCCAAAATTTGCATGTTTTATTTCCATCCATGAGCCGTTCTGACCTTTTTCATCCTTTTCACTTGTTCTTAATTCCTAAAAGCCACCAACACTTGATTCTGCAATGTAGGATGATGGCCTAGGTTCAGACCTACAATGGTTAACTTTTGAACTGAAGATAAAAATGTTGATTTAACAAATCCCATCCACATATACGCTCACCTAAAGGACAATACTCCCCATAGCCCCACAGCTTAATTATCTCTGCTACTGTGAGGTTCTCCATTAAAAGAGTGAAGGGTTATTGTTTCATTCCTCACATCCTACATCATGGATTGCCTGTGTCCAGACTACCTTACAAACTGCATTGAAAAGAAACTTTGTAGACAGTTAGTGTATACTTTGAAGGTTGATATTGACAGTGGGTTCACATAACAAAACTGAATAGAAGACATGGAGAGAGAAATACAGACAGCTCAGCTTTTAGAGCTCTCTGAAAACACAAGCACAGTGTGTTGTCTGATGAGAACAGGTACAGCAGAGCCTGGAAAAGGAAGCATAGTGTCTCATCAGCAGAAAGGGGCAAAATGTTGAAAAACTTGCAGACAGGGCTACACGAGTGTTAGACAGCCACCTAGTAGTTTCGTCAAGGACAGACATGTAAGATGTAATCACAATAGAGATTACATAGAAAAAACCAAAATAGCTCACTAAGGTGAGGATGCTTTGGGTGGCTCTGGTCTCAGGTGATGACCTAGGAGACAGGGGTCTGAGGATGTATTGCATCCTCTTCTTATGTTTGAGCAGGATATATACCATGTAGCCACTAGCCAACATCATGAGTCCAAAAAAAAATGACATCATTCGATGTCAATAGGATTGTATAAAGTGTGCTAATTAGAATTCCAGGATTTATAACAATGCAAAATCCAAAATCTTTTATCACAGTAACATTTCTTTCACCCCAAATGTCAGTTGTGTATACAGGAATGAAGACATATACTAACAGTTGGATGGCCCAGCACAGGCCCAGGGAAGGACCAATGAACCTGGGGGCTCTGACCTTGAGCTGTGTCAATTTGGAATTAGAGGGGCTGAGGGTGATGGCCTGAAAGACACTCAGCAGGGATGTGGAGCCAAGGGATACTCCTCTGGCAACTCTATGAAAATATAAGGTAAGTTTACATGAAACATAATCTAGATAGTAATTCTGACTAAAAGCAGCTGTTGACTGAGGGATTCCTTTGCAAAGAACTATCAAGTTGGCACAGGTTAGGTGTTTGACAATCAGGTCTGTGGGATTTGCTCTGATTCCAGAGAAATTAGCAATGGCAAAACAAGAAAGTAAGACTGAGTTCCCCAGCATTCCCAGTGCCGTCTGGGTCAATAAGACGATCCCCACAGCCACGCCTCTGCAGGCCATTCTGTCATGTTCCTGGGTCACTGCACAACATTTCCAGAGGATACTTTAAAAAAATGGATTTTATTTTTCTTAGTGTGAAAAACAGTGTACTGCATAGACACTTGATAAGTAATGCTATAATGTATCTTTCTAATAAGTAGTTAGATACTTCTCAATAAATTGCTATTGTTTAAATTACTGATAATAAACTGGTACATTGTGGTAAAGTTAATCTTTATATTATCATTCATAGATGTTAGCGTTTTTCAAGTGCTTTATGACTGGTAGTTCATTTAAAATCCACAAGTGCACTGGTGAGATGGTCTAATGATAAAACTACACTTAGATGCATGTACTACGTGAAGACCTACCAAAGGTTTCCAAGGTTCCAGCCACCTGTAAAAAGAAGAGACTTACCAGAAAGGAGTCTGGCTGGCTCCAGAGAACAGAGTAACCCCTAACTAAAATACTATTGACAATTGATAGCTAGAAGAAAAGGGAGAGCCAGCTTCCTTGCTTCCTTTAAAAATGTGGTCCCAATAATTCAACTATAATTCCGTGTATGAACATACACTGAAGAATATATGGGCACCACAAACTATGATTTATGTGTTAAAAAATTAAAAAGGCACAACCATGGGTGACTAGAGAAATATGGTATAACTGTGAGAAGTGAGGGGGTATGAAAATGATCAAAATACATATAAATTTCTGAAAGATAAAAGGTGAGACTAGATAACAGAGAACAATAAAAACACTAAAATTTGAGAATATACATTGAGAGTAATAAAAAATTTTAAAAATTAGTGGCCATGAGCTATCAAGAAAAAATATTTGAATTCTCCTGTGGCAAACACACCCATGTAAGTGCATTTACATTTTTCTGCATGTACACATATGTGCATATGCTTGCCTTTAAGTGTTCCAATGCTACTTTTTAATCTTTTCATTAAGTATCATTTTAAAATAACTCTATCACATTTAATCATGTCTAAATACAAGGAAATAGCAAACAACTTATCAATATATTTACAACAGGATGCAATGAAGGCACTTATTCAATAGGAGGATCACTGGTAATATTTTTCACCTCTTTTTAATGAAATTAAAACACAATAGACACTACATGGAAATATTGAAAATAGATGTATTTCTTCTGAATTTTGGGACAAGAAATTTAATTAATACTACTGTAAGAAATCGACAGATACTCGTATACTGTCAGTAACTGATGCAATGGGCACCTAACACATAACACAATAATAATGGACATATCTGTTTGATTCAAAAGCAGTATCAGGGCAGGAAATAGTAACACATAGCTTTAATTCCAGTCCCTAGTAGGCAGAGATGAGAGAATCTCTATGGATGTGAGGCTAGCCTGGTCTACATAACAAGCTGTAGGACAACAAGGCCTAAATAAATAGACATTGTCTCAAAACAAACAAACAAACAAACAAAAAGCAAGATCCTAGTGTCATAGACAGTTGTGTCTGCAGGAAGTGGACATAGCAGAGGCACCAGAACCGAATAACAGGAGGTTGCACTCAATCAGTTATTCAAATGCCCATGGGCATGGAATTTGGATACTGAAACATCAATTTACCACTTGCTTCTCTTTTTACAACCCAGAACACAAAGCCCTGTAAGAAAGATATTAATTTCTCACTATGCCATTCTACACTCTTAGTTACAGTAAAGAAAAAATATCATCTACATGAAGCCCCAGGGGAAAGCAGAATTTGAGGTGTAAATATGCAAAGGATATCAAACAGCTCTTAAAATGCTCATGTAACTCACTAAATTTGGGAAAAGTTTTACCAACCCACAGCACAAAGTCTGATAATACTAAATCAAAGTAGTGCAGTTGAATCTGAAAACCAGTAATAAACTGTATTAGTCACCAGCAACGCACCTTAGTGGGAGCAAACACATGGTCACTGTCTTGAAAAAGAGCAACAAAGTAGAATTCCAGGATAGTGTCTCTCACCTGCAGCATCCATGAAATCATATTGTGTTCAGGTCTCAGGATGATGCTTCTCGCTATGAACATTCAACCTGTGCAGGAGCCCTTCGCTGAAAGAGAAAGATCATGTGAGGTCTACAATCACCCACTTTCCAGAGATTGCTCTGTTCTCTGAAGACAGGGTGCCTTAAGGAAAGCAACTCACCTCTGCAGATAGGATGCATCTGTGATGCTGGCTGCTGGATAAAAACTCAGTGGCCAATGGGACCTACAACCCACATATAGCTACGAAATTGACAGCAACTCCCCAAATGAAGGTTGAGTGTTTTCAGCGTTCATTCCCTAGGAGAATTATGGAATGATGTCACAGGAAGGAACAGTTACAGTTATGCTAAGGAACTTGACATCACCTCTGAAAAACACTTGTACCCATCAATAAGAAAGAGAAACGTTTAGCAGAGTAGTGAACATTTCAGAAGTTCAGCCTAGAAGCATAGTCACTCTTTTCTCCTGAATGGTTGGTTATAGTTATAGTTTTCCTTAGTGATGGTAGAAGATAAAATAGATAAAATATTGTGACAGTAATTCTTGCTTTATAACTGTTTTGCTATATGTAATTTTACTATGTTAAAATGAAAGCCTTTCTTTTTTGTTTAAACAGAAAAAGGGGAAATGACGTAGGAGAGTCTTATGTATTTCTGTTGCTTTCATTGGCTAATTAATAAAGAAACTGTTTGGCCTGATAGGTCAGAACATAGGTGGGTGGAGAACAGAATGCTGGGAAGAAGGCAGTGAGGCAGTCGCCATGACTCTCCTCTCTGAGACAGCCGCAGGTTAGAATCCTCCTGGTAAACCACCACCTCATGGTGCTACACAGATTATTAGAAATGGGTTAATCAAGATGTGAGAATTAGCCAATAAGAGGCTGAAACCAATGGGCCAAGCAGTGTTTAAAAGAATACAGTTTCCGTGTAATTATTTCGGGTAAAGCTAGCCGGGCGGGCGGCGGGAAGCGGCCCACCGCTCCTGTTACACTCCTGCGGTGTCAGAAGGTGAAAGTCCCAGTAGGAGTACCAGGCAGGGATTATACCCTTGGGAGCAGGGACTAAGGGCAAAGTGTAAAGTTTTAAGTACACTGTGCTGTGCAGATGAATGATTATGAAAATATCACTTACATTCTTAGAGACTGGAAGTTTTGCTGAACCTGAGAGGCAGAGGTAATGCATGTCTAGGTCATTTGGAGGAGCTATCCTCAGACATCTGTGGGACAATTTCAGTTCTCCTAATTTCCCTTAAACTTTATTTCCAGCTCTTATGTCATGGAAAATATCCAGTATATGTGTTTTTTATGATGTCTGTTTGTACATTACAGCAATTCTGAAATAAAAAAATTTAAAATAAAAAAATAAAAATAAAAAATTTAATACTACTATCCTACTTTGCACTCAGCCTGTGTGATTAACCTGCATTTAGAACAATGTAACAACCAATCCTACTTGCTCTGGATTCCCCATGTATTCAATTTTTACAACTTAAGCTAATGCATAGTTTTATTCCTAAAATTTGTAATCTTTCATGCCCCTGACCCAGGTATAATGCTGATGTGTATGTATGTTATAGTAAAACAGCTAGTTTGAAATCAACCTTATGAAACAAATATCTACAATTAATGTTGGAAGTAACATAGATATATGTTGAAAGATCTGTGTCCAGTGATGTTTTCAACACTGTTTCTTATCTGACTCAGTTAGGAACAGTGGGAGTCAACATAATTAATCACTTGCAAAATACTTTTAAACATTTCTATAAAGTGTCCCTTATTTCTTCCTCCATGTGAAGGTAAATAAATGTTCAATTAAAGCATAGCAAATTTTGCTATGATGCAAACACAGAAACAGAAACAGAAATGGGCAGATAGATCAACAAGTCATTGTTCAGTCAGGCACTAATTCAGATTTATGAAAAAGACAGGCAGAGAATGACGGAAGACACAGGGAAAGAGTAGTAAAAATTTAAATCTTGGCTGGCTCCTGGTTAAATCCCCAGGAAAAGTGTTTCTTGATTTCTTTTCTATAATGTGACCCTGACACATATTAATTACTTTGGGGGCAACAAGTAATGTATTAAAACCAAAACACTCTGCTTCTTTATAGTCTGTCTGCATGAAATTTAACTTCCTCTTCATTTTCCCACCTCAAGTGGACCACATAGTCCTCCCCTCCTAACTTCTCTACATTCACTCATTGTTTTAACCCAACCTCCAAGAACAGGGCCAGAAAGTTTTAGCACATAATTCTACTGCATTTTCAAAAATGTCTTAATCCACGTACTTCTCAAATTATTCTACAAATTAGAAACAGAAGTGACATTGCCAATTCATTTTATAAGGTTACATTTACCCTGATACCAGGATCACAGAAAGACAGAACAAAGAGAATTACTTTCCAATTCCCCTTGTGAGCATAGATGCAAAAATAATCCATTCAATACTTGAAAATAGAATCTAAGAACACATCGAAAAATCATCCACTATGTTCAAGTAGACTTTATTCTGGGGGTGCAATGACAGTTCAACAAATATAAATCAATAAATATATAAAGAAACTGAAAAAAGTGATCATCTCTTTAAAAGCATAAAAAGCTTTTGACAAAATCCAACATCCTTTTATGGCATAGGTCCTAAAGTGACTATGGGTTTTAAATACGTATCTTAACAGAACTGAGGCAGTTCAAACAAAATCCATATCTGACATTAACTTAAATAGAGAGAAACTCAAAGCAATTCCACTAAAATCAAAAACAATACAAGGTTGTTCACTTTCTCCATACCTATTTAATTAATTTAATCCATATAATTTAGTACTTCAAGTCTTAACTAGAGCAATAAGACAACCGAAGGAGATCAAGGAGATACAAATTGGGATAAAAGCAGGCAAAGTGTCTTTATTTGCAGATAATAGTGTAGTGTACATAAATCTTCCTAAAAATTCCACAGGGAAATACCTATAACTGATAAACACTTTCAGCTAAGCTGCTTGATCCAAATTTAACTCAGAAAAATCAGTAGTCATCCCATATACGACTAACAATTATAGTGTGAGAAAAATTAGTAAAACATTATCCATGACAATATCCTAAAATACTTTAAAATACCTGAGGTATATTTAACCAAGTAAATGAAAAACCTTTGTGATAAAACCTTCAACTCATTGAAAAAGATATCAAAAGAGCAAAAGAACACTCATGTTCATAGATCTGTGGGAGCAATATATTAAAAATCACCATACTATTTAAAGTAGTCTATAGATTCAATGCCATTTCTATCAAAATTCTAAAACATGTCTTCACTAATATTTAAAGGAAAATTCAAAGTTTCATATGGAAACAAAAAAAACTGAACATAGCTAAAACAGTCCTGACAAATAAATGAACTGGTGGAGGTATCTTCATTCCTGATTTTAAGTTGTACTACAGAACTAGAGCAAAAAATAATAGGATACTATAGGCACTACAACAGACACATTGAGCAATAGAATCAAACTGAAGTTGTAGAAAAAAAGTCCACACTCCCAGGGACATACATGTTTTATAAAGAAGCAAGAAATGAATACCTATTGACATCTTCAGCAAATGTTCTGGTCAAACTGGATATCTTCATGTGCACAAATCCAAATATAAGCATTCTAATTACACTGCACAGGAGGCAACTCTAAATGAATCCAATGTCTCAATGTAATTCAGAAACACTCAACCTGTTGGAAGATAAAATCAGATATAGCTTTGAACTCTTTAGCATACAAAGACTTTCTGAGAAAAATAAAGTATAACACAGGCACTAAATATCAACAATAAATGAATGGGATTCAATGAAACTGAGAAGTTTCTGCACGGAAAAAGACACCATCATATGGATGTGGTGACAGCTTCTAGAATGGGAAAATATTTTTACTAACTTCACATAGGATAGAGGCTGCTCTATGAGAAGTGTTTCTCTTTAGGAAGTCAGGAGGTTGGTTTAACCGAGATGCTGAATTTGAATTTAGATCATGCTGAATGGTCTTTGGGTCACTATTTCAAAATTGTCTTAGATAAGAAAAAATTATTAGGAACACAAAATTGAGAGGAACTCTGAAACCCAGACTGCGACTGCACAGAGTGGACCAAGAGATGACTGATCAGCCACCCAGCTGGGCACCCACTTTCTAGGCCCTTGGTACCTGGGCAAAATTCCAGACTCCTCTGCCACCTTCTTAATTTCACTAGCCAGATAATAGGCCAGCTTTATGCAGGTAGATTTCTCCAACAGTCCTCCCCCATTGTCTGGACTCTATAAGCTACAAGTTCCACTCCATCTCCAAACCTACCCATTTCCCTATGACCTCAGAGGAACTCTAAAGCGTAGACTGTGACTTCACAGAGCAGACCAGTAGGTGGGTGATTAGTCACCAGCTGGGCACCCCACTTTCTAGGTGGCTGGTAACTGGGGAAAGCCCCAGATCCCTCCCCGACCTGCCTCAGCTTCTCTAGCCAGTCAATAGGCATACTTCCTGCGGTTATGCTGTTCCAGCATCCCTGAATTGATCAGACCCTGTTAGCTACAAGTCTCACTCCACCCTCAAACTCACCCATCCCCAACAGCCTCAGAAGAACTCTGAAGCACAGACTGCAACTGCACAGAGAGGACCAAGACAGGAACTCTGAACACAGGCTGCAACTGTGCAGACAGGACCAAAAGAGCAGACCAGGAGAGACCTCATCAGCTCCCTGAAATACAGACAATGACTGAACAGAGAAGACCAAGAGTAGCTCCTAAGACACAGACAGCAATGGCAAAGATTGGCACAAGAGGCAAAGACAATGCTGGCACCAATTGGAGGAAGAAATAGGTCGGCACCATTGAAAGAATTTATTCAAAAACATAAACCTTAACATGGTAACCCCAGAATCCAGTGATCATACAAGAATAAGACCTGATAATCCTAATCCAGAAGAAGCAGAAGAAAATGAGACTAAATATAAATTTATGAGGATAAAAGAGATACTTAAAAAGGAAATAAAAATTACCCTTAAAGAAATGGAGAAATAGACAAACAAAAAAGGAAGAAATTAATAAATCCCTTAAAGAAACCAAAGAAAACCAATAAAAAAACACAATCAAACAGGTGAAGCAAACATTTCAAGCTTTGAAAACTGAAATAGAGGCAACAAAGAAAAACACAAACCAAGGGAATTCTTGAAATGGAAAATCTGGGTAAATGAATGGAATCTACAAATGTAAGCATAACCAACAGAATACAAGAGAGGGAAGAAAGTATCTCAGGCATTGAAATACACTAGAGGAAAGAGATTAATCAGGCAAAGAGAATTTTAAATTCAATGAATTCTTAACACAAAACATGGAGAAATCTGGGACACCATGAAAAAAACCAAACCTAAGAATAATAGGGATAGAAGAAAGAGAAGAACTCCAGCTCAAAGGTACAGAAAATATATACAGCAAAATCAAAGAAGAAAACTTTCCCTGTCTATGAAAGGACAAGAAGCTTACAGAATGCCAAATAGACTAGAGCAAAGAAAAAAGTCCACTCACCATATAATAATTAAAACACTAAACATACAGAATAAAGAAAAAATATTAAGAGCTGCAAAGAAAAAAAAGCCAAGAAACACATAAAGACACACCTATGAGAAATACACCCGACTTCTAAATGGAAACCATGCAAGCCAGATGGTCCTAGACAGATGTGCTGCAGACACTAAGAGACTATCACTGTAAGCCCAGACTACTCTAACCAGAAAAACTTTCAGTCACCATCAATGGAGAAAACAAGATATTCCATGACAAAACAGATTTAAACAATACCTATCCACAAAATACAACCATACAAAAGGTACTAGGAAAAAACCTCCAACCCAAGGGAGCTCATTGCACCCACAAAAACACAGGCAACAGATAACCTCACATCAACAAACCCCAAAGAAGGGAAACATGCAAACGGTACCACCAAAACAAACAAAAAACAAAATTCCAGGAATTAAGAACCACTGCTCATTAATAACTCTTATTATCATTGAACTCAATTCACCTATAAAAAGACACAGGCTAAGAGAATGGTTAGGAAATAAGAATCCATTCTTCTAAATACAAGAAACACACCTCAACCTCAAGGATAGACATTAAATCAGAGTAAAGGTTTGGAAAAAGATTTTCTAATCAAATGGACTTATGAAACAAGCAGGCATAGCTATCCTAATATTTCACAAAATGGGCTTCATAGTAAAAATCATTCAGAAGAGATGGAGAAGGATACTTCATACTCATAACAGGGGAAAAATCCAACAAGATGAAGTCTCAATTCTAAACACCTATGTCCCATATACAAGGACACACATATATGCAAAAGAAACAATACTAAAGCTTAAATTACACATCAAACCCCACGCACTAATAGTGTGAAATATCAAAACCCCATTCTCCCCCATGGACAGATCTACCAGAAAAAAGCTGCACAGAAAAATAAGAGAACTAACAGATGACTCAAATGAACTTTACAGACAGCTACAGAACACTTCATGCAAACACAAAAGCATATACCTTCTTCTCAGCAAGTCATGAAACCTTCTCTAAAATTGATGATACTCAGTAACAAAGCAAACCTCAACACATACAAAAACTTAGAAAACTCCCTGTATCTTATAGGATCACCATGGTTTAAAGTTAGAATTTAACAACACTAATTGTAGAAAGTCTACAAACTCATTAAAATAGAACAGTGCTCAATTGAATCACCATTGGGTCAAGGAAGAAATAAAACAATTAAACACTTCCTAGAAATCAATGAAAATGAAGGCACCAAATACCCAAACCTATGAGACACTATGAAAGCAGTTCTAAGAGGAAAGTTCATGGCACTAAGTGCCTACATAAAGAAACTGGAGAAATCTGACGCTAGTGATTAAACAGCACACCTGAAAGTTCTAGAACAAAAAGAAGCAGACTCACTCAGAAGGAGTAGATGAGAGGAAATAATCAAAGAGGGCTAAAATCAGTAAAATAGAAATGAAGTAAATAATACGACAAACCAAGGAAACATAGATCTGGGTTGTTGTTTTCTGAGAAAATCAACAAGACAGACAAACCCTTATTTGAACTAATCAAAAGGCACTGAGAGAACATCCAAATTAATGAAATCAGAAATGAACAGACACTCAGGAAATCCAGAAAATCATTAGGTCATACTGTAAAAATGAGTACTCCCAAAATTGAAAAATACAAAAAATGAATAATTTTCTAGATAGGAACTACATACAAAAAATTTAATCAAGATCAGGTGAGCAATTTAAATACACCTATAATCTCCCAGGAAATAGAAGCCGTCATCAAAAGCTTGCCAAAAAAAAAAAAAAAGCCTAGGGTCAGATGATTTCAGTGCAGAATTCTATCAGAACTTCAAAGAAGAGCTAATACCTGTACTTCTCAAATTTTTCCACATAAAAGAAACAGAAGGATCTTTTATGATCCATAACTTTTTTCGTGAGTCTACAGTTACTCTGTTACTAAAATCACATGAAGACACAACCAAGAAAGAAAATTACAGACCAGTCTTCCTCATTAACATTGATGCAAAAATACTCAATAAAACACTGGCAAACCAAATCCAAGCACACATTTAAAAATCATTGAACATGATCAAATCTTCTTCATCCCAGAGATGCAGGGATAGTTCAACATACACAATGTACCAATGTAATCTACCATCTAAATTAACTGAAAGAAAAAACCATATGATCACCTCATTAACTGCCTAAAAAGCATTCAACAAAATCAAGAACATTTCATGATAAACACCTTAGAGAAATCAGAGATATACGGAACATATCTAAATATAATAAAAGTAATATACAACAGACTGACAGCCAACATTAAATTAAATGAAGAGAAACTCAAAATGGTTCCACTAAAATCAGGAACAAGACAAGGCTGTCCACTCTCTCCATTTCTATTTAATGAAGTTCTTGAAGTATTAACTAGAGCAATAAGACAATAAAGGGAGATCAAAGGGATACAAATTGGAAAGCAAGAGTTCAAACTTTCAGTGTTTGCAGATGATATGATAGTATATACACGTGACCCCAAAAAGCTGTACCAGGGAACTCCTACAGCTGATGAATACCTTCAATAATATGGCAGGATAAAAGATCAACTCAAAAAAATCAGTAGCCCTCTCATATACAAATGATAAAGAAGCTAAGAAAAAATCAGAGAAACATCATCATTCACAATAGCCACAAACAACATAAAATATCTTGCGGTAACACAAATCAAAGAAGGGGAAAACCTGTTCTACAAGAACATTAAGTCTTTGAAGAAAGAAAATAAAGAGGGTATCATAAAATGGAAAGATGTCTCATGCTCTTGGATAGGTAGGATCAACCTTATAAGAATGGAACTTCTGGACTCATCACAAGCCCTGACTTCAAACTCTATCACAGAGGTACAGTACTGAAAACTGCCTGGTACTGGCATAAAAACAGACAAAAGAACCAGTGGAACCAAATCAAAGACATGGATATTAATCCACACAACTTTGAACACCTGATTTTTGACAAAGATGCAAAAAATATTAAATGGAAAAAAGAAAAAATATTTAACAAATGGTGCTGGCATACATGGATATCAACATGTAGAAGAATGAAAATAGATCTATATCTATCACCATGTACAAACTCAAGTCTGAATTGATCAAAGACCCCAACATAAAGCCAGTCACACTGAATGTTATAGAAGAGAAAGGGGAAAGTACACGTGAATGCACTGGCACAGGAGACCACTTAATAAATATAATCCCAGTAGCATAGCCACTGAGAGAAACAATTAATAAATAGGACCTCCTAAAACAAAGAAGCTTCTGTAAAGCAAAGGACATGGTCAACAAGACAAAATGACAGCCTACAGGATGGGAAAAGATCTTCACTAACCCCACATCAGACAGAGGTCTGATCTCCAAAATATACAAAGAACTCAAGAAATTGAACACCAAAGGAACACATTATCCAATACAAAAAAAAATGGAGTACAGACCTGAACAGAGAAATATTAGCAGAGGAATCTAAAATGGCTTAAAGACACTTACGGAAATGTTCAACATCCTTAGTCATCAGAGAAATGCAAATAAAAACAATTCTGAGATTCCATCTTACACCTATAAGAATGGCCAAGACCAAAACCACTGATGACAACTTATGCTGCAGAGGTTGTGGAGAAAGAGGAAAACTTCTGCATTGCTGGTGGGAATGCAAACTGGTACAACCCCTTTGGATGTCAGTGTTGTGATTTCTCAGAAAATTAGGAAACAACCTTCCTTAAGACCCAGTAATACCACTTTTGGGTCTACATCCAAAGGATGCTCAAAAGTGCCACAAGGACAGGTGCTCAATTATGTTCATAGTAGCTTTGTTTGTCATAGCCAGAGCTTGGAAACAACCTAAATGCCCCTCACCAGAAGAATGGATAAGGAAAATATGGTACATTTACACAATGGATTGCTACACAGCAAAAAAATAATAATAATAACATCTTGAATTTTGCAGGCAAATGGATGGAGCTAGAAAACATCATTTTGAGTGAGGCAACCCAGATCCAGAAAGACAATTTTCACATGTACTCACTCATAAGTGGTCTTTAACCATAAAGCAAAGAAAACAAGTCCACAAATCACAATCCCTGACAACCCAGACAACAATGAGGACCCTAAGAGAGACATACATAGATTTAATCTACATGGGAAATAGAAAAAGACAAGAGTTTCTCAGTAAGTTGGGAGCATGTGGACCTTAGGAGAGGGATGAAGGGAAGGAAAGAGGCAGGGAGGGGAGCAGAGAAAAATGTAGAGCTCAATAAAAAATCAATTAAAAAATAAAATAAAAAACAAATATGGATTAATGGTTTACAACTGCTTATCTAAAGAAAATGTAATCTTAGTTGCACATAATAAAACTTGCATTTTTCCAACATTCTAAACAGTACTTATTCATTCTGAGAAAAAGTTCATTGTATAAATACATTTGAATTTGTGTTACAGATTATGTATATATAAACGCACACATAAATGTGTATACATACATACACATATGCCTCTCAAAAAAATTCTCTTTGCAAAAGAAGAAAATCAATACAAAAAAAAAAACCCACCACTGGTTGAAGTTCAGAAAAAAAGTGATTGTGTGGTGCCAAACTTATTTGATCCATATACAATACAAGTTGTACATTCAAGGTTCAGGGAATATTGTTGTAGAGGAGGAATAAAGATGGCAAGAACCAAAGGAACAGATAAGTTCTGTGATATTACATCTCCTAGACAAATCAGGGAAACTACATCCTTCAAGTATCAAGTTGGCAATCTAAACAGACTAGAACAAGGAGACATGCTGGCATTGTGAAGAAACTCTCACTGGGAACCAATAACACCACTTCTAAAAATAAATAAATTCATTTCTTATATCATTTAGTACAATTACAGAAGCTTTGGCATGCAGACCTGCAGCACATGAGCATTGATATGTCATGATCAATGAATTAATTCACACAAAATAGATCTCTATATACCAATTATATGATTGGGTGATTCCCTGATATCACTGCCTGAGGTATATGATGGCCGATGCTGGCTGAAAGAATGGGCACACACCAAAGTTGCCATTAATCAGAGTCAATGAATTCACCTTGACCAAATTTTGTATTGATGGGTCGACAACTTCAAGAAAGCATGTGGATATTTCTTATGTTGGAGGACCAAACAATTGCTGATAGTCTGAATTAACAAGAGGCCAAAAATCATTTTGTATTATATATCCAACAAAAGCATGTCATAAATATTATCTCTATGTGGTTAAGCAAGATTAAGAGGAAGTTCTAAAAACTCAAAATCAGTGTCAAATGTACTACACAGCTCTTGAAAAAAATATCAAGAAACTTTTCAGGAAATCAGGAGAAGTAAATATTGAAGCTGAGAGACCATGGATTTAATGGAAAACTGAGGATGTCATGGAGTGTATTTTGAAAAATTATGGTAGATGGGTTTCAGGAAGATAAAAAGGATGAAGCAAATTCCAGAGTTCTCTGGAGGCAGCAGTTACTGTGGAGAGGATGGAGGATTGAAATCAAACATGATGAAAAAAGATGCCTTTACTACAACCTGAGTGATCCACCAGTATCAAGAATAGTATGATAATGAAATTGACCAGAAATTGCAAGAAAAAAAAACTGTACTGATAGGGTGTGGCAGCCCCCGTCCCACCACCTGGCTAGCTTATACACTGAAATAACAACACACAAATTGCATTTATTTAAACAGTGCCTGGCTCATTAGTTCTAGCCTCTCATTGGCTAACTCTCACATATTGATTCAACCCATTTCTAATAATATGTATCGCCAATTGACTGTGGCTTACCAGAATGAATCTAACCAGTATATGTCTAGGAGAAAAGAGCCATGGCATCTGCCTAACTCTCTTTCTTTCTCCCAGCATTCTGTTTGGTCTATTCCACATAACTAAATTCTGTCCTATCAAAAAGCCAAGGCAGTTTCTTTGTTTGAGCAATGAAAGCCACACATAGAAAGAAGACCCTCCTACACCAAAATAACCTTAGAAATTGCTTGATTTCTGATGATCAAATAGGATAAAGTTTACAAAAATGTCAAAGAGTGGGAAAAGTCATCTTTGGGCAAAGGAAAACATGACCTTGAATGTAAGTGAGAGCCTCTATGTCAACACAGTTAATGCCAAAAGGCAATGACTAACACAATGTTCTAAGATTGATAGGCCATCCCTAACATCATCAATTACAATGATGGATCCTTTGGATCTGATTCACAGCCATTTTACAAACCAACACATAACCATATGTTATTTCTTAAAATCAGAGTCCTGTCATAAAAAATTCCATAACAAGTAATAATTTAAAAATTTCTCTTAACACTAGACTTGCTTTAGCAAATATTACTGAATGATGCAAAATTCATTCCATGTTGTTTGTTTTCCTTCTATGGAGCATTCTATGGAGTTACTCTCAAGTGTTTTCCTAGTCATAAGCAATTTTAGGTAATTTTTAGAAAGAAATTTGCACTTAACAGTGCCAAGAAAGACAATACTATATTCCTGAGATCATGCTAACTAATGAAAAGATCAAAATGTACAATAGTTGTTTGTGTAGGACTCTACTTATAAAATTCCAACACAAGCAAAATGTTCTGTAGCATATGAAATGTTTCCCAAATTTTTTTCCCATTCATCAATTCAAAAGAGATCTGTTTTGTTAATTAACTAAACACAGATTTTGAGAATCCTACAGTACTGTTTTTGATGCATCAACTGAATTCCAAGTTGTGTATACTTTGTAACGATTTCCTGAGATGATTGGTTATGGTATTTGTTTTATTAGTTGAAACTGAATAAGTAAAAAAAAAAGAAGAAAGAAAAGAAGGAAGGAAAAAAAGAGAAAGTAGAATGGAGAAAGAAATGGCAGGAAAAAAGAAGGAAATGAGAGAAAGAAGGAAAGAAATGTAGGAAGGAAGAAAGTGGGGAGGAAAGAAGGGAGAAAGGAAGGGAGAGAGAAGAATGCAAGAAAGAAAGGAAAGAAAGAAAAAAAGAAAGAAAGAAGGAATGAAGACAAAGAGTTCGAGTTTTTGGTTGTATGTATAAAGAGATGGACTCTGTACAACAAACTCATGAAATCACAGTATGAAACTATGATCCAGATAAAGATCATCCAATATTTGTCAGTACCAAGAATGACTGTGTTGTAAGTTCACTGAAATGTCAGGACATTATCACAATGATATTTATATTGATGATTTTGCTACCCCATCTGAAGATCCTACACGTAGGACATATGACATAATTTAGAATATACAATGACCAACAGTGGTCAAATGAAAACCCAATATCCCTGGAAGCTTTTTAGGGTTCTGCCTACCTAGAGTTGTGTTTACAGAGAGAGTAGGAACATTCCAAGAAAGTTGACACCAATGGATCTATAGTGCCACATCTATGAGAATGGAAAGAATTAGAATTATTAACAAGACATTTCAAGCTTAAAGCTGCCATGGTCTATGAGATTCCTTAAATGACAGTGTCTAAAAAGTATCCTGTTCTATGTACTTGAGAATTGACTATTTGGGTATGCTTCTGCATTCAGTGTAATGAAGTAAGGACCAATGTTAAGAAAAAAAATGACCATTGTCCATTACAGTGTGAGAGCACTGCTATGTTCAGATCTGCAAATTCACACTGCTCAATTCTGGAAAAGGATATTTGCACAGCAATAGCATCAGCACACTATGCTGTTGGTTTCAGTGGTCATATCTATTGAAATCCAATATTCTCAATGGTGAAAAATCACTACATTTTACTTTGCTAAGCATTAAATATATAGAGAAAACATCATATTGAGTAAGGTAACCTAGACCTAGAAAGACAAATATAATATGTTGTAAGTGTTGGCATATTCGGTCAGTACGATAAATAACCAGACCAGCTCAAGAACAACAGACGTAATTTAATACTTGGAAAAGGGGGGAACTCACGCTACTAGAGTGGAAAGTCTGAAGTCCAAACGGGTCCGGCGAGCACTGCATAGAGAGTGCATGCGCCTACACACTTCGGTTTTTCTATCTGGGCTCCAGGCGGCCACAACCTAACCAGATGTGATTGGTTGAGCTTCTTCATCATGTCCCCTTTTTGTCTAAACAAGATCAATCCAAACCCATACAACTATATACAATAGGAACAGAGACCAAATATAAAATTACAAGCAATAAACAATATTAAGCAAGAAACACATAACAAAAGTTTTACTACAGAGTCTAAATAATGTATTGAAATTAAGTTTAGCTAAATCATGAGGAGGGTAACTACAATTATCTAATCTTCTACTCCATCAAAGATCTGAGAAGGGTAGTAATATTACTTGAGTAGATATCAGGTACATGCAGTAGAATCAGAACCCAGAGCCATTGTCCTTGGCTTCTCAGTCAGCCCTCATTGTCAGTCACATTCAGAGAGTCTGGTTTGATCACATGCTCCATCAGTCCCAGTCCAACTGGCCTTGGTGAGCTCCCATTAGATCAGCCCCGCCATCTCAGTGGGTGGGCGCAACCCTCACATCCTGACTTCCTTGCTCATATTCTCCTTCCATCTGCTCCTCATTTGGACCTTGAGAGCTCAGTCCAGTGCACTAATGTGGGTCTCTGTCTCTATCTCCATCCATCGCCAGGTGAAAGTTATATGATTATATGCAAGATATTCAACAGTGTGGTTATAGTATAGAGCCAGTTCAGGCACCCTCTCCTCAGCAGCCCAAGGAGCAAGCTGGAGATATCTCCTTGGACACCTGGGAGCCCCTCTAGAGTTCAGTTTCTTGCCAAATCTAAGATGGGTCTCTTAATTAAGATATCTTCTTCCCTGCTCCCATATCCACCCTTCCTCCATCCCAACCATTCCATTCCCCCAAGCTCTTCCCATCCTCCCCTTCTCACTTCTCTCTCCCTCCTCTCCCCTTACCCCCACCCCACTACCACCCCAGTCTCCCAATTTTTGCCTGGCAATCTTACCTACTTCCAACATCCAGGAGGATAACTATATATTTTTCTTTAGGTTCACCTTCTTATTTAGCTAATCTAGGATCAAGAATTATAGGCTCACTGTCCTTTAATTATGGCTAGAATCCACTTATAAGTGAATACATACCTTATTCCTCTTTTTGGGTCTGGGTTACCTCACTCAGGATAATGTTTTCTATTTCCATCCATTTGCATGCACAATTCAAAATGTCATTGTTTTTTAACACTGAGTAGAACTCTAAAGTGTATCTGTGCCAAACCTTCTTTATCCATTCTTCCATTGAGGGGTGTCTAGGTTGTTTCCAGGTTCTGGCCATTACAAATAAAGCAGCTATGAACATAGTTGAATGAATGCTTTTGTAGTATCATAGGGTATCTCTTGGGTATATTCCCAAGAGTGTTATTGCTGGACCCTGGGTTAGGTTGATCCCGAATTTCCTGAGAAACCACCACACTGATTTCCAAAGTGGTTGCACAAGTTTGCATTCCCACCAGCAATGGATGAGTATTCCCCTTACTCCACATCCTCTCCAGCAAAGGCTATCATTGGTGTTTTTGAGTTTAGCTATTCTGACAGGTGTAAGCTGGTATCTCAGAGTTGTGTTGGTTTGCATTTCCCTGATCGTTAAGGAGGTTGAGCATGACCGTAAGTGTCTTTTGACCATTTGTACTTCTTCTGTTGAGAATTCTCTGTTCCATTCAGTGCCCATTTTTTTAATTGGGTTAATTAGCATTTTAAAGTCTAATTTCTTGAGTTCTTTATATATTTTGGAGATCAGACTTTTGTCTGTTGTGGGGTTAGTGAAGATCTTCTCCCAATCAGTAGGTTGCCTTTTTGTCTTAATGACAGTGTCCTTTGCTTTACAGAAGCTTCTCAGTTTCAGGAGGTCCCATTTATTCATTGTTACTCTTATTGTCTGTGCTACAGGGGTTATATGTAGGAACTTGTCTCCTTTGCCCATGAGTTGTAGAGTACTTCCCACTTTCTCTTCTATTAGGTTCAGTGTGGTCAGATTAATATTGAGGTCTTTAATCCATTTGTATTTTAGTTTTGTGCATGGTGATAGATATGGATCTATTTTCATTGTTCTACAGGTTGACATCCAGTTATGCCAGCACCATTTGTTAAAGTTACTTTCTTTCTTCCGTTTTATACTTTTAGCTCCTTTGTAAAAAATCAGGTGTTCATAGGTTTGTAGATTAATATCTGGGTCTTTGATTCGAATCCATTGGTCAACATCTCTGTTTTTGTGCCAATACCAAGTTGTTTTCATTAATGTAGCTCTGTAATAGAGTTTGAAGTTAGGGATGGTAATGCCTCCAGAAGTACTTTTATTGTATAGGATTGTTTTGGCTATCCTGGGTTTTTTGTTTTGCCATATAAACTTGATTATTGTTCTCTCAAGGTCTGTGAAGAATTTTGTGGGGATTTTGATGGGGATTGCATTGAATCTATAGACTGCTTTTGGTAGAGTTTTCATTTTTACTATGCTGATCCTCCCAATCCAAGAGCATGGGAGATCCTTCCATTTTCTGGTATCCTCTTCAGTTTCTTTCTTCAAAGACTTAAAAGGTTTTGTCAAATAGTTCTTTCACTTCCTTGGTTAGAGTTACCCCACGATACTTTATGCTATTTGTGGCTATTGTGAAAGGTGATGTTTCTCTCATTTCCCTCTCTGTTTCTTTGTTGCCACATCCACGGCTGTCACGCCAGTGTAGCAGAAATGCTGACTGGACGGACTGAGGCTGGAGGATTAAGGGTCTGTGCTCCACGGAGTTTATGCCCTGGGCTGTTCCCTGGCAATCAGCTGTGGTACTGATGCCACCTGAATTGCCATCTGCATTGACTCGACCCTCGCTGTCACTGGCACCACTGAAGCTGTTCCTTTCTTATTCTTTTGTTCTATTCTCGTATTTTGCCAACAGACCATGCTGTTCCAATGAATGAAACTGCTGAAAGCCTTTAAAGAAGTAGCTAGTTCTGGGAATTGGGGGTCATCGTTAGAATAATTCCTTAATGATGTGGAGCAGAAGGAGTTAGTCTTACTGGGAGAAACCTTAGAAGCCTTCTGCAGAGAAACAGTTACAGCAGCCCCCACTAGGCATCTGCCTGGGAAGACATGTACAGCTGCAATTAGAAAGCAGATGGTGGTCGCCCCCACGCTGATCCCAAAGTCTGGTAATTACCTTGATCCATTCCCATACACAGAAGGCCTATAAGGCCTTTCCTGTGGGCAGAAGAGGCCTAAACTGATAACAACATCCATCCAAGCCTGGGAATCAGGAAGAGAGTTGAGATCAATGGTGTGAAACAGTCTCAGAGAAGTGTGACATCATGTCTTTGAGCAACAACAACAACTAACATTTAGAATAGACAATGGACACATAAATTTGCTGTTCTTGTTAAATGACAGTGCTGTTCCTTTTCTTTGTTTCTATTCTAAGATCTGATGACGTATGCCTTTGCCAAGTTCCTTGGTTGTAAAAGTATAAAAGCCTTAGGCTAATTAAAGTGAAAAGACAGCAACATATTCAACTACATCGAGTGTGTTTGCTTGTCATTTCCTTCGCCGTATCCTGAAATCTCCTGTCCCTTTGTCCTGTTTTCCCTCGGTCTGAGTGTCTCCACGAGAGATGGTCCGTGGCACTTTGTTCTTGAGGTCTGGCCAGAATGTTGTAAAAGATATGCACTATGTCAGCTAAGCAAGTTAGAATTGTCTTGTGTAGCTGATACAAAAAACATGTCTTGTAGTAGCACTATCAGCATCATGACATCATATTAACCAGATGGAGTTGTTGTTGTGGGGCCCCATATTCTTCCTGGAATCTTCAAAGATTACTACAAGGAAATGTATTGTTCATATGGAAAACTTAAGAATGACCTATATAGACATATACAGACATATATATCCAATGAAAGGTATGATAAAGACAAAAACGGATATGAGGAAAGGCAAAGAAAGTTTATAAATTATTTTTTTCTTCTGTCTCATATCATGGCTCTTGACATTAGACAGAAACTCCATGTTTTCTCTTAACAACAGGCATGGAATTGGAGAGGGACTGAGCCAGAGTCCAACTCCAAATCCAGCTCTGTATATTCATAAACATAAGTACAATCATAGATATGAATACATTTAGCATAATTTCACTTGCAGAACCTATTTGATTGACTTATTGATCCTTATTGGGTTGAAAACTGTTTCCATCTATCAGTATTCAAACATCCAGGCTCCCTTGAATTTTTTGAAGATGAGTGTTTTCCAGAAGAGATAAGAACAGAACCTACTCCCATCCTATATGGTTTTCTTACCCCTGTATGATTCTCATTATTGTGAATGAACTGTCATTTCTCCTTTCCAAGAAGCTCCTCCTCTTCAAACCAAACCTTTATTAATTTTGATGGTATCCACAATTTTTCATCTCCTGTGGAAACAAGAGCAAAACCCCTTCCCCAACACAGCACATCTCCTGGTGTCCATTGCGAGGTCAGCACATCCTTGAAATAAACTGGTTGATTTAATTCAACAGACATTTCCATTTTCCAGTGTCTTTCTGTGGCTGTTGTCCCTTTCTCATTAGCATTAAGAAAATTTAATGTTAATAAAGCATTATGTAACCTATTTCTGGAGGTATTTTCCACCCCTTTCTGTTTGTTTAACATATCCTTTATAGTTCAATTTGATCTTTCTATGACTTCTTGACCTGTACAATTGTATGTTATACCTGTAACATGCTTAATATTATAATAAGCAAAAAACTGATTCATTTTCCTAGAGACATAAGCTGGACCATTATCTGTCTTTATTTGTGTAGGTATACCCATGATGGCCATAACTTCTAATAAATGTGTGATTACTGAATCAGCTTTTTCTGAGCTTAAAGCAGTTGCCTACTGAAAACCTGAATAAGTGTCAATGGTGTGGTACAAATATTTTAATTTGCCAAATTCTGCAAAGTGGAACACATCCATCTGCTAAATTTCATTCCTTTGAGTACCCTTTGGATTCGTCCCTGCAGGTAGTGGTGTTTGGTTATAGAAAGAGCAAGTAGGGCATTTCTTTATAATCTCCTTAGCTTGTTGCCATGTTATAGAAAACTCTTTCTCCAAGCCTTTGCTATTGACATGATTTTTTTATGAAATTCAGAGGCCTGCAGCACACTTCCAATCAGCAATTGATCAATTTCTGCGTTACTTTGTGCTAGAGGACCTTGCAGACCTGTATGGGATCAGATGTGTGTTATGTATATGGGGCAAAGCCTATTCCTGATCATGTCTTGTACCTGGATAAACAATGAAGTCAGGTATGTATCATCTGGTATAAATTCAGCAGTTTCAATATGTAAGATAACTCTTTCTGCATATTGCGAGTCAGTGACTATATTAAGAGGTTCTTTAAAATCCCTTAGCACCATAAGAATGTCATATAATTCTGCCCTCTGGACAGAATCATAATGGCTTTGTTCCACCTTATTCAATTCTTCTGATTTGTAACCTGCCTTTCCTAATTTATTGGCTTCAGTATAAAATATATGGGCTCCAGTTATCGGAGATTACATACAATTCGAGGAAGAATTCAAGAAGTTCTCTTTATAAAGTTAAGCCTATTGCTTTTTGGGATAGTTGCTATTAATTTATCCCAAAACGTTAGCACAAGCTCTTTGTCATTGTTCATTGTCTTCCCATAACTTTCTTATCTCATCAGAAGTAAAAGACAATATAATTTCTGCTAGGTCTATGCCTGCAAGTTGACGAAGTCTCCATTTACCTTTTATAATTAATTCAGAGACTTTTTCCACATAAGTTTTTATTTTTTTACTTGGTTTATATGGTAAAAAGATCCATTCTAAGATAATATCATCTCTCCACATTAAGATTCCTGTAGGAGAAATTCTGAAAGGCAATATGACAAGAATACAACTAAACTTTGGATTTACCCTATCCACATGTGCCTCCTGTAATTTTTCTTCAACCATTGTTAGTTCCTTTTCTGCTCCAGCTGTTAATTCTCTGGGACTGTTCAAGTATTTATCACCATCTAAGGTTTTGTTTACATGAATTATTAGATCAGGTGTTATCCCAACAGCTGGTCGTAGGCTGGAGTTGTCTCCTAACAGTCTTTGAAAGTCATTAAGAGTCCATAACCAGTCCCTTCTAATTTGTGCCTTTTGTGTTCTAATTTTCTGTAAACCTATTCTGTAACCTAGGTTATTAACAGAATCTCCTTTTTGAATCTTTTCAGGTACAATCTGTAATCCCCATTTAGGCAAAACTATCTTTATTTCCTCAAACATTCTTTCCAAAATACCTATGTTTGAATCAGATAGCAAAATGTCATCCATGTAATGGTAAATTATAGACTTAGGGAATTGCTTACGTATTATTTCCAATGGCTGACTTACAAAGTATTTGTAAGTGTTGGCATATTCAATTGGTACGCTAAATAAACAGACCAGCTCAAAACAACAGATATAATTTAATAATTGAAAAACAGGGAAACTCATGCTATCAGAGTAAATGGTTCGAAGTCCAAATGGGTTCAACGAACACTGTGCAGAGCAAGCACGTACCTATCTACCCCCATTTATCTACCTGGGCTCCAGGTGTCTACAGCCTAGTCAGATGCGATTGGTTGAGTTTCCTTATCAAGTATTGACACAGGCTGGGGCTATTGAGCATTCCCTGTGGGAGGATAGTCCTCTGGTACCTCCTAGTAGGGTGAGATTTTTTTAGAAGTAGGCACTGTGAAGGCAAACTTTTCTCTATCTTTTTCTTATAAAGGTATAGTGAAGAAACACTCCTTTAAATCAATAACTATGAGAGGCCATCCCTTTGGTAACAGAGAGGGCAGAGGAATTCCAGATTGCAGAGGGCCCATAGGTTGAATAACCTTGTTGATAGCTCTAAGATCTGTAACCATTCTCCATTTTCCAATTTTTTTTTCTTAACAACAAATACAGGAGAATTCCAAGGGCTGGTAGAGTCTTATATATGTCGAGCACCTAATTGCTCTTGTACCAGCTGTTCTAAAGCCTGTAACTTTTCCTCAGCTAAAGGCCATTGCTTGATCCATATTGGCTTCTCAGTCAACCATTTTAGAGGCATGGCTGTTGGTACATCTGAAGGGCCATCAATTGATTTGTGTTCTTGTACAGCCTGAATGACCAGTTTTCATCGTCTGTAATATCTTCTAATATTTTCCTCAAAAATATAAGCTTTAGAGGCAGCAGGAATGTTAATCTGGGTGTTCCCTTGCTGCAATAGGTCACAACCCCATAAATTCACTGCAATATTGGCTATCTATGGCCTTAGTTTTCCTATTTGCCCTTCTGGCCCTGTGCATTCAACCCATCTCGTGTTTTGTCTTACCCGAGATAGGGTTCCAATTCCCATGAACTGAACATCTACCTCCTGAAGAGGCCAATTTGGATGCCAAGATTCTGGAGTGGATACTTACATCCACTCCTGCGTCCAATAAGCCTTCAATAAAAATGCCATTTATACACACTCTTAGCTTTGGTCTTTGTTCATTTATAGAAGTCTACCAGAATATATATTTCCTCTCTTCCATCAGATTTCTTGACTCATTCTCCACATTTACCTCATTATTCAAACCGTTATTGCTTTTGACAGCAGGCATGGGACCTTCTAATTTTCCTGATGAGACACATTCTCCACAGTAACTGGAAATAACTGTACCACATTCGTCATGGGGGCCTGCAAGAGGCCGCCCATGGTGTTTCCCAATGGTATTGGGTTGCCTTGTCTATCTCTTATTGACCTACATTCGTTTGTCCAGTGTATACCTTTGCCACACCTCCTACATAAACCTGAAGGATGAGTCCTCCAGTTCCTAATATTCTTAGAAGAAGAATTATTCCTGTTAACCTGTTGTCTACAATCCCTTCTCATATGTTCCATTCTACCACAATTAAAACATTGGGTATCTTGATGTCTTCTTTTATCATTGGAAATTGCTTTTCCTACCCATGCTTCAGTGCCATAGTCAAATGTCTCAACATTCATTGTATGCAAGACCCATTCCTCCAAGGGCGCTGATCTGATCTTTAAAGACCCCAGGATCCTTTTGCACTTTATGTTGGCATTCTCATAAGCTAAAGATTCAATTATTATACGTCGAGCTTCTGGGTCAGTTATCCCTATTTGTATGGCCCTAGATAGTCTTTGCAAAAAGTTACTAAAGGGTTCTCTCTGACCCTGTTTAACCCTAAGATATGATTCCACTCTCTGTCCTGGGTCATAAACTCTGTCCCAAGCCTTTAAAACTGCTGTGGCACATACGGATAGGGTGTGGTCATCATAAAGAGCTTGGTCCTGAGGATCAGAGTAAAGTCTGTCTCCTAGAATTTGATCTAGGGAAATCTTAGTTCCTTTCACTCTTTCCCGTTACTCTAAAATTCCAGCTTCCTCTTTAAGAAGGTATCTCCAATGCAATTGTGGGCCACTTTCTAGGACAGCTAAGGTTAACTGAGACCAATCATGAGGTGGGATTTTCTTACTGAAAGCCCAGGTTTTGACCATCTTTCTAACAAAGGCTGAGTGTAATCTGTAATTCACAATCACTTGTTTAATTTCTTTAAAATCACTCATATGTACTGGCTCCCATGTATATTCCTTGACAAGCTTAGGGTATTTGGAGTTGGCTACCTTTTCTGATGTTATTACTGGAAAGGCAGGTAGAACTCTGGGGAAGCTATCCTGGAGAGTTTCATGTACTGAAAAAGTTAAATTTTGCCTTCTTATCTTTTGCTCTTGGTTATCAAAGTCGATAATTTCCTCAATCTTTTCAAATCTGTTTACCATTGCCTTCTGCAAGGTCTGAATCTCCTGTCCAGTATTCTGCTCTAATGCCCTCATTGAGTATTTTAGGTATGAAGTCTGTCCATTAGAGAGAATATCTCATCCTTGGACATAATCCTCATGGCATGTATATTACTGTCCTGGAGGGACATTCTATCAGTCAATCTGTTATACCCCTTCAACAAAGTCCAATTAATACATTCGACAGTTCGAATCCTCTCAAATAATGTCTCAGCACCCACTGTCATGGACTGGATTTTATGTGCCAAATCAGCCGTTTCCTGCTCCAGAGCCCTGAGTCTCTCCTTAAATGAATTACTATTAGACTGTACCTTTTCTAAAATTAGCTCAGTTGACCGAGTGATATTAAACAAAGATCTAGTCTCCTCCTTGAGAACTCCAATCTCTTTCTTGAAGAGGTTGGTATCAGTCTAAATCGTTTTTGAAATTAGCTCAGCCGACTGAAAATTGTCAGTTAAGATGGTTGTGCCCTTCCTTAGATTTTCAGCTTCTTTTCTAAGAATCCTGGATTCAGTCTATAAAGACTGTATCATTTTCCTAATGTCAAGCCATATTATGAAAAAACTACAGAATGCAAGAAAAAAGGTGAATCCTAGAAATAGCCATGTAAGAGGGATGTCATAAGTATCTTGTAAGACCTCACCCATGGTGAGTGAAAAGGCTATGGAAACCTTGGATGGTTAGATTGACATATTGCCTTTTTAAAATCTTACCTGTGATTCAATCAGCAGGAGTAGGTGCAATAACAGTTGCCTGCCAGTAGGTGGCGGGGTGCACCCGAATCCATGTACTTGATTTTAGATGGCTGGATGAAAACGAAAAAATCTGAAAAATATACTCATATCAAGAAGTTAAACTCACAGACCATGTGCTGTGTGAATTTTTTAGCCACACTAGATAGATCTCCTGCTCAGATGGCTGCAGAGGCAGAAAAGCACAAAGGAATGGCCTTTGCCCTGCGGTGGTGGCGAGCGGCCTGCACATGGAAGGGAGCGGGTCTGGAGCTGTGGTGGTGAATCTGGGAGCTGGAGAGGGGACTGCGAATCTGGGAAAAGGCCCGCAGCTCAGGGAGGGGATCTGGGCTGGATGCAAACATGCAGGCCGGAGGGGAGCTGAAGTGCACAACAGCGTGGAGCGTGGAGCAGGGGGCACACAAAGACATGCCCAAATGAACACAGCACAGCCCCAACTGGCCAGAGACATACAGGGCTCTAAAGCCTCACATGGCGCCAGGTGTAAGTGCTGGCGTCTTCGGTCGGTACGATAAATAATGAGATCACCTCAAGAACAATAGATATAATTTAGTAATTGAGAAAGGGGGAACTCACGCTACCAGAGTGGAAGGTCCAAATTCCAAACGAGTCTAGTGAGCACCGCATAGAGAGCGCACGTGCCTACCTATTCTGGTTTTTCTACCTGGACTCCAGGTGGCCACACCCTAACCAGATGTGATTGATTGAGATTCCTCATCAATATGTATTCAGTCATAAGTGACATAAAGCAAAGAAACTTGAGCCTACAATTCACAACCCCAGAGAATCTAGCCAACAAAGAAGACCCTAAGAGAGACATACATGGATCTAATCTACATGGGGAAAAACAAAACAAAACAAGATCTCTTGAATAAATTGGGAGCATGGAAAACGTGATAAAGGACAGAAGGGGAGTGGGGAGAAAGGAAAGAGAGCAGAGAAAAATATATCTCAATAAAAACAATATAAAAAAACTTTTTTCCCAGTTGATCTTAGGTTGTTCCAGATTTACAGTTAAAACTAATCATGTCAATGGTGAAAAAGAGATTAGGCACAAGGATTGCAAATCTAGACCCATTGGTTTCCAATACACACACTGAAGGTAGAAATTTTAGAATGGGCATATTGTCAAATATCATTGTAATTTTATTCTTAAATTGCTAATGGGGATTAATAGAATCATTTCATTTCAATATTTTTGTAACAAAGACCTATAGTGTTTATTTGCTGCAAAATGCAAAAAATTTTTAAAATGTACAGTGTGCATGGTGCCTCTGAAAAGGCACATTCATAAAACTTATAAATCAAGCATTTTAATTTGTTCAAATAGGCATACCCGGCAAATGGTAGGTACCATTTAACAATCATGGATTTTTATTACAGTGTCTATCATGCTGACTAGGATTTAGAAAACAATCATGATGTATTGGCTGAATGAGCAGAATATATTCTATATGTAATAAGTAGATGAGTTTTAATACTAGAAAAGGCATGTAGAGATAGAAAGTCAATATTGTATTATGATGTGTCTTGGTTGGATATTGAGTGTCTTGGATGCTTTTTCATAGCTAATAGTGAGTTTATCAACATCTCTGAAAAAGGGAATGACATATTCAATGTAACTTAAGATTATTAAATGACAGTTGATTTATAGATGGGGTGAAAAGGAACTTGTTGAGATATGATAAAGCATAAAATAGCCTAGTTGTGGCCTATATGGTTTTTAAAGGAAGGAATTAGCATGAAGGCAGGACAAAAACAGAGACCATCTCTGAAAAAAAGGAGAAATTCCCATCTAAATGCTTTTCAAAAGTTCTGTGATTGACTCATTTCTATCCCTGATCTCTGTGTTCTGAGACAACAAGTGAAGCAAGATGCCCTTCCCCTCACCATGATACATCTCTTGAACAGCCAACAGGGAAGCATTGTTCTCTACTGCTCCCTACATGAGAAGACTGCAGTTCCAGAACCCCATCTTAAAGGACAGCATGCCTGGGACTGTTGCTGCAGTAAAGGAGAAGCTTGGCTGAAGCCTAGCTGATAACTCACTCCAAACTGTAAAGAGTAGAGGCATCTGTTTGCTTTACTTCTTAGACACACATGGGGGGCTCATGGGTAAAAATTCATGCAAGTACACACTTGAGTCAATCCAACTTTTAGAGGTGACCAGACCAAAAGTTCTTTTTATAATTTGCTTATTAAGTCTTTATTTGTACCAGCTTTCCAATGGGGCTGACTTCCAGAAAAGGGTTAAAATCAGCTTGTATATAATTACTGGACAGCTGCTCTGTCTTTATTACCAAATGTATTTATAAATTTCTTATAATTAAATTTCCCTTCCAGGAAAGATTGCTTAGTTGCACAATAAAAAAGAAAAATATAAAAATAAAAATATGAAACAGGTGCAAGTATCATCAACATAATGCAAGAGACAGAAGAGAGATTCTCAGGCATTGAAGATAGTCTAGAGGAAAAATATTCATCAGCCCAAGAAAATGATATATGCAATAAATTCCTTACACAAAAGATTCAGGAAATCTGGGATATGATGAAAATATCAAACAAAAAATGACAGGATTGTAAAAGAAGAATACCAGTTCAAAGGCATAAAGAACATATTCAACAAAGTCATAAAAGAAAACATTCCCGACCTTAAGAAGGATATGTCTATAAATGTACAGAAAGCTTGCTGAACACCAAATAGGCTGAACAATAAAAAAGTTCTCTTGCCACATGGTAATCAAAACACTAAACATAGAGAAAATAAAAAGAATTTTAAGAACTGCAAAAATGGCCAAGTAATAGCTAAAGACAGACCTATAGGAATTATATCTGACTTCTCCATGGAGACTCTAAAAGCCAGAAAGTCCTAAACAGATGTTTTACAGACACTAAGGCACCATGGATTCCAGCCCAGACTCCTGGCAAAATTTTCAATATAGTTGAAAACAAAATATTTCATGATAAAACCATTTTTTACACTTTGTTGACACTTATTGTATGCTTTTGGTTGTAAAAAGTCTTTATTTAGTAAGACTCAGGTGTAAAAAATTCTTCCTGTTTTTGAATCATTCCTGGTTTAGTTTCCAGTACCAATATGGTAGTTCATAACTGCTTGTAACTCCAGTTCCTGAAGATTCTGATACCCTCTTTTGAACTCTGTAGGAACCACAGTCTTATAGTATATATATGTACATAAAGACCATAATTCATATGCACAAAATAAAAATAGATAGATAAATCTTTTTGAAAATAAATTTTCATTTTGAAATCTAGGTTTATTTCCTAGGCACATGCCAAGAACAAATAAGGCTTTCAAGGTTAGAACTAAAAAGTTGTGCTCTAAGTGCGTTCTGACATGACAGAAAGCTGTTCCACTTTCTAAGTTTGAATTTCAGAAGCACAGATAGACATGGTATTTACGATTCCATAGGATATATATATATATATATATGGTAACTATAAGTGAATTAATAATATCACTACTCTGTATAAAGTACAATATGCTATTCTAGCATATGCTGAAATTGCATGACAAGAAAATTGGATTACTAAAATAATTCACTTCAAATTCTGAACATACTACATCATAGATTGATTAGTCTATTATAATATAGTGCATAATTGGTGTGGGACAATTCTGTATTCTAACAATTATGTTTTAAATAAACACTGATTGGCCAGTAACCAGGTAGGAAGTATAGGTGAGACAACCAGACAGGAAGTAGAGGTGGGGCAATGAGAACAGGAGTATTCTAGGAAGAAGGAAGTTCTTCCTGCAGTCCTGTCCAGACACTGAAGAAACAAGATGTGACCTGCCCTGCTGAAAAAGGTACTGAGCCATGTGGCTAACAGACATAAGAATAATGGGTTAATATAAGTTATAAGAGTTAAGAAGAAGCCTGATCTAATAGGCCAATCAGCTTATAACTTATATAGACCTCTGTGATTTTCTTTGGGACCTGACCAGCTGTGAGAACTAAATACGACAGAAACCCTAACAACTAGGCCCTCATGTTACACATAATAGTCTTAAATAGAGGAGATGTAAATGAGCTATGAAAAAAGGATTTTGAAGATTGTGAAAATTTAAACATTGTACAAACTGAAATATAGAACTAAATGCAGATACAAATGTAACTGAGGGTTTGAACCTTACCCTGACATGCACAAGGCCTAGTTTTCCATTATCAACAATTATAAACAATAAGGAATGGCAGGGCATCAGTTTATGCTTAACATTAGGGTATGAAACACTTGCTCCTGGCTGCCATTGTCTGATGCTCATACTCTAACTTCCCTTCATTTTTACCTTCAAAAGTTCAGGAGTGAGATTTTAAGACAGTCAGTGGGCCACTGGTCATTCAATTCAGATGCAGTTACTAAATCTGTACTCACAAACGTTTATTTCACAAACAGATTTACAACATGCATCTTTCCAAGGTTGTGTGCTTCATATAGTGCCATTTGAATGTTTACTATGGGCATAAAACGTTGGTAGGTTCACCAATAATAATCAAAAATTAGTCTACATATCACATGCGGGAGGTGACTTATCACAATGACTTAGAACCATGATCCTTTAACACTTTATAGATGGGTTGCATTACCCTGGTGTTACCCATAGCCACCACCACTACATTTATAATAAAGTAAAAAACAACAGTAACTGGCACAATGTTAGAAAGACTTCTAATTACCTCACTCACTTCATGTGTATAGAATTATTTTTGTGTTATATCTGTCTGTTCCATTCATTGGTTTCTATGACAGATTCCTATTATCAGACATGAACACTTATGCAAGTCTCTCTTCATTGTGGGCCATGCCACTCACTCTGACATACAAAGTACTTACCAGACTTCTTGTCTCTGAAGGATGCTGAGTACATTAGGCAGATACAGGTTCATTAATAACCAACACTGCAGGAGAGTAAGTTCTCTTTCCTTCTCAACTTGCTTTTTGATCATAGTGCCTTGATATAGTAATAGAAAGCCTATCTAAAACACCTTATGAAGCTAAGCATTGTCCTTTCAGGGTCTGGAATTTGTTAAATCTGTAGATTACTTTTTATAGGATGGCCATTTTTACTGTTAATCATACTGATCTATGAGAATGGGAGATCTTTCCATATTCTGATATCTTCTTCAATTTCTTTCTCAAAAGACTTGTCATACAAGTCTTTCAAATGCTTGGTTAGAGTTATACCATGATATTTTATGTTATTTGAGGCTATTCTGAAACTTGCTTACCTGATTTTTTCCTAGTCACTTTGTCATTTAAATATAAGAGGGGAAGGAAACTGGTATTTTTAGTTAATTATGTATCCAGCCACTTTGCAGAAGGTAGAAGTTTTAAGGTCACACAAAAATTATCTTATCATCTTCAAATAAAAATACTTCAACTTTTCCTCTCTAATTTGTATCCACTTAATTCCCTGCTGTGAAATAAAAGTTCTTTACACTGTGAATATGGATTACTCTTATTGGTAAATAAAGAACTGACTGGCCTATATCTGGGCAAGAAGAGATTGGGTAAGAGAACCAATCTAGGAGGATGCTCAGAAGAAGAAGAGTATAGTCTGAACTAGTGAACAGATGTGGAAAGAAGCAAGATGGGCATACTATACTGAGGAAAGGTACCAAGCCATGTGGAAAATCACAGGTAAGAAGTATGGGTTAATTTAAAATGTAAGAGTTAGCTAATAATAAGCCTGAACTATTGGCCAAGCATGCATAATTAATATTAAGCCTCTATGTGGTTACTTAGAAGTGACTTGAGGAACAGAAAGTTCAACTTATAATCTCCTTTAGTTTTCATATCACTCTAGCTAAAACTTTAAGTAGTATATTGAATATATATGGAGAGTGTGGAAAACTTGGGTGGTTCCTGTCTTTGGTAGAAATTCTTTGAGGTTCTCTCCATTTATTTTGATGGTTTTTGTAAATTGCCTTTATTATGTTTAGGTCTATCCATTGTATCTCTAATCTCTCCAGGACTTTTATCACGAAAGGGTGTCGGACTTTGTTAAAGATCTTTTCTGGGTGAAATGAAATGCTCGTGTGGATTTTTACTTTCCATTTAGTTATACAGTGGATTACATTTACTGATTTTTTTTCTGTGATGAACCATCCATGTATCTCTGGCAAGAAGCCTACTTGATCTTAGTGGATGATCTTTTTGACATGTTCTTAGATTTAATTTGTAAGTATATTATTAAGAATTTTTATATATTTGTTTATGACATAAATTGTTCTGTAACTCTCTTTCTTTGCTGGACCCTTAAGAAGTTTGTATAGCAGGGCAACTGTTATAATAATATAAAACAAACAATGTTACTTCTGTTTCTATTTTGTTGACTAATTTGAGATATAATGGTGCTAACTCTTCTTTCAACATCTAATAGAATTCTGCTATATTGTCTGACCCTGGGCTATTTTTAGTTATGTAACTTTTAATGACTGTATCTATTTCACTAGGAGATATAGGTCAATTTGCATTATTTATCTGATCCTGATTTAACTTTGGTAGCTGGTACCTATCTAGAAAAGTATCCATTTCTTTTAGATTTTTACAATTAAGTGGAGTACAGGTTATAAAAATGTCTTTATGAACATCTAGATTTCCATCTTGTCTATTATTATGCTTACTTCCTCTTTCTGATTTTGCTAGTTTGGCTATTCTTCCTGTCTTTTAGTTTGGATAAGGAGTTTTCCATCTTGTTGAATTTTCTCAAAGAACCAACTCTTTGTTTAATAAATTCTTTATATTGTACTATTTCTGTTTTATTGATTTAAGTCCCCAGTTTTATTGTTTATTGCCATTTACTCTGCTTGGGTGTAATTATTTCTTTTTCTTATAGAGTTTTCAGGTGTGCTGTGAAGTATATAATATGAGATCTCTCCATCTATTTTACATAAGTATTTAGTGCTATGAGCTTTCTCTGCTGCTATCTTTGTATCACATAAGTTTGGGTATGCTCTGTGTTCATTTTCATTTAATTTAAGATAAGCTTTAATTTTTTCTTTATTCCTGTCTTGACCCATTTTCCTTTCAGTAGAGAGCTGATGAGTATCCATGAGTTTATAATCTTTCTATTGTTTTTGATACCCAACTTCAATCTGTGGTAATCTGGTGTGATATGGGAGTTATCTCGATTTTCTTGCAATTTTTGAGACTAGCTTTGTGCTTGAATATGTGGTCAGTTTTAGAGAAAGTTGCAGGATTTACAGAGAAGATAAAATTTTTGAGAATGAAATGTTCTCCAGATATCTGTCATATTAATTTGAATTATAATATCTGTTAGCTACAGTATTTTTTGTTTAGTTTTTGTCTACATGGCATTTTCATTGGGAAGAGTGTAGCACTTAAGTCTCCCAGCATTAATATGTGAAGGCCAATATGTGATTTAAGTTATTGTAGACTTCCTGTTACAGAAGTTGTTGCTAATGTGTTTGGGGTAGAGATATTATGAATTGAAATGGCATCTAGGTGGATTTTTTCTTGAATGACAATGAAGTGTCTTTCTCCATTTCTTTTGATTAGTTTAGGTTTGAAGCCTATTTGTTAGATATTAGAATAGCTATACCAGTGTGCTTCTTGAATCTCTTGCTTGGAATATTTTTTTCAATCTTTTGCCCTGAGGTAATATCTATTCTTGATGTCGAAGTATGTTTCTTGATTGCAACAAAAGGATGGATCCTGATTTCCCTGAAGAAGGAATGGCCGGACACTTCCTGCCTCCCACCCAGCTAGCTTTACCTGAAATAATTATGTGGAAACTGTATTCATTTAAACACTGCCTGGCCATTAGTTTCAGCCTCTTATTGGCTAATTCTCACATCTTGCTTTAACCCATATTTAGTAATCTGTGTAGCACCACGAGGTGGTGGCTTACCGGGAGGATTCTAACCTGTGTCTATCTTGGGCAGGAGAAGCATGGTGACTGCCTTACTTCCCTTCTTCCCAGCATTCTGTTCTGTCTACTCTGCCTACCTATGTTCTGACCTATCAGGCCAAGGCAGTTTCTTTATTAACCAATGAAAGGACACATAGACTGATGACTCTCCTCCATCATTTCCCATTCATTTAGATTGCCTATGTAGTTTTCTTGGGGAACTGAAAGCCTTATATGGAGAAATATCAATGATTAGTGATTTTGATTTCTGTTATTTTGTTGTCATTGATAGTGGAGGTATCTGTGTAACTGTGTATGTATATGTGCATTTCTTCTTCCCCTCTTTTGATTTTACTGATGTGAAATTATTTATGTCCTTTGGGCTCATAAGTGTATTTTATCTCTATATGTTGGAGTTTTTCTTCTATAACCTTCTGTATAGATGAATCTATAGATAGATATTGTTTAAATTTGACTTTATCATAGAATATCTTTTTCTCTCCATCTATGGTGATTGAGAGTTTTGCTGAGTATAGTAGCCTGAACTGTGGTCTCTTAGAGACTACAAAATATCTGTTCATGCCCTTCTGGCTTTTAAAATCCCCATGAAAATGTCAGGTATAGTAATTAACATAGGTCTGCCTTTATATGGTACCTGATATTTTACCCTGGCAGCTTTTAATGTTTATTCTTTGTTCTGTATTTTTAGTGTTTTGATTATTATTATTGGTAAGGGGACTTCCTTTTTAGGCCAAATCTATTTTGTTTTCTGTATACTGCTTGTACCTTCATAGGCAACCCCTTCTTTAGATTAGGAAAAATTGCGTGATTTTGTTGAAAATATTTTGTTGCCTTTGAGTTTGGAGTCTTCTCCTTTCTTTTTTCCTATTATTCTTAGTTTTAGTCTTTTCACAGTGTCCCTGTTTTCCTGGATGATTATTATCAGAAATTTCTCAGAGTTAACATTTTCCTTGGCTCATACATCCATTTCATTATTGTACCTTTAATTGCTGAGATTTTGTCTTCTATCTCTTTTATTCTGTTAGTGCAGTTTACCTCTGTAATTACTGTTAGATTTCTTAAATTTTTCACTTCTTGAATTACATCAGTTTGTGTTTTTTATTGCTTTTATTTCTAGTTTAATGTCATGAACAATTTTATTCATTTCCTACAACTGTTTCTTAGCTTTCTTTAAGGAATTTACTAATTTCCTCTAATTCTTTGTATTTTCCCTGGTTTTCTATAAGGAATTATTCAGTTTCTCCAATTGATTTTCAGTATTTTACTAGAAATTTTTAGGAAATTTATTCATTTCCTCCCTAAGGATCTCTATCATCTTAGTATAGTTGGCTTAAGGGTTTTTTTTTCTTGTGCTTATCTGTGTTGGAATATTCAGGGTCTGCTGTGGTGGGATAGCTGGGCTCTACTAGAAACATATTGTTCTCCCAGTTATTGCTTGCATATTTTGCTGCCCTCTAGGTATCTGGGCTTGGGGTAATTATAGATTTAGGTCAGTTGTTCTCAATCTGTATGTCATGACCCCTCTTACTGATAATAGATAACATCAGATATTTACATTGTGATTTATTATAGTGGCAAAATTACAGTTCTAGAATAATAATAAAATAATTTTATGTTTAAAGTTTACCATAATGTGAGGAACTGTATTAAAGAGTTGTAGCATTAGGTTGAGAACCACTGTGCTGGCAGAAGAAAAAGAGCAGAGACGGTTTGCAGGCAAGCTACCTGTTTCTCTAGCTTGACCAAGTAGATGTTTCACTGAGCTGTAGACTGAAACATAAGGAATAGAGGAGGAAAGGAGGTCAAGAGGGGATATCTGCAGGATCCACAAGAGGATTGGAGAGGGGGGAGGGAGGCTGCAGATGGTATTCTGTTACAGTGCTAGGGATGAACCTGAGGGGATGGTTTTGTTGACAAAACAGAGAAAGTAGAAAAGTTCTGGATGCAGACTCCTTTAAGATGAACATGTAAAAAGGGGAGGGAACAGGAGTCAAATAATCCCAAGATGACTCCAAAAAAAGCATTCTAAAACTTTTTCTTTATTAAAGGGGAAAACTCATGGAAAAGGAATGGAGGCCAGATCTCAAGTTGTGGAGCAAGGGAAGAAGAGAGAGAGGAGTTGGGCAGGACAGTGGCTTTTTGGGAACCCAAAAGTCATGCCTCCACGTGGTCCATTGGCTGAAGGAAATTCTCCTTTACCTCCCCTTTTTGTCTAAATAAGTGAGTTCAAACCCAGTACAAAACTATATATACTAAGAATAGATATCAAGTATAAAATTAAAATTACAACCAGCATAAACAATATCAACCATGGATCATATGCTAAGTATTTTAATACTCATTCTATCCTAAGGAGTCTAAGTCTTGTGTTAGAAACAGCTTGTCTATATCATAAGAGGTAGGTAACTATGGCTATCTAGTCTCCAAAACCATCAAAGGCCTGAGAAAGGATATAATATTACTTGAATAGGCAGGAAGTGCAATTAAGCAGCCTCCAAAATAAGCAGTAGATGACAGAGACAACTGGATACCTGGGCAATCACCCAAAGTCTCATTTGCAATGTTGAAGTAACCACATTGACTAAGGCCTAGAGTAATTGACACACCATTTTCAAAAGCAGGAAAATTTTCATAACCGTCTTACCCTGTCTTGGCAAGATGTGACAGTCTTTTTTCTTGTATCCTGCTTGTCCTGTCCAGATACCATGTATTTTGTCAATGGTCAAGGCATGGGCAGTTCCTTGCCCAAAGACCAGTTGTGCCAAGAAGAAAAGTTCCCAGTGGAGTGTCTTCGGTGCTCAATAGTCTCTCAGAAATAGGTTGGTGCCACCAGGAGTAATCCTGTCTCATGTCAACAGAACCCTAAGTTATTTAAATGTCATGATTTACAGGTGTTTGAAGTGGTTGAAGATTACCTATCTATGTAAAATATAATTTCTATGTATTTAAAGAATCTAATTTTTCTGACTTTAAGAATGATGAACATGGATGACTATTGACCTATAATACTTAATGCCTATATAACGTAAAGACTAAGACTTCATATCAGAATATTAAACAGTCTCTAAACAGCTGTGCAGTAAATGAGGACAATGACCTCAAAATGTAAACAATGTGTAGGTATCTTGATCAGAGGTAGAAATACATAATGCAATATGATAAATATATCCTAAAAATTGTATCAATATACAAAATATCTTAAACAGAGGTAGAATCATGCATGCACACAATCTTACAAAATAACTTTGCACAGGTGTACAAATGTTATAAACAGAAATAGGAGCATATTCAACATAACAAATATTATTTGAACTTGTATCAATATATAATAATCTATACCAATATAAATCTACCATAGATAATAGCTCACAAGTATTCACTCTATTACTCACTCTTATTATTGTTAGTGTGAGTAAGTTCACACTAATCTACCTATTATCCCATTCAATTTTCCCTCTTTTTAAAAGGAGATCTCTGGGTCTACATAATTTCTACCTCAACCCCCAACCTTATACAAGTAATCCTTAATTGGTATCCCTTAAATGGTATCCCTAACCCTGAGGACAAACTTTGTTGGAAGAGTGGATATCATCTTTTAGAATTGCTTTGAGCTGTCATGGCATCAATGTATTTCCTATGGGATCCCATAAAAGTAAAATAATGGTTAAGTTTCAAGATTACTGTCTTGTACAACTGCAAATAGGTTTTTTTTTTTAAAAAAAAGTTATTATTAGAGTTCTGGCCAGAAAGTTGCAAGAAGTTGCACTATTTCAGCAGCTGGTACTCCAAACCAGTCTTCCAGTAGCACTAGCAGCATCATGATGTCATATTGACCAGGTGGAGTCATTGTCATGGAGCCCTTTGTCTTCTGTTAAAGAATTGTTAATTTCATGGTGAGACTTGTTCTCCACAATTAATGGGAATGACTGGACCACATTTGACATGGGGGTCTGCAAGAGGTCCCCCAATTAGTTTTTCAGTGGTTTTGGGTAGTCTTGTCTGTGTTTTATTGACCTACATTTATTGGTCCACTGTCAGTCTTTGCCACACCTCCTATAAATACCAGAAGGCTGAGTTCTCCTATTCTTGCCATTCTAGAACACACATTATTCCTAAGAATTCCTTGTCTACAGTCCCTTCTCAGATGTCTTATTCTACCACAATTAAGGCATTTGGCATTTTGGTGTCTTCTCACACCATTAGAAATTCCTTCTCCTACCCAAGCCTCAGTACTATAGTCAAATGTCTCAACATTCAATATATGCAAGATTCATTTATCTATTGGTGTTAATCTGACCTAAAAAAAGAAACCCAAGGATCATTTCACATTCTAAGTTGGCATTTTTAAAAGACAAAGATTCTATAAGTACATATCTAGCTCTTAGGTCTGTTACTCCTACATGTACAGCCTTAGTTAATCCTTGTAAAAATTCACTAAAGGGTTCCCTCTGACCCTTTTTAACCCCAATATGATTCAATTCTCTTTCCTAGTTCCTGAATCCTACTCCAAGCATTTGCAGCTGCTGTGCTACATAGGGACAAAGTGTGCTCATTGTAGAGAGCCTGGTTCTGAGGATCAGAGTAATGGCCCTCAGCAAGAAATTGATCTTGGGAAGTTTAAAATCCTTTTGCTTTCCCCTGTTGTTCTAAAATTTTTACCTCTTTCTCCAATAATACTTCCAAAGCAATGGGGGCTATTTTCCAGGACCGCCAAGATTAATTGAAGCCAATTATGTGTGTTAGCCTTTTTGCTTGAAGCCCATGTTTTCACCATTTCCCAAACAAAAGGCAAATGTAGTCCATAAAATACTATTGCTTTTTAATTTTTTTTTAGATCACTCATGCCTATTGGTTGCCCTGTTTAGTCTTTGACTACCTTAGGGTGCTTTGTGTCAGGTACTTTTACAGATGAAATTACCAGATAAGCAGTTAAAACTCTTGGTAAGTTATCTCAGGGTCTGGCACATACTGACAAGTCTAAACCCTGTCCTTATACCTTCCGTCCCCGCACATCAGTTTTGATAATTTCTTCAGTCTTTTTAAATCTTTTTTACCCCTGCCTTTTATAAAGTCTGAATCTCCTGTCCAGTGTTCTGTTCTGATGCCCTCATTAAGGATTCCAAGTTATAAAATTTGTCCAGTAAAGATAACAACACATCCTTAGATGTAATTTTAATGGTGTGCATATTATCTTCCTGAAAAGATATCTTATCCATTAATCTATCATAACTTTTCAACAGATTTTTGATTATTAAATTTAGCAGTATAAATTATCTCAGATAATGTCTCAGCACTCATTGACAGTGACTGGATTTTGTCTGTCAAACTGATGCTATCCCTTTCCATAGTATTAATCTTTAAAAGTAATTGTTGATTATTAGTCTGTAAAGACTGCATCATTTTTTAAAGTGCCTCATTCTTGTCTCTGTTATTAAACCATTTTCTTAATGAGATAATATGAAAAACAAAACTAATTCCTAAAATCAAATAAAGGGATGTATAAGGAAAATCACATAAGCCTTGCAGAACACCATCCATAGCATAAGCAAAATGATTATTAAATTTCAAAATAGTTATATTATTGTAATTTTGTTGTTTTCAGATCTTAACTGTTGCAAGGCAATTAAAGTGAGCTAGAGTAGGTTTTAATAATCTTTATTTACCAGCAGGTATTGCAGTTGTACCCATGTGACTGAGAGATGCAAGTGGCAGCAAAGAGTCCTGGTTTTTTTTTTCAGGTGTTATTTGTTTAGATACTGAAAAATATGCTTTGTTAAACAAACTAAGAGTAGTTATTAAGGACAATCTGAGCAATTCTGACCAGAATAAGAAGAAAACCCAAAGCTTTCTGTCAGTTGTGAGTTGTGGACTGTGGGCAGTGCAGGGATCACTGACTGGAGAGGCAGCAGCAAACCGGGAACACCCTGGTGGTGTCTGGGCATCCTGAAGAGCAAGCATGGACTCAGTCCCACATTGGGTGCCAAATGAATCTGAATGCATAAAAGGGGAGAGATAGCAAGTAATCCTAATCTGATATTGAACAAAAACATTCTATTTTTTTTATTAAAGGGGAAAACTCACAGAACAGGAACAGGGGTCCAACATCAAAGTGTGGAGATGAAGAGAGAGAGGAACTGGGTGAGATGGCAGCTTTTTGGGAACTGAAAACTCACACCCCCATCTGGTCCAGCCTCTTAAAGGACTTTGGCTGAAGGAGGTTCCCCATTACTCACCTTTCAAAAATCAGTTAGTTTTTTATATAGTTTCTTGCCTTCTCTATATATTTTGAAATTTAGTCCACTATTGGATGTAGACTTGGTAAAAGACTTTTCCCATTCTGTACAGTGCTGCTTTGTTTGAATTACAGCCTCGTTTACTGTGTAGAAACGTCTCAGTTTTATTAGGCACAATTATTAACTGTTGACCTTAATGTCTGTGGTAATGATGTTCTGTTCATAAAGTTTTTTCTTGTGCCAATGAGTTCAAGAATATTTCCCAATGAGTCAAGGAATTAAATAGTTTTTCAAAAAAGAAATACAAATGGCAGTAAATTTTGAAAATCATTCAAAAACCTCCTCTTCAGAAACAGGAAAATTAAAATTATTTAACTATGCTACTTTGCACCAATCAAAATGATATTATTGAGATTTTTGAAAACTAATATAGGAGAGGATAGTGGAAAGAGAAAGTCTAATTCACTGTAGGTAAAGACCCAAATTAATGCAGCCATTATCAGAAGTGCTATTGAGGCTCTTCACAAAATTCAAAACATAACTACCATATGATTCATGTATTTGATTCCTGAGTATATACCCAGAAAACCTCATATCTTACTGCAGAGATATTTGTACACTTGCTTATCTATGTTTAGTGCTGCTTTGTTGACAATAGGAAGGAAAGAGAAACACCATAGAAATTTACAAACAGATAAATTCATAACTAAAATCAGGCTCATATAGAAAGTGGAATGTTATTTAGCTTTAATTAAAATGAAATCAAAAACTCTGCAGATATGTGGCATACTTAGAATGTATAGTACTAAGTAAGGTCACTCAAATGCAGAAAAAAGCAACTTTAAAGCAAAATAACTAAAAAGATAGATATATGAATAAATAAACAAAATAAAAACAAATCAACAGAGTGCTTGAACTGAAACTAATAACCTAATAAATAAAACAACAGAATAAAATCAGGGATGTAAAAAGGAAAGTGTCCAAGTATCTATATTTGTAGCTTATATGATTAATATGTTTCTATACTTAAGAGTGCAAAAAGACTCCACCAAAAACCTCTTAGTGATGATAAATTTGTAAAATATTTATGAAATGAAAGCACACATATCAGTAGTCATGTTATACGTTAACAATACGTGATATATATCAGAACAAAAGAATGAAAGACCAAAATAATGAATAACAGTTGAAGTTTAGGAAGATCATTGATGATGTGGTTAAACACAGATGCACTCAAAGAGTTAATATGATGGGGCAATGACATAACAGAGATGAGAAAGTTTTGCATATATATATATATATATATATATATATATATATATATATAGAGAGAGAGAGAGAGAGAGAGAGAGAGAGAGAGAGAGGAAGAATGAGAGATTAGAGAGATAGAGAGACATATCAGAGAGTAAGACTGAGTTTCTCATTGTTTGGACCCAAGCTGCTTAAAAGTTACAGCGACCTCCATAACTGACTGCCTCCAATTATGTTTAACTTCCTAAAGTTCATATAGTCTGTCTCATTCATGCTATACCTGGGGTATAACTTCAAACCACAAGGTTTAAAGAGACATGTTATATTTGAGCCATGTAAGTAAATTGGTTCTGCAAGTGTATGGCAGGCATGCGGATGGAGGAAAAGTGAACACAAGACAAGTATTTAAGTGGCAGGAGGCAGAGGATGAAAGTAGACATGATCACAATTTAAAGTAATATAAAGAAAGTGATAATGGCTCTAGAGTCATGGGTCAAGGGTCAAGAGTATAGATTAGGGTTATGTAAGGGTTGAAGATGCTTAAAGGTTGAACACCATAACATTTGGGAGTGTGAACAGAGAATATGGTGGATAGGGTAAAGTATTTGATTTGGGAGGAGATTCAGAACATGAAAATGGAAGACCGAAATGATGACTAATGGGCTGAAGTTTAGGAAGATCACTGCTGATGTGTTGTATTAAACACAGATGTACCTGAAAGGTTAATATAATGGAGTAGTGGCACGACAGAGGTAAGAAAGGTTTGAAATTGAAAGGGACAATGGATTTATGGAGAATTTCTGTAGTCACAGAAGAAAAATGGCTGATATAGATATTGTTTTGACAATAACCCCATAAAACCTCTGAACATTTTTGTGACCCCAAATATTGGTCTGTGTTACAAAGCATCTACCAGGATTTAGAAAGTCTATTGCACAAATACCTGCTCCTCTGAGCCCAAGTCCAGCCCACCATTTGTTGTAGGTAAAGTGATAGCTATCACTATACCAAGTGTCTGTCCAAACATATGGCTGTTAGATTTAGCACCTTGTGATCAGCTTCAGCTTTTCCTTGGAAGTATGAATGTGCTATAACATAAAGGATGTAACAGGGAAGGTCTTCTGAACAACAATATAGGGCTGTAGACCCATCATTATCATTTCAGTCTCAGATCACAATATCCACAGCTGTGCAGGCTTAGACTGAAGCAGGAGATACACAAATACTTTTGCAGTAGATGGCTTTAGTAATTCTGTCAGTACAGATGCCTCAAGATGCTTATGATAACCTCTACTCTCTCACCAAACATTCAAAAACTCAGGTACTCATACTGAACCCTGACCTGGAAGCATCTTCACTGGCTAACTTTCATAGTGAAAGAGAAAGCTATGTAGACTGTATAGGGAGAAAAGACATCAGTGGTCTGACCCATTGCTGTATCCTGGATCCTTGAATACTAATTTGACAAACAACATACGCCAACTGATTCACTGGTGGTTTGACTGCTATTGAGGTAGCTAAATGCCTTATGAATAGATTTAATACCTATTTCACATGAGAAAATTTCATAGCTAGCATGCAATCTTGCATAAATGTCCATGGTTTGGGCAGTCATAGTCTTACACTAGAACCTGCTGTTGTTAATATGTTAAATTGTCATTCTGTCATATTGCCTTCTAGTTATTATGTTTATATTCATAGATCTCGATATATGCAGGGTTGCTTTCAATCTTGGTCAGACAAAACTCTTTTTCATTGGACACCAGTCAATGGCAAGATGCATAAGCACACAAAATGTGGACAGTAAGATGCCATAAATCTTCAACCCTAAATAGAATGTTTGTTCCATACTTTCCTCACTCCTACTCCTATGAACAATTTTAAAATAAAATTTATTTTTACACTATGCACTAATTAAATGAAGTTTATAATGGATACTCAATTTATAGTGTAAGACTAATTTTCTTAAATATCTAATGTATTATCTGTTTCCTAAATTATGAATCTAAGTAATATTGGTATAGTAAATCTTTTTTAGTTATTTGTCTATAACAATGAACAAAATGCACTGATTTGGGATGTACTTCTGTACATGCGTTGCTCTTATTGATTAATGAATAAAGCTACTTTGGCCTATGGCAGGGCAGAATAAAGCCAGACTGGAAGATATATATAGAGAGAGTAGGTGACATCAAGGAGACACCATGTATGTATGTGCTGAAGGAGAAAGAAGCCAGGTTTTAAACTTACCAGGAAGCCACAACCTTGTGGATGATACATAGATTTAAAGAAAGTTTATAGATGGCTATCCACTATATACCACAAGACACAATTTTCTTAAATATATATAACATACTGCGCTACACATCTCAGTAATATTTGTATATTAATTATGATAATAACTGATCTATATTAGTTATTTTTCTGTAGAATTAGTTAATTTTTATGTGTTTGGATGTTTTGCCTGCATGTAAGTCTGTGCACCATTTATGCGCTTGGTGCTCACAGAGGCCAAAAAGTGCAGCAGAGTCCCTGGAACTAAAGTTACAGATGACTGTGAGCCACCTTGATGATGCTGTGAATCAAGCCTACATCCTCTGGGGGAGCAGCCAATGCTCTTAACCATTGAGCCATTTTTTTCAGTTCCTACATTAATTAATATTTTATACTTGTAACAAAAATACCAGAAAGAACAATTTGATGAGTGATTCATTTTGGTTCAAACATTCAAAATATACACTTGTGGGGGGTGTTTAATTTTAATTTTCTAACCACAATAGGATGTGACATGCTAATTATTTCATTTGCATTTGCCCATGAGGGTCTACAAAATTCCACTTACAATATGACATGGTAATTGTATTTGCTAATTTCTCCTTTCAGATGTGATTAGTTTTAGGATTACAAGTTGTATAAGAACACACACACACATTATGCAACAATAGTTAATGAAAAAGAGCCCAGGGATTTGAAAATAAGCATGGCATATAATAAGCAAGTAAACAAAGAATACGAAGGGAGAAATGATGTAATTATATAAAAATCTCACAAAATTTTACATGAACTCACTATTCTTCCCACCAAATTGACTAATGCACTTGATACAAATGCCAGAGGTCCTGGGTTCCCATATAAATCAAGATAACCTTAGGAGGAGAATATAGAATTTGTTTCAGTTTATTCTTAAGAGATTCTAAAACCCATGATGCCTGACACTAAACAAGCCCCACTTCTGAAGACCCCACAAGTCTACTTATTTTCTGACTTTTCACACTTATCTTTATTCACTTGATGAAATACATACTTGAATCTACAAATTATTGTTTACAATTCTCATTTTCACTTCTTAACATTTTTTTTTTCATCTTCTTTTTTTTTGTAATTTTATTAAATTATAAAAAGTTTCCATTTACGCCCCTCCTCCCAACGCCCTCCCACTCCCCCCCTCCCTCTCCTCCTCCCTCTTTGTCCCCTAGGGAAGTCAGGGTCTCCTGCCCTGTGGGAAGTCCAAGTTCCTCCCCCCTCACTCCAGGTCCAGGAAGGTGAGCATCCAAACAGACTGGATCCCAAATATCCAGTATATGCAGAGGAAACCAGTCCCAGTGTCATTGTCAATGGCTTCTCGGAAAGACTGCAGGCCAGCCACATTCAGAAAATCCGGCCACATTCAGAGAATCTGGTTGGATCACATGCTCGTTCAGTCACGGTCCATCTGGCCTTGGTAAACTCTCATTAGATCCGACCCCTTGTATCAGTGGGTGATAGTATCCCTCGCAGTCCTTCGTCATTTTCTTCCTCCTTTTGCTCCTCGTTTGGATCTTGGGGGGCTCAGTTCGGTGCTCCAACGAGGGCCTCCATCTGTATCGTCATCCAACGCCAGATGAGGGATCTATGGTGATAAGCAAAATATTCATCAGTATGGTCACGGGCCAAGGCCGGTTCAGGCACCCCCTCCTCTGTCCAGAGAACAATCTGGGGATCTCTCCTTGGACCTGGGATCCCATATATAATCAAGTTTCCTGTAAACTCTAATATGACTCCCTTAGTTGAAATATATTCTTCCCTGATCCCACATTCATCCTTCCTCCCTTCCCCCCATCCCGGTCAACCAAGCTTTCTCCATTCCTCCCCTACTCCCTTCTCTCTAACACTCTCCCCTTCCATCAACCCTCCCACCCCCCCCCCCCCCATGCACCCAAGGTTACCTGGGACTCTTGACTATTTCCTACCTCCTGGCGGATAGGTAAATAATCTTCATCAGGTTCGTCTTCTTATTTAGCTTCTCTAGGATCACGAATAATAGGCTCAAAGACCTTTAATTATGGTTAGAATCCACTTATGAGTGAATACATACCGTGTTCCTCTTTTTGGGTCTGGCTTACCTCACTCAGTAAAGCGTTTTCTATGTCCATCCATTTGCATGCAAAATTCAAGATGTCATTATTTTTTACGGCTGAGTAAAACTCTAATGTGTATATGTTCCACACCTTTTTTAACCATTCTTCTATTGAGGGGCACCTAGGCTGTTTCCAGGTTCTGGCTATTACAAATAGTGCTGCTATGAACATAGTTGAACAAACGCTTTTGTAGTATGTTTGGGCATCTCTAGGGTATATTCCCAAGAGTGGTATTGCTGGGTCCTGAGGGAGGTTGACTCCCAGTTTCCTGAGAAACCTCCACACTGATTTCCAAAGTGGCTGCACAAGTTTGCATTCCCACCAACAATGGATGAGTGTTCCCCTCATTCCACATCCCCTCCAGCATAGGTTATCATTGGTGTTTTTAACTTTAGCTATTCTGACAGGTGTAAGATGGTATCTCAAAGTGGTTTTGATTTGCATTTCCCTGATCGCTAAGGAGGTTGAGCATGACCTTAAGTGTCTTCTGGCCATTCGAAGTTCATCTGTTGTGAATTCTCTGTTCAGATCAGTACCCCATTTTTTAATTGGGTTAATTAGAGTTTTAGTGTCTAGTTTCTTGAGTTCTTTGTATATTCTGGAGATCAGACCTTTGTCTGATGAGGGGTTGGTGAAGATCTTCTCCCAGTCAGAAGGCAGCCTTTTTGTCTTACTGACAGTGTCCTTTGCTTTACAGAAGCTTCTCAGTTTCAGCAGGTCCCATTTATTCATTGTTTCTCTTATTGTCTGTGCTGCTGGGGTCCTACTTAGGAAGTGGCCTCCTGTGCCTATATCTTGTAGACTACTACCCACTTTCTCTTCTATCAGGTTCAAAGTGGACAGATTGATGTTGATGTCTTTAATCCATTTGGACTTGAGTTTTGTGCAAGGTGATAGATATGGATCTATTTTCATTCTTCTACAGGTTGACATCCAGTTATGCCAGCACCATTTGTTAAAGACGCTTTCCTTCTTCCATTGTATACCTTTAGCTCCCTTGTCAAAAATTAGGTGTTCGTAGGTTTGAGGGTTAGTATCTGGGTCTTCTATTCGATTCCATAGGTCGACTTCTCTGTTCTTATGCCAATACCAAGCTGTTTTCAATACTGTAGCTCTGTAATAGAGTTTGAAGTCAGGGATGGTAATGCCTCCAGAAGTTCCTTTATTGTATAAGATTGTTTTGGCTATCCTGGGTTTTTTGTTTTTCCATATAAACTTAATTATTGTTCTCTCAAGGTCTGTGAAGAAGTTTGATGGGATTTTGATGGGGATTGCATTGAATCTGTAGATTGCTTTTGGTAGAATTGCCATTTTTACTATGTTGATTCTCCCAATCCAAGAGCAGGGGAGGTCTTTCCATTTTCTGGTATCCTCCTCAATTTCTCTTTTCAAAGGCTTAAAGTTCTTGTCAAATAGGTCTTTCACATCCTTGGTTAGAGTAACCCCAAGATATTTTATGGTGTTTGTGGCTATCGTGAAAGGTGATGTTTCTCTGATTTCCCTCTCCGTTTCTTTATCCTTTGTGTATAGGAGTGCCACTGATTTTTTGGAGTTGATCTTGTATCCTGCCACGTTACTAAAGGTGTTTATCAGCTGTAGGAGTTCTTTGGTAGAGTTTTTGGGGTCGCTTATGTACACTATCATATCGTCTGCAAATAACGAAAGTTTCACTTCATCCTTTCCAATTCGAATCCCCTTGATCCCCTTATGTTGTCTTATTGCTATTGCTAGAACTTCAAGCACTATATTGAAGAGGTATGGAGAGAGTGGACAGCCTTGTCGTGTTCCTGATTTTAGTGGAAAGGCTTTGAGTTTCTCTCCATTCAATTTGATGTTAGCTGTCGGCTTGCTGTATATTGCTTTTATTATATTTAGGTATGATCCTTGTATCCCCAGTCTCTCCAACACCTTTATCATAAAAGGGTGTTGAATTTTGTCAAACGCTTTTTCAGCATCCAATGAAATGATCATATGATTTTTTTCTTTCCGTTTATTTATATGATGGATTACATTGATAGATTTGCGTATGTTGAACCATCCCTGCATCTCTGGGATGAAGCCTACTTGATCATAATGGATGATTTTTCTAATGTGTTCTTGGATTCGGTTTGCCAGTATTTTATTGAGAATTTTCGCATCGATGTTCATGAGTGAGATTGGCCTGTAATTCTCTTTCTTGGTTGTGTCTTTGTGTGGTTTTGGTATTAGGGTGACTGTAGCTTCATAAAAGGAGTTTGGCAGTGACTTTTCTTTTTCTATATTGTGGAATACATTAAGGAGTATAGGTATTAGCTCTTCCTGGAAGTTCTGGTAGAATTCTGCATTGAAACCATCTGGTCCTGGGCTTTTTTTGGTAGGGAGATTTTTGATAACAGCTTCTAGTTCTTCACGACTAACAGGTCTATTTAGATTGTTCACCTGGTCTTGGTTCAACTTTGGTATATGGTACTTATCTAAAAAAATGTCCATTTCTTTCACATTTTCCAACTTTGTGGCATATAAACTTTCGTAGTAAGATCTAATGATTCTCTGTATTTCCTCTGTGTCTGTGGTTATGTCCCCCTTTTCATTTCTGATCCTATTAATTTGCAAGTTCTCTCTCTGCCGTTTGATTAGTTTGGATAGGGGTTTGTCAATCTTGTTAATTTTCTCCAAGAACCAGCTTTTTGCTTCATTGATTCTTTGAATTGTTTTCTGTGTTTCTATTTTGTTGATTTCAGCCCTCAGTTTGATTATTTCCAGTCTTCTACTCCTCCTGGGTAAATCAGCTTCTTTTTTTTCTAGAGCTTTCAAGTGTGTTGTTAAGTCTCCAATGTGTGCTTTCTCTGTTTTCTTTAGGTGGGCACTTAGTGCTATGAACTTTCCTCTTAGCACTGCTTTCATTGTGTCCCATAGGTTTGAATACGTTGTGTCTTTGTTTTCATTATATTCAAGGAAGACTTTAATTTCTTTCTTTATTTCTTCCTTGACCCAGGGGTGATTTAGTAGTTGACTGTTCAACTTCCATGAGTTTGTTGGCTTCATGGGGGTACCATTGTTGTTGAATTCTAATTTTAATCCATGGTGATCTGACAAGACACAGGTGGTCACTAATATTTTTTTGTATCTGTGGAAGTTTGCTTTGTTACCAAGTATGTGGTCAATTTTCGAGAAGGTTCCATGAGCTGCAGAGAAGAAGGTATACTCTTTCCTATTTGGGTGGAGTGTTCTATAGATGTCTGTTAAGTCCATTTGATTCAGTACCTCCAGTAAATCTCTTATTTCTCTGTTAGGTTTCTGTCTGATTGACCTGTCCATTGGTGAGAGAGGAGTGTTGAAGTCTCCTACTATTAGTGTGTGTGGTTTGATGACTGCCTTGAGTTCTAGAAGAGTTTCTTTTACATATGTGGGTGCCTTTATATTAGGGGCATAGATATTCAAGATTGAGACTTCTTCCTGAAGAATTGTTCCTGTTATGAGTATGAAATGTCCATCTCCATCTCTTCTGATTGATTTTAGTTTGAAGTCGATTTTGTTAGATATTAGAATGGCCACACCCGCTTGTTTCTTAGGTCCATTTGCTTGGAAAATCTTTTCCCAACCCTTTACTCTGAGTAGGTGTCTGTCTTTGTTGTTGAGGTGTGTTTCTTGTAGACAGCAGAATGTTGGATCCTGTTTTCGTATCCAATCTCTAAGTCTGTGCCTCTTTATAGGTGAGTTGAGACCATTGATATTAAGTGATATTAATGACCAGTGATCGATGACTCCGGTCATTTTTTTTTGGGCAGTAGCGTGTATGTGTTTTCCTTCTTTGAGTTGTGCTTGTGGAGGGTCGCTAAATGTCTGAGTTAATGTAGGCAGTGTTGGGAATGTTGGATTCCTTGGGTTGTGATTTTCCTTCTAGTATTCTCTGTAAGGCTGGATTAGTAGCTACGTATTGTTTAAATTTGTTTTTATCCTGGAATATTTTGTTTTCTCCGTTGATAGTGAACAATAGCTTGGCTGGGTAAAGTAGTCTGGGTTTGCATCCATTGTCTCTTAGTTTCTGCAGTACCTCTACCCAGGACCTTCTGGCTTTCATGGTTTCCATAGAGAAGTCTGGTGTAAGTCTGATAGGTTTACCTTTATAAGTTACTTGACCTTTTTCCTTTGCAGCTTTCAATATCCTTTCTTTAGTCTGAATGCTTTGTGTTTTGATTACTATATGACGAGGGGATGTTTTTTTCTGATCCAGTCTATTCGGTGTTCTGTATGCTTCTTGAATCTTCATAGGAATATCATTCTTTAGGATGGGAAAGTTTTCTTCTATAATTTTGTTGAGTATATTTTCTGGACCTTTGAAATGCAATTCTTCTCCTTCTTCTACTCCTATTATTCTTAGATTTGGTTTTTTTATTGTGTCCCACAGTTCCTGAATGTTTTGTGATGAGAATTTGTTGGATTTGCTGTTTTCTTTGGACAGAGTGTTTAATTTCTCTATGGTGTCCTCAGAGTCTGAGATTCTTTCTTCTATCTCTTGTATTCTATTGGTTAAGCTTGTTTCTGAAGTCTCTGTTCGTTTACCCAGATTTTCCATAGCCAGCCGGCCCTCGGTTTGTGATTTCTTCATTGACTCCATTTCAGTTTTCAAATCTTGAACTGTTTCTATTACCTGTTTGATTGTTTTTTCTTGGTTTCCCAGAATTTCATTTACGGATTTACTCATTTCTTCAAACTTTTTGGTATATTTCTCTTCCATTTCTTTACTCATTTCCTCAATTTTTTTTGTTATACTTATCTTCCATTTCTTTACGGCAGATTTTCACCTCCTGTTTAATTTCCTCTATTATTTTCATAAAGAAGCGCTTAGAGTCAATTTCTTCTATTTCTTCTGGCGTAGGGTGTTCAATTCTTCTAGTTTCGAGCTCCCTGGATTCTGGCGGTGTCATGTTGCCTTTCAGGTTGTTGGAGGAATTCTTGCATTGGCGCCTGCCCATCTCTTCCACTCTGGATGAAACTCCTCAGCACTTTCTGGATAGAACTCCTCAGCACTCTCTGGGTAGGACTTCACAGCACTCTCTGGATAGAGCTCCTCAGCCCTCTCTGGGAAGAACTGCTCAGCAGGGCAACAGGGCTAGCTGGTCTTCCCAGGACTCAGGAGACAAAGGGCCCGCAGCAGTGGGGGGAGGGGAGGGGTCCCTTGGAACACCGAAGACCCTGCCTCAGAAGCTGAGGGGGGGAGGGCTGTGCTCCCTTCCCAGACAGGCAGGCAGGCTGCCCAGGCTAGCACCCACTCACCTCTCTGGGAAGAACTGCTCAGCAGGGCAACAGGGCTAGCTGGTCTTCCCAGGACTCAGGAGACAAAGGGCCCGCAGCAGTGGGGGGAGGGGAGGGGTCCCTTGGAACACCGAAGACCCTGCCTCAGAGGCTGAGGTGGGGAGGGCTGTGCTCCCTTCCCAGACAGGCAGGCAGGCTGCCCAGGCTAGCACCCACTCACCTCTCTGGGAAGAACTGCTCAGCAGGGCAACAGGGCTAGCTGGTCCTCCCAGGCCTCAGGAGACAAAGGGCCCGCAGCAGTGGGGGGAGGGGAGGGGTCCCTTGGAACACCGAAGACCCTGCCTCAGAGGCTGAGGGGGGGAGGGCTGTGCTCCCTTCCCAGACAGGCAGGCAGGCTGCCCAGGCTAGCACCCACTCACCTCCCTGGGAAGAACTGCTCAGCAGGGCAACAGGGCTAGCTGGTCTTCCCAGGACTCCACTTCTTAACATTTTTATCTGAACAGTTAAATTAGAGCATGCTGGTATTACTGAGTGCCACACTGCATTGCATCCTTCCAAAGTATTGTTATCCTTGTCATTTGGGAGGCACAACTTCTAATCTGATTATGTGTCACCTTTGGCAGCCAATGTTTGCAAAAATATAAGGACTCCCTGAGCCACTCTGATGGATTCATACTCATCCTCTGATCTTTTGCCTTTGGGTCAATGACCTTGACACTCAGGTCTGTCTTTATGGTGGTGTTCTAGTTGAAAGAACTACTGTGGCTTAACTTTGCACAAGAGATATGTTTAAAATATATAGCTTTTTATTTGTTTTAATTAGTTTATAACATGATCCATTTCCCAATAAGACCTTTGTGCATATTTAATTTTAATAGATTCTTTAGTCACTCAATCTCTCTATCCCTCCTTTTCTGTTATATTCTATTATTCTAACCCCCCACATCCATACTCTTATATTACATTGTCTAGTTCCCCCTTTATTCTAGTCACAAAGGAAACCCCAATTTTTGAGAATTTTATATATGAGCACTATTTTATATCATTTCCTCCTCTTCTTCTCCCTACACCAACTCCTTCCTTGTACCCCAGCTCCCATTCAAATTCATGGTCTCCTTTATTTTAATTATATGTATAATTATGTGTATGTATGATATATTTCAAATTGTAAAAAATATAAATATATAATAAAATATATTATATGTTTATTTTATAACAATTATCATTATATGCACATTTATAAGTTGCTAAATTTATTTAGTGTTGATCATATGTATCTATTTCAGAAATGACTGGCATTGGGTAACTAATTAAGGAACTCATTTCTAGGTAAAACGTATTCTCACTTTATGTGCACTCATAATTACCTGTATGTTTTTATCCAGAGGTGGAATCTTGTGGGATTTCCCATCCATGTTGGCATGTGAAGTGGTGTTGCCACTATTCCAGTCTCATTTAGAAAATAATATCCTTGAAATTTCATGAGTAAACTTAAGTTAGACTCAATAGGAGAGAATACATGCCTGGTACTGTAAACTTAGCTTACTACCCATGACTGATGAGGACATTTACTTAGAAGAGAACTTATTTTTCCACCTTCCTAAGCCAATATAATTTAAAACTGAATTTTATATACTTATTCTGATGCCCACATATAAGAGTAGGTCTCACCCCTCATCAGCAAAGAAGTTCTTTTTATAGCAGATAGAAACCATTATAGAAGTCCGCAACTGGTTAAAATGCAGAGAACAACTAACTATAGTGTGCCCAACCCCAACTGATGCATTTACAAGGCTACAAACAAGACTCAGGGAACAACATCCAAGAAAGAGTAGAAATGCTGTAAACTCCAGAGGACATGGGTATCTGCTAAGGGGTCAGGCCGCCCACATATAAAAAGGAAGTGGTGCACAAATGCTCCCCCTAGCTTCCTGCATATTTCCTTTTTTGCTCCTATACTTATATTCATATAGAACAGTCAGATACCATGATGTGCATAGGAAAGAAAACATGCTATTTTTCCAGTTTCATACCTTTTGCTGAAAATTCCATATTTCAATTATTTTTTTCAAAGTTGAATAAAATTTAAGCAATAGAAAAATAAAACCATACTCTTGACTTACAGAGGGACATCCCACATGATATATATCACATTTTGTCTGGTTTTGTTTCAAGTTAATGATGGCTGTGTAAAAGGAATTTGGAAATATTTTTGAGTACTTATATTTTTATTGATTTTTAATGAGCTCTATATTTTTCTCTGTCTCTCCCCTTCCCCCTTCAACCCTCCTCCAAGGTCCTCATGCTCCTAATTTACTCAGGAGAACTAATTTTTTTCTACTTCCCATGTAGATTAGATCTATGTATGTCTCTCTTAGTGTCCTCATTGTTGTCTAAGTTCTCTGGGATTGTGATTTGTAGGTTGGTTTTCTTTGCTCTATGGTTAAAAACCACTTATGAGTGAGTACATCTGATAATTGTCTTTCTGTGTCTGGATTTTCTCACTCAAAATAATGTTTTCTAGCTCCATCCATTTGTCTGCAAAATTCAAGATGTCGTTATTTTTTCTGCTGTGTAGTACTGCATTGTGTAAATGTACCACAATTTCCCTTATCCATTCTTTGGGTGAGGGGCATTTAGGTTGTTTCTAGGTTCTGGCTATGACAAACAATATTGCTATGAACATAGTTGAGCACATGTCCTTGTGGCATGATTGAGCATCCTTTGTATATATACCCAAAAGTGGTATTACTGGGTCTTAAGGAAGGCTGTTTCCTAATTTTCTGAGAAATTGCCACACTGACATCCAAAAGGGCTGTATCATCCTGCATTCTCACCAGCAATGCAGGAGTGTTCCATTTACCCCACAACCTCTCCAGCATAAGAAATATTTTTACTTGATGGAGGGAAATCATGCCTCGTGCTGGAACCAGAACTGGTGAGGTCATGGATATTAGAAAAGAATATACTACTCACACTTTGCTTACCTAACAGTTTCTGAGCAACAATCTAAATTTTTATCCTTATACCCAAGAGAAATAAAGTTTTCACAACTCCTCTAAGAAATATGGCTTATACCAGATGGTGACCATTACAGAGAATTACAACAGAATAGAACACCATAAGCAAGAAACTGTGTGGTGCCAGCACAACCTGACACATTTATATACAAAATCAATACCTAAGTCTTGGGCATCATAGAAGAGGGGCTGAAAACATTTGAAGAGCCAGGGAAACAGGAAGTTTGCTGTGAGATTGTATCTACTAGAAATCTCAGAGAGGACACACTCTTAAAATTCCACCAACATGGCTTTGTAAACAATACTTGAACAAGGATGATATAAAGATGTGCCAACATGGAAGAGTTGACTCTCGTGAATACTGAACCATGGACAAAGAATGACAGACAACCAGTGACTGTTGAGATTTGGAGAAATATCTTTCCCCAGAGAAAGACCTCCCAATTAGTCATCAAATACAAACTGGTCAGAAATATAATCTTAAACATAAAAGTAATGCTGCCTAGAATAAACAGGATGTATTTATATATTTAGAAATGTGTGTATATGTGTGTGTAAGTGTGTGTGTTTGTGTGTGTGTGTGTGTGTGTGTGTAAAACAACAATTAAAGAAACAGACCATGAGTTAGGAAAAAAAAAACTAAGCATGAAAAGGCTTGGAGAAAGTAAATAGGAAGGAGAAATGATGTAATTATAATTAAATTTCAAAAATTAATAAAATTTAAATATGCTTGTTTCACCACAAAGCCCACATTTTTTTCATACCATTACATTAAATTAATTTGTATGTATTATACAAGGTATTATAAAGACCTCCTTGTTAAGTGTAACATCCTTTCATTACTAATTCTTCATAGTTTCTTCTCAGATTTTAGTATGTTCTCCTGCTGAGTGCTCTAAATTGGGATAGATTAGATATTTGAGAGTTAAGAAATAAATTGACAACAATCAAAACAGTGTCAAAACTCTATAATATCTATATGTTTATTGCCCTTAGATGGTAAGACTCTATTTCTGAAAATGCCGTATACTTCAGTCTTAAATCATGACTCAGAGGAATCAGCTCATAGTCATCAAGAAGGTTCATCTCTACTGGATAAATTACACAGTGTTGGAAGTAACCATAAATATTACCCAGGTGTGAATTCTGAGAGCTAGAACAACAACAAGCCTGATGCAATATTGTCATGAACATCATGGAAGAAACCAACCACTTAAAGACTGAATTGAAGGTCCAGTTCACAAGATGAGTCCAAGCCTGGTACTATATCAAAACCCAGAATATCTGACTAGAGAATACTTAGATCCTGGGGAAGAACATAACACTCTTATTCTGTTAAATATATGTAGTAGTAAATTTCTTCCTATACTCCTTTCTTCTTACCAAGAGATTAGTGTATCTCCCAACCCTCATAAGAGAAGCTTCTTTTTGTACATTATGGTGATTAACACACAGGATCACAATTGTTTCGGGTGCTGAAAATGAGAGTCTCTGGAATTCCCAGCTTAAAATGAGACATATATATCACACATCTTCCCAAGGCTCAGAGATCATCATGGAAAGAGAAGCAGAAACAGTGTAATAACCAAAGGTGGTAGAATGATTCCAAAGCAACAGATTTTGTCAAGACATAACAGGGCACTTACACGTGTGAATTCATTTGTTAGGACACTATGCACAAAAACTAAACCAAGCTAGATAAAAGTCTCAGCTGAGTTTAGTGGATCAGGAAGTTCCACTTACAAATGTAACACTGTTGGGCACTGAAAGATTCTGGGAAAGGAAGTGTCATGTTTCTTTAAGTAATCAGCCTCGTGGTGGTTTGTTTTTTTTTGTTTGTTTGTTTGTTTGTTTTGGAATAGATTACATTTAGAAGGAATAGTGGTGGGAAGAAATGAAAAAGAAATTGGAAAGGAGATAATGGGGCGTAGACTTGACTAAAGCTCATATGCAGACATAATACTCAAAGAAGCATTTTAAGTAATAAATGTTATTAATGTTTTTAAAAAGTACTGAGATGATTTTTGTTCAAGAAGTTAGTGAAGTCTGGATCCAATGAGACAGAGTCTTTATCTACTTTCTCACAAATCTAACTTCAAAATTTCTAGCACCTTTAACAAGAGACATGGTCAAATTTCATGGATCAGGAAACCTCAATGCCTCATAAAACAGGGTGTCTCTTTGGAAATATTTACAGGAAACTCTTAAAGATTTTTGTTAATTAGTAAAAGAAACAATTTCATAAATGATCTTGCTCCCACAGCTAGTGTTGTCATTGCCACTGGAGGTGAAGTGAAAATTGCAGTTCTGGAGGGAGGTGAGATCACAGAGTCACTGACCTCTTCATCAGGCTTGAACTGACTTTATTACAGCCAGGTTTATTAATAGTCAGGATCTTCCACATGATCCCCACATCCTTCAGACACTGGAATTTGTATGAGTACTTTGTATTTCAGCTGGAGTGGAAGAGCCAGGAAAGGAGAGAGTGTTGGGTAAGTGCTCATGTCTAGTAATGGGAATCTGGGGTAGAACAAAATCTGTGGAACACAGAAAGAAGGCACAAAAATAACTCCATTGCTGAGAGGTGAGTGAGAAAGACAGAAGTATTCCTAACCTTGTGGCAGTCCTCCACTGAGCCTGAATGTGGGTACATCAGGATAATGCAGGCCATGCGTGAAGATGCTGAAGAACTACTGTAATAAGTCAATGTGATGATTCACTTTACCCTCCATGATATGTTCACTATCTTTGAAGTATTATTATTGTTATTATTGGTGAAGTTATCATGGTTTTCTGCCCGTGGTAGACATTAAAATGGAAATATAAGAAGTGCATAAATCTGTGTAAGTGCAAGATGTGAATATGTCTGTGGAGTAAAAAGTATTTATATGTAACACTACATAAGTCATCTCTGAGTTTGTATTGAGTGGCCATCAGTATAATGATTGGTTTGAAGCATCTCCCTTTTGAACTAGGAATGGCAATATGGAAGGAAAGTTACTGTATGTCAGCAATGACAACCAGGATCCAATGTCCCAATGTTTTTAATATTCATTAAGCAGAATCTGATGCCAAGCCATTACTATTGTTTATTGTTGTTGCTAATGGAAAATGGGGTCTTGTGGCTGGCAGGCCAGGGCCCTAACACTCAGCTATGATTTTATTCATACTAGTACTATATCTCATTGCACAATATTTATAGTTTCAAATCATCTTGACTAATCTTTACTATCTCATATGAATCACCTTTATTTGAATGCATCAAATTCATCATTATACAAATTATGAAATATACCAGGGGTGGTAGTGCATTCCTTTGATTCTAGCAATTGAGAATCAGGGGTGGAAAGGTCTCTGAGTTTGAAGCCAATATGATATACATAGTGAGTTCCAGGACATCCAGAGTTACATAGTCACACCCTGGCTTTAAAATAACAACAACATCAAAATATTAGCAAATATATGCAAATTTTTAAAGTGGGCATTTTAATAACTTAGTTTTCTTATCACATTGTTATTTGTTAATCACATGTTAGTTTTTCATGTTGCATTTTGTCTAGGATAATACTATTAGTAATTCATCAGGTGTTACCATTTAATCTCTGCAATAATGACAATGCTTATTTCTGCTGCAATGATAAACCTTCCATCTCCTACTTGTGAAATCATACTGGGAGATGGGACAGCATTCTATCATGTCAAAACATACTTAGAATACTATATTTTATTAAAATCTCAAAAGCCTTCTTTACACTTGACACTTATCTATGAAATGAAAATTTATGGTGAAATAAAAATTTATCTTTAAAAATATTTATTTATGTATTTTTATTTTGTATATATGAATGCTTTGCCTTCATCTATATGTGTTCACTATGAGAATTAAGGGCCTGGAATGGTTATAAGAAGGAATTGGTATCACTGTAACTGGAGTTACAAGTGACTGTAGTCACCATGTGAGTACCAGGGACCAAACCCAGTTCCTCTGCAAGAACAGCAAGTGTTCTTTAACACTGAACTATCTTTCTGGTCCCTACAACTGAAAAGTTTTTATAGTCAAAAACATACAATAAAACATCAATGAAGTAAACAAAATGTCAAGTTGAGAACACAAATTGTACAGAAAGCTGGGGGGTTTTTGAGAATATTTACCATGGCTTTCTGGGCACAGAGCAAGGTAGCTGTGTTTGTAGCATAATAGCCATGTTCAAGACTTTCCAATATCCACTCTAACATAAACAGTTTTTAGTCTTAAAGACTCAAGAACACCTTGTTTTTCTAAGGCCAGGCCTTGACAGTGTGAATAAAGCTACTGAACATATCAAACAGTTATAAAACACAAAGGTTTCAAACTGACAGAGTAGCAGTGACTCAGAAATTAGTATAGCTTTTGAACATTTATAAAATTAATTAATTTTTTAAAAGTTGCATTTTGCATTTCTTATAATGCTCAGAATGCAAGAAAAGAAAATAAGAACCATAAAGTTCAAGCTGCAATTCATAAAAAGGGAAGGATCTAAGATTGAGTATGGATGTGGGGTCTTTATCTTTGCCCAGTTCAAAGTGCCATGAAATTAGGACATATTACCGAAACTGCTTGTACTGGGGAGTCTTCAGAGCAAGGAAGAAGGAAAGGAAAGTGTTTCTCATAACCTAGTTCATTAGGTCACTGAAAATGGGTCTTACATGATCAGTGCTAGAACTCTGGAATCAGAAGAATTGAGGAATGCAACTGACTATCTCTCTTTGAAACAAAGGTTGCACATATAGATGCATATACAGTAAAGAAATCCCTGATTGACTGTGGTGAGTAGGGACATTTTGTTATTTCTGGCTGATATTTTAGTGAACACAAGGAATTAAAAGTTAACGGAAGGTGGTCAGGCATGACTGCAGAACTGGACACAGGAAAGGCAACTTTTGCTGTCAAGTTCACTGAGTGAAATAGGACTGGGTTCACTGTTGAGTTAAGAAATGAATCAAAATAGTGGAACCTCAGCATTAGTATCGGTCTTTAGTTCTGTGCTGATCCTTAACATGAGACATGATCAGGTAAGAAAAGCTGTAGAATTTCATGATATAGATTTATATACATGTAATAGAAATAAGCAGTTTTAAAGTCTTTTGTTTGCCATTTTGCATTTAGCTCTTAATAAAATAAAACAAACTGAATATTTACTATTGAGGAGAAAGGATTTCAGTTGATGTGGCTAGGGTGATCACACTGTACCTTTATGTTCAGAATCCTATGACTGTAAAGACAAACATCCATTTGCAGATTGGACAGAATGATCTCACAGACCTGAACACAGAAGTGGTCTCACAGTCATGAATGCTGGTCAGTTTCTTATCATTAATATTGCTACTCACCTTACTAAACTGAATGAAGTTGGATAATCAAATACTCAATTACCAAGCATGTGGAACAGACACATATTAGTCAGTGTCACTGAAGGGGTCTTAAAATCCATAACAGTTCTTAGGATGAAGCATCTTGTTCTTAATTGAGAGGATTTTTTTCATTCCCACAGGTACCGTGGGAGAGATCCACTGGCACTATCTTCCTGGGAATGAGACCAGCCTCTCAGTAAGCACAACAAATTTGGATAGTTAGAATTTTTAAAACCTTCCAATGAGCTGAGTGTGGTTGTACTTGCCTTTAGTTCCGGTACTAAGGAGGCAGAGGAAGGCAGATATATGTATTCATGGCTGCCCTTGGGCTACATAGCAAGTGCCAGAACTACAATGAGAGAACCTGCCTCAAAAAAAAGAAAGAAAGAAAAGAAAAGAAATAAACAAGCAACAAAATTTCCTGAAGATATTGAGTTTTTACTTGTCCTCTTCCGGACAGGTTATATCCTAAGTGTTAGCATAGTTCCTATGTATGTGATCATTAGAAGAAGCATCAAAAGCATAAATAAAGAACACTTTTCTAAGAGTGTTCTGAAATTATTTCAGTGAACTCAAACCTCAGTCATCAGCTTTCACAAATATTGGGGGATTTTTTTTGAGGGGGTCATGGTCAAGGTCTGTGATTCTAATGGTTTCATGTAGAGACACCAGCTCCTTGTACATACATGTAAGAACAGCTTAATCCAACTCTTTATTTCATTTTATTTTTAGCTTTATGAGACAGGGTATCTCTGTAGCTGTAGGATATATATCCATATATCCAGAAGCCATGAATATAAGAGATGTGGAAGGGGTTGAAGGGGAAAAAAGAGACATCGCTGCAATTATATTTTAATTTCAAAAATTAAATTAATGGAACTACACCATATAAAAATGCTTTGTTTAATAAAAATCAAATGTATATAGTAGCATGTGCTTCTCCTCAAAATAAATGCTGAATAGAATGTAGGAAAATTGTTTTAAAAGACTGTGATAACTGGTGTATAGGTGTATGTTTTTTCCACCTAAGCAGATGTGACCCGTTTCCCAAATTTGTAATAATATTTCCAGGTATTGCAAAGCCATGAGATCCCTTATTCATTCACAAGCATGCCAAAATTTGGTAATTTCAAGCTTTTCCTCCATATTTGTTTGTTTGTTTCTGTATTTTATCAGTTTACAAATTAGCACATTTTCTCAATGCAATTTCATACTCAGTGCTTTAACTTACCCGACCTCTCCACCTCTTACATTTCTGCTCCCTCATCCATGCTAATACTATCCCATTATTCCTTAATTCACCATCTAAATACATGCATTGTATCACCCTCTCCATCCAAACCTCTGAGCCTCTTACAGGCCCCTTCAAGATTCCTGGACTCTGAACACACTCCAATATAAACACACATTTCTACAGTATTAGAAACTATGAGATTGCGTTTGGAACAGTGCAATCTATCTTCACGAACAGTGAGTCAATCACTTAATAAGGCAGTTTCTATTTTCTGCTGAAGCCATTCCCTAGGGTGTCCTACAGTGTTCTACAATTCATGGAGAAGGGGAGATTGTAATTATCTAGTAGTTCCTAAGGTCTCAACTCATCTCCCTGTTCTGTTTCAACATTTTCAGATCCTAGGCTTCACTGCCATTCCTGCCCCCATTCTTGATTTGACAGGTGACTGTCCCTTAGTTCTTGATTGTCAGCAGACCAGTGTGAGTAGCAACATTGCCTTCCCTGGGGCTGCATGGTTCAGGCTGGTGCTGAATCACAGCTACTTCTGTCTCCTTCTAAAAGGGGCTCTCACCCAAGTTAAGAATGGTTTTCACACACCTATTCTCACAGGAATGGGTATACTATCCTGAGAGTTTTCTCCCACAGTACCTCACTGATAGGATGTCTAGCACGTGCCATTTTTCCCACCATTTTTACTATAACAACTGGTGCATAATTATCTAAGACACAGTTTCAACAGAAACACTGAGTGTTTCCACAGTGGCTATTCCTTCATAGATATTGTTCTTTCCCTTTACATTTCTACTGGCATATTTTGCCTATTTTTATTTTAAAGTGTAGTCTCTCTGGGCCCCCCTCTCTAATGACCCTCACCCAAGGGTGTACATATGCATGAGGGTATATGTGCTGTCACTTTTCATGAGATCAATGTCTTAGCTTAATATGATGTAGGTTATCATTTGAACCAACATTTGAATATGTTTTACATTCTTAATCAATTTTTCTTACCCAAGAAATTAGTGGGGTAGTGACCAAAACACCTTCAGCACCATCAAAGTCTGAATTTTGAGTCTATATGAAGCGACTTCCTGAAGAGAATCACTTCTCATCCAGCAGCCTGGAATGCATTTTGCATGGAGCTTTTAAAGGCAAAGCTCTAACCCTGGAAAAACTCTAACCCTGATTATCATTTGGCAGGGGAAAGTAAAGCAAAGAAGCAGTTTAATAGAAGCCAAAACCATGTAGTTGGCTCGGACATTTGGACCCCTAGCTTCTACAGTGGGATTTAGTACTTTCTCACAGGACTTTTGAAGAAAAGCATTTAAAAAGGAGAATGTTCAGCTTCAAGTAAAACCAAAGATGGCTCCAGCTGAAAAAGATGGACGAATCTTTGCTCTGTCACAAGACCATAGACATAGTTGAAATGGTGTTATAAATTTCTCGTTACTTATATGTAAATTTTAGAGAAGACACACATTAAGAATTCATATATTTAAGGTTCTTGCTCTTTAGTGAAGCTTTCTTCATTTCCACCATTTATAGAAAATATCACTGGTTTCTGGAATTGTGTTTGTGTTGTTAGGTTGTCACTTTTCATTCTTTCCCACAGGCCAACATCACATCCCCCTGAGAGCTGCAATATGTGCATTCTGAGGTATTCAGCAATCTCACAGTAACATAAATAGAAAGTAACTACTTTTGTCAGACTTTTGGGGATGAGATCTTTTCATGTGATCTAGGCTAGCCTTGAACTCCTGGGCTTACAGGATTCTATGCTTCAACCTCTCAGTAGCTCCAGAGATTAAAAGTGTGCTCCTCCACTTCAAGATACAATCATTTACTTTTGTTCATTTTGATCAGAGAAATTGCATGGTTATAGTCTAAAGTATATTGTGCTAATCACAAACTGGACTTCTAGAATATGGCCATCAGAATCATTTTCTTATCACAAACTACAACTGGAATTCTGGGAAATGTCTCTATTATGTTCTACTCTCTAACCCTATACTACAAAGAATGCACATTAAAGCCCACAGATTTGATTCTCATGAACCTAATGGCAACCAATGCTTTGATTATGCTCTCTGAAGGAGTGCCTAACACAATGGCAGCTTTTGGGTTAAAGCAGTTTTTGAATGATTTTGAATGCAGACTCCTAAAATACATTCATAGACTTAGCAGGAGTGTGTCCATTGGAACCATCTGCCTGTTGAGCGTCTTCCAGGTCCTTTCCATTGGTCCCAGGAAATCCTATTGGAAGAATCACAAGGTCAAATTTTCAAAATACATTGGCTGCTCCATTGCCCTCCTCTGGGCCTTGCACATGTCAATAAGTTTCATTTTCTTTGTGGATAGATATATCAAAAATAATAGCAAAAATGTAACAAGAAAATGGGATTTTGGGTACTGCTCCATTGTAGGGCGCAGTGAAATCAGTAACTCACTCTATGTAGTATTGGTGGTGTGTTCTGAAGTCTTCTTTTCTGTGGTGATAGCCTGGTCCAGTAGTTCCATGATTGCCATTTTGTACAGACACAAGCAGAGGGTTCAACACATCCGCAGCTCTCATGGTTCAAGTAGAAACTCCCCTGAGTCCAGAGTCATCCAGAACATCCTGGTCCTGGTGTCTACCTTTCTGGCTTTTTATTCTCTCTCTTCTATCTTAAGAGGCTGCATTGCTCTTCTGGATAATCACAGCTGGTGGCTGATGAACATCACTTGTGTCATTTCTCTGTGTTTTCCATGTTTTGGACCATGTTTTGTTATCAGTCATTACTCCATTGTGCCCAAGCTTAATTTGGCCTGGATAAAAATTAAATCTCTCATTTTGTTTTAAGTATGCCAACAATAGTTTTTGTGTGATAGCCAGTTGTTTACCAATCACTCTCAAAAGTTCAATAAAGAAACTTGCGGAGGTAACAACATGTCTTTCAAAGATTAACCACAATGAGTATTGCAGTTCTTTCAGCTGGTTGACTTATCAGCTTACATGGGCTGGATTATATTGTGAGTCTTCAATTTACAGCATCTCCTTCTGACCCTGATGATGTACAAAGAAACTAGTACACACATTGCCAATAAAACTTCCATTTTTGTGGCTTAATTCAACTTTTTCTAGCTCTATTAATTTACCTGTACATTTCATTATTTGATTTTTTTAATGGGTTAGTTATGATCCATTTTGAAAATGTACCACATTTTTTATCCATTTCATGTTGAGGGACATCTAAATTGTTTCCAGTTTCTGGATTTTATGAATAGGACAGTAATAACATGGTTGAACAAGTGTCACTGGCTACCTGGGCAGTCACCCAAAGTCTCATTTGCAACGTTGAAGCAACCAAATTTGGCTAAGGCCTATAGTAACTGACAGACAATTTTCAAAGGCAGGAAGTTTTTTAAAAACTGCCTTACCCTGTCTTGACAAGATTTGACAGTCTTTTTTTTTCCTTGTCCTGTCCAGACATCATGCATTTTGTCAGTGATCAATGCATGGGCAGTTCCTTGCCCAAAGATCAGTTTTGCCAAGAAGAAAATAAGTTTCAAGTGGAGTGTCTTCGGTGCTCAACATCCTCTTGGGAATAGATTAGTACTGCCAGGAGCAAACATGTCTTACTTCAACAGAACGCTAAGTTATTTAAATGCTATTTTCTACAGCTCTTTGAAGTAGTTGAAGATTACCTATCTGTGCAGAATACAATCTCTATGTATCTAAAGAACCTGATTAGTCTAACTATAAGTACCAGAAACATGGGTTACTATTTACCTATGAATCTTAATATCAATATAACTTAAAGACTAAGACTTCATATTAGAATATTAAGCAATCTTTAAATAACTGTTCAACATAAGAAGACAATGATCTCAAAATGTAAACAATGTATAAGTATCTTGATTAGAGGCAGAAATGTATATTGCAAAATGATAAATATATCCTAAAATTGTATCAATATACAAAATGTCTCAAGCAGAGGTAGAAACATACATGCATACAATATGACAAAATAACTTTGTCTAGATGTACAAATATTATAGATTAAAATAGGAGCATATTCAATATAATTTAAGCTCGAATCAGTATACAAGGATCTATACCATTGCAAATTGCCTAAAAATAATAGTTCACAATTATTCACTCTATTACTCACTATTAATATTGGTGTGAACTTATTGACACTAATCTGTTATCCCATCCAATTTGCCTTTTTTCAAAGAGATCTCTGATCCTACATAATTTTTCCCCAACCTCCAACATTATACCAATTATAATCAAACCCTAAATGATGTCCCTAACCCTGAGGACAAACTTTGCTGGGAGAAGGTACATTGTCTTCTAGAATTACTTCCAGCTGTCATGGGGTGATGTCATTTCTATGAGATCCTGTGAAAGTAAAATGATTGTTAAGTTTCAAGATTACTGTCTGGGTATAGTTGCAAATGCTCTCTAAGTATTCAGTAGGGTTTTTCTGAGTTTCCTATTTAGAGTTCTGACCAGAATGTTGTAAAAAAAAAAGTGTACCAATTTCAGCTAATCAAATTGGAACCATCTTGAGCAACTGGTACCCAAAACAGGTCTTATAGAAGCACTTTCAGCATCATGATGTCATATCAACCAGGTAGAGTTGTTGTGTGGCCTCATCTTCTTCCTGGAAATTTCAAAGATTACTACAGGAAAATTCATTTTCATTGTGGAAAACTTAAATATTATTTATATAGACATATATATTCAAGGAAAAGTACAATAGAAATAAAAATAGGTATGAAAGGTATAAAGAAAAATAATTTTTTTCTAAATTCTTTCTTATTTTCTGTTATATACCAGATGGCTCTTGACATGACACAGAATCTATGATTTTTTGTTTAAACAACATGCTTAGATTTAGAGAACAAAGACGCTGTAGAACTCCAAAGCCAGCACTCTCTCTCTCTGTCTCTCTGTCTCTCTTCTCTCTCTCTCTCTCTCTCTCTCTCTCTCTCTCTCTCTATATATATATATATATATATATATGTTATATCATATATATGATAGATATAGATATAAATAGATATGTGTGTATGTATATATGTATGTATGTATATGTTTTGATCACCTGTCTTTACAAGTCTTATATTCCTTTTTCTTGATGATCTTTATTGGATAGTTACTTTTTCTTCTGTTAACATCCAAATATCCAGGGGGTCTTGAATTTTTGAAGATGTGTATTTTCCTGTAAAGACAAGAACAGAACCTGGCCCCAACCCTGTAAGATTTCCTAACCACCTGTATGGTTGTCACCATTTTGGATGAGCTGTAATTTCTCTTTCTCAAGAGATTTCTCTTTCTCAAAACAAATCTTTATTAGTTTTGATGGTTTCCATAGTTTTTCTTCTTTTGTGGAAACAAGAGCCAAACCCCTTCCCCAAGCACATCTCCTGGCTTCCATTGTGAGGTCAACACATCCTTGAAATATACCAGCTGATTTAATTCAGAAGACTGTTCTAATATCCAATATCTCTCTGCTGCTTTTATTCCTTTCTAATTAGCATTAAAAATTCAAGGTTTATTAATAAAGCATTATGTAATCTATTTTGGGAAGTATTTTTCATTTTTTTCTGTTTGTTTAACATATGCTTTATAGTTCAATTTGATCTTTCTACAACTGACTGACCTATAGGATTGTGTGGTATTCCCATAATATGCTTTGTATTATAATAAGCAAAAAAAACTGTTTCATTTTCTTAGAGACATATGCTGGACCATTATCTGTCTTTATTTGTGCAGGTATACTTATGATGGCCATAACTTCTAATAAATGTGTGATTACTGAATCAGCCTTTCTTGAGCTTAAAGCAGCTGCCCATGAAAACCTGAATAGGTATTAATGGTATGGTGTACATATTTAATTTTCCAAATTCTGCAAAACTCATCACATTGACCTGCCAGATTTCATTCGTTTGAGTATCCTTTGGCTTAGTCCTTGCAGGTAGTGGTGTTTGGTTATAGGAAGAGCAAGTAGGACATCACTTTATAATCTCCTTAGCTTGTTGCCATGTAATATAAAACTCTTTCTTTAAACATTTGCTATTGACATAATGTTTCTTATGGAATTCTGAGGCCATCAATGCACTTTCTATCAGTAATCAATCAATTTCTGCGTTACCTTTTGCTAGAGTACCTGGCAGATCTGTATGGGATTGGATGTGTGTTATGTATATGGAACAAAGCCTATTCCTGATTATATCTCGAATCTGTATGAATAATGAAGTCAATTCTGTATTATCTGATATAAATTCAGCAGTTTCTATATGTAAAACAAATCTTTCTGCATATTGTGAATCAGTAACTATATTAAAAGGTTCTTTAAAATCCCTTAGCACCATGAGACTAGCTTATAATTCTGCCTTTTGGACAGAATTATAAGGGCTTTGTTCAACCCTACTTTATTCTTCTGATTTGTAACCTGCCTTTCCTGATTTATTTGCATCAGTATAAAATGTATGGGCTCTAGTTCTTGGGGCATCATGTACAACTCGGGGAGGAATACAAGATTCTCTTTATAAGGTTAATTATATCACTTTTGGGATAATTGCTATTAATTTCTCACAAAATATTAGCACAAGCTCTTTGCCATGGTTCATTGTCTTCCCATAACTTTTTTTATTTCATCAGTAGTAAAAGACACTATAATCTCTGCTGGGTCTATACATGTTAATTGATAAGTCTCAATTTACCTTTTATAATTAATTCAGAGATGTTTTCCACATAAGTTTTTAATTTCTTACTTGGTCTATGTGGTAAAAAGATCCTTTCAAAGATAATGTCATATCTCTGCATTAAAATTCCTGTAGGAAGAATTCTGGAAGGCAATATGACTAGAATATAATTAAGATTTAGATTCACCCTATCCACATGTGCCTAGAATACAATTAAGATTTAGATTCACCCTATCCACATGTGCTTTCTGAAATTTCTCCTCAACAATTGTCAATTCTTTTTCTGCTTCAGCTGTTAATTCTCTGGGACTATTCAAGTTTTATCACTATCTAAGGTTTTGTTTAAATAGATTATTAGATCAGGTGTTATCCCAACAGCTGGTCATAGACTGAAAATGTCTCTTAACAATCTTTGAAAGTCATTAAGAGTATGAAACTGGTCTTTCCTAATTGTGCCTCTTGTTTTCTAATTTTCTGTAAACCTAATTTAAAAACTAGGTAATTGGCAGACTCCCCTCTCTGTATTTTTTTCAGGAGCAATTTGTAATCTCCATTTTGGCCAAATCTACTTCATTCGTTGTAGCAAAACCTACTTAAAACGTTCTTTTAAAGTATCTATGTTTGAATCAGATAGCAAAATGTCATCCAGGTATTGGTAAACTATAGATTTAGAAACTTTTTACATATTATTTCCAATGGCTGGCTTACAATGTATTTGTGTAGGGTAGGGATATTGAGCATTCCCTATAGAAGGGCAGTCCACTGGTATCTCCTAGTAGGCTGAGAATTATTTTAAGTAGGCCCTGTGAGGGCAAATTTTTCTCTGTCCTTTTCTTGTAAAGGTATAGTGAAGAAACAATCTTTTAAATCAATAACTATAAGAGGCCATCCCTTTGGTAATAGATATGTCAGAGGAATTCCAGATTGTAGAGGGACCATATGTTGAATTACCATATTAGATGGCACTTGGATCTGTCACCATTTTCCATTTAGCAGATTTTGGTTTCCAACAAATACAATTCCAAAGATTGGTTGATTCTTCAATGTGATGATCATCTAGTTGCTCCTGTATTAGCTGTTCTGAAGCCTGTGGTTTGTCTTCTGTTAATGGCCACTGTTTAACTCAGATTGGTTTCTCAGTTAACCATTTTGTTGGTAGTGCTGTTGGTACAGGTTTTTTAGTTGCTTTGTGTTCTTGTACAGCTTGAATGACTGGTGACCTTTGTATATAGTCCCTTATAATATTCTTCCCAGACTTATGAGTTTCTGGGACTGCAGGAATGTTAATCTGCGTATTCCATTGCTGCAGCAGGTCATGACCCCATAAATTCACTGCAATATTAGCCACATATGGCTTCAACTATCCTCTCTGTCCTTCTGGCCCTATGTGTTCAACCAATCTCATGCTTTGTTTCACTTGAGATAGGATTCCAATTCCAAGTAACTGAACATTTGCCTCTTGTAGAGGCCAATTTGGATGTCAAGATTCTGGAGTAATGATACTCACATCCACACCCATGTCTATCAAACCCACAATTACAATGTCATTTATACGCACTCTTAACTTTGGTCTTTGGTCATTTATAGAAATCTGCCAGAATATACATTTCCTGTTGGAAATTTTGATTTATTTTCCATGTTTATTCCATCATCTAGAACAGTATGGTTTTTATAGAAGGCCTTTATTGGTATGAAAGTTTGTAGAATCTTTATTCTCCAGTACATCACAGGGAGAGGTTTACCCAGAGTTTAGGTCCTTAATGGTCCCACACATTTTTGCTGAGATATCTGAGAAATTCCTTTAAGCATCCTATGTGCTCTCTGGTTGTATTAAAGAAAACCTGTGTCACAATCTCTTCAAAGGTTTTGTCTGATAGACTATTCTGACTTTGTCTTCCTATTAGATGCTATGCAGCCACATCCTCAGTTACTTTTTCAGAACATGCTTTCTGACAATGCCTTCTAACAAACCTCTTAGTTTCAGTTCCGTTTGTGATTAATATAGGTTGGCAATTTCCCAAATCAAATCTTGAGTCTTCTCTCTTCACACTTCATTATATTCCTTTTACTACAACACTTATGTTTAAAAATGTTCTCAGCTAAAGGTACGTATAAAACTTCATACATGAAGGGGCTGGAGAGTTGGCTCAGCAGTTAAGAGCATTTACTGCTCTTCCAGAAGACCTGTGTTCAATTCCCAGCAACCACATAGTGACTCATAGCCATCTATAATGATATCTGATGTCCTCTTCTGGCATGTAAGCAAATATGCAGACAGAACACAGTATACATAATAAATAAATAAATTTATGCATGAATATATGCAACAATTGTTTTTAATATTTAGAAGATGGGTCAAGAAAAATGACAAATATGATAGTCAAGTAATTGTAGTAAATCTATATTTCCATTAGTCAATAATAATGAGCTATTCACACGCATAACACAAATACATGTCAAGTTAGCTATTCGGACAAACAGAAAACAAAATGTACATAAACACTTGGTAGTCACACTGACATATAACCTCTTGAAGAACATATATACAGTAAAATTCGTGGCTGCCAAGGAATTGAGTGAAGAGAATGAAGAAGGATATTGAGAAGAATCCTGATGGTAAATTTAGAACTCTGGGGTATGATCAACATCACTGCTAACATGGCTTTACAGTATATACATATATATCAAACTACACAATATAGATTGAGTGTGCTAATTACACTCCATAAAGCCTAAAAAATAATTAAAATAAATTTCTAGACCACCTACTTCTACTGTAAAATCAAACAAGTGGACATTAATATAGTAATTCTACCACATCACTGCACATGCCTTAGGAATCCATCTCCCATTTGGTAAGCAACAAAGGTCATTTCCAATATAACCAAGAATTCTGGCAACTCACAAAAGTTATGTTCTTGAATCATTCTTGGATCATATCACTCTTCTCTTGGGGTTACCACCTATAAAGCAAAGATATTTGGCAAAGATCTCAGGAAGGCATAGGAATCCAGAAAAAAAAATTATGTTGAACTAGTAACCTTGGTTCTAAGTGGTACAGCACGTTATCCTGAAGAATTCTACAAATCCTCTTATCCTACACAGTTATCATGAGTAGAATATTCAAGAGTGTTATTGTCAAAAATAAAAATTCAAAAAAAGAATTTCCCCTGTAGTTAATTGAAATTAATCTGTAATTCCAAATATTCACATACACAATTTCCATACTTTTAATAGCAGCACCTTGGGTTATATAGATGGTAGCCTATATCCTAATCCTGACCCTGGAGAATACAGCCATATAGGTCTCCTCAATTGTGCAAGGAGATAGCTCATGCACTAGAAACGAGACAAATGATCCATTCTGCTCCCAAGCACATGGCAAGTTTTTGCAAAACCAGTTTGTGGTCCTTCAAATAACTCTGAAGTACAGTCAAGTCAGATCCTCCAAATAATTGAAATTATTACCCATGGAGCTTTTTGCAACAGTACAAGGTAACACCATAACTGGATGAAGAATTGCTCTCCAGCAGCTCACTGTCCTATTAAAATACAGGACTATTATCTCTTTAGTTTGTCAAGCCCTAACTTTGTTTTCAATACACTCTAGCCTCCCTAAGATTAAAAGTCACAACTCTAAGGCATTTATCATTGGAAAGCAGAGTAATAGGAGGGAAGTACTTGTTCTGGCTGGATGACATAAAAGATGGGAAAAAACAGTATGTTACAAAGTTCATAAAGAGCTGGGGATAGTGGCAAATATCTAAATTCTCAGCTACTAAGGAACTGAGGAAAGGGAAGTTCAAGGCTAGCTTAGGCCAAATAACAGTACTGTCTCAAATAAACAAATAAAAATATTTCACACAAAAACAACATCCACGAAGTAAATTATCTTTGCAGGCCAAATACAAAGCACAGCTCAGACCATCTTGGCTGAAGACAAGTCTACCAGTCAGTTATGACTAGTAGAGAAATCTTACTGTTGTCATGTGTGCTTCACAATTATTACAGGGACTGGGCTGAGTAAATAAGGTTTCTTCCCAGAGGATGTTGGAAAGACCAAGATGGATGAGTTCAAGTGATTTCAGCCATATGCACTGAGTGAAAGAACGCTGGCAAGTTACTCGAGCTAGTCAGAAAGTACAACATAGCGCTATCTGAGACTCGGCACCTGACTGAACACTGTGTTGCAAGCACTCCTATAGTCTCCTGGCTGCATGGATCTTTTGGTGCCGATTCAGGTGGGAGCTTAAGCTGTAGGCTTTGCCACACTCACCACATTCATATGGTCTTTCTCCAGAGTGAACTTTCTGGTGCCGAACCAGGTGAGAGGTTTGGATGAAATCTTTCCCACACTTGCTGCACACAAAAGGCCTTTCCCCAGTGTGAACCCTTTGGTGTGCTATAAAATCAGAGCTTCTACTAAAAAGCTTCCCACATTCAGTGCATTCAAAGGGCTTTGTCTCGGTGTGAATTCTCTGATGTTTAATGAGGGTGTATCTGTGCCCAAAGGATTTCCCACAATCACTGCAGTCGTAAGGGTTTTCTCCAGTGTGAATACTTTCATGCTGAACAAGTGTAGATTTGTGTCTGAATACTTTCCCACAATCACTGCACTTATAAGGCCTCGATCCACTGTGAACTCGCTGGTGTACTATGAGATTGGAGTGATGACTAAAGTATTTTCCACATTCATTGCACTTGTACGGCATTTCTCCAGTGTGGATTCTCCTGTGCTGAGTGAGGTTGTCTTTGCGACTGAAGGCTTTTCCACACTCATCACACTCATACGGTCTTTCTCCCGTGTGGATCCTCTGGTGCTGGATGAGTGTGGCTTTGCGGCTGAAGGCTTTCCCATATTCCCTGCACTCAAAAGGCTTTTCTCCACTATGAATCCTCTGGTGCTGCACCAGGGTATCTGCAGTTAAAACCTTTCCCACACTCTCTACACTTATAATGCATTTGTCCAACATGAAAGTCATCTTCATTCTCAGTGCTCCCTGCTCTCTTCTGGCTGTAGGTGGCCTTTCGTCAGTGACCAATCGGACTGTCCTGAAGGTTCCTCTGCTCCACCTCAAACGCAGAAGGCTTCTCTGAAGAGTAAGGCTCTACGTGACCTTTGAAATTCTTAACTAAGGAGGCTTCGCCTTGATTATTTTGTGCAGAATTCTCTACAGTGTTATGCTTTAGGTTCTGGCAAAAGCTTTCACTTAACCAGAACTGTTTCTCACATGCCCTGCATGAATACGTTATAAGTGCAGTGTGTGTTCCCTGGTATTCGCCCACATCCAAAAGACCATTCAAAATGGGGCCACATATGTCACAAGGGTAAGTTGTCTGTGTGAAGAAAGAAGCTGCCTTGGGAGTGTTAACATGTGGCACCCCAAGAGAAATGCTTGGTTCAGGAAGTTCTTCTTCATCCTTCACTGCACACCAACAACCTGAGGGCGGGGAAAAAACAAAACAACAACAACAACAACAACAACAACAAAAAACAGTGAGATCTACAATATCTCGGTCAGGATTGCTAATGCTGTGATGAACCATGTGACCAAAAGCAAGCTGGGGAGAAAAGGATTTATTCAGCTTATTCTTCTACATCATTGTTCATCACCACAGGAAGTCAGGACAGGAACTGAAATGTCGCAGGAATCGGAGGCAGGAGCTGATACAGAAGCTGATACAGGGTGCAGTTCGCTGGGTTGTTTGGTCTTCTTTCTTATAGAACCCAGGACCATCAGTCAAGGGATGACACTACCCACAATGAGCTGGGACGTACTCTGTGATCACTAATTTAAAATATATCTTACAGATGATTCTTATGGAGGCATTTTCTCACTTGAGGTTCCCTTCTTTCAGATAACTCTAGCTTTTGTCATACTGACATAAAACTAGCCAGCACGTAAGTCTAGTTTAAGTGCATAGGGAGGTAAACAAGACAAAAATACAATCAGTTTGATAGCACTCTATATAATGTTGGGATGAAGTGATCATAGAATAGAGAAGACTGTCAGATAAGACATCAGAATGAGGTTAGTACAAGGAGAAAAACTAGTCTCCATAGTAGTTCTCTGAAAATGACTTCTAGAAAGGCTTTGACTGTTAGTAAAATTGCAGAGTTATGTATACATGTATGTACTGGCCCAGGAATATGTTTTTAATTACTGGCTCATATTCAAGGACTATTAAAGGATTATATATGCATCTAATGATCTTAGTTTGGTCCAATGACCTTAGATCAGTACAATGACCTTAGTTCAGCCCGATACTGGGAAGGAATGAAGAGGGAGCAAGAAGATATTTGTACTAGAGATGTGGCGAGAAAAGCCTGGGGTCAGAAGTTAGAGCAGAAATAACAAAAGGAGTAGATAGAAAGGAAAAGACCATAAGAAAGTATGTCCTCTGGCACTGGAATCAAACGGTAGTGGACACAAGACGGGTTTCTGATGTGATCTGAAAAATATTTGAAAGTCATGCCCTCTTTTAGTTCTTACTTACTTGAGTTGATCCAAGTCCCTTCTGCTGTGCTTAGAGTCATCACCTCTCAGTCAAGTGCCCAGGATTCTCTTGATCGCCATATTTCAGGAACCATAAAGGATCTGGAAGACAGAATCACCAGGAAAAGAAAGGATAGGTGAGTATAAAACCCACCCATGCAAGACTGAAAGGAAAATACAATAAAATAAATCCCTCCATGTAGTGACAGTCCAGTGAGTTCCACAAACAATGACTATGATGACTGAAATATTTATTTGCTGATCCAAGAAAACACTAGATAAAGGAGACACATCATGGATCCCTGAAGTGTGCTGCCTGTGGACAAAGTCCAGTCACCAGGGAGAAGGCATCTAGGGTGTGATCTACAAGAATAACCTTAAGGACCTCGATCCCAAAATATGCCCTGGGTTGTCTTCAGACAGCAAGAATTGGGGAGCAAAGTGAATGGTGGAGAAAAGTCGTTATGTCTGAGGCTTGGCACCCAGAGAACCTATGTGAGGGAATCAGGAAAAACAGTAGTGGCTATGGCTCAGCTATGGAGAAAACCAAGCCCTATAGTTAAAAAAATAGAAGGACAGCTCTCCTACCCAGGGACAGAGGGAGATGGTAAGTATAAGGCATAGAGTCCCTCATACCACAATAGTAAAATGTGTCATCTTCATCTGGAAGCCCCCACTTCAAACAGGAAGAATATCTAAATTCATTCTCCTGCTAAGTCACATGATCTTCAGCCAAAATGGAAAATTGCCCTCAAGTTTCCTGTTTCTCCTCTTAAACACTACAAAAAACAATACCCATAATAACTCTCAACCTCAGGCAAATCTTTACTTCTCATGCCTCACTGGTAAGGTCTGCAGAGATCTCTTCCCCAGGATGCTGGACCACAATAGCTTGCCGGCTTTCCTGCTGGTTGCAGTGTGAGACACCTTGCATTTAGCATGTGCAAAACCCAATTCTTCACCACTGTAACTCACATTTCCAACCTTTCAGATGTTTATAGTGGGGAGGTGGTGGGTCAGCTCATCACTCCATGCTTTCACGACCACACTTGATAGAGCAGGAAACTTAGATGGTTTCATCTCCACACCAACCTCCAGAATTTGATGACTTTCTAGAATCCATTCCATGCTTGCCTGACCCTATGCTAGTTCAGTTACTACCAGAACATTCTAGAGTCAACTGCAATAGCTTCCCAGAGTGCCTGCTTCAGTCCTTATCATCCCAACCCCACAGTAAACTCATTTTTTAATCTTTTTAAGATCATCTGTCTCCATCATTCAAAATGCTCCTTAGTTCCAAAATGAGGGCACAGTTCATCTTAAGCATGTCACACAGGATAGGAACTACTGCTGCAATCTCTGCTGCCGACGGAGTTCAAAAAAGCAGGCATTTTTCGACCCTTCCATGCACGCTGCTCTGGTCGTGTTTTGTTTTGCCATCACATTACCCTGCCTTCCACTGTTGGTCAGAAACCGCAGTTCTCCCACCCACAGTGGTCACCTGCCTTGCAGCCACTTGCGGATTTGTATTAGAGGGTGAGGATAACAGGACACGGTCTGAGAACCTAGGACCCACCTCCTCAGGGTTCATGGCTTCGAACCTCACCTGCCTGAGCAGCACCAAAGTAGGGCGAGCAGGGACCGCTGCTCGCCTGGCCCTAGAAACCCGATCTCCTAGCTCAGGTTCCAAAGGTTGGCCTAAGAGCTGTCAAGATGCCTGACTCGGGGAGATTCCGGAAGTCCCGCCTAAACGGAAATGCTCCCAGAAGGAGCACTGCTTTGTGGGTAATGTAGTTCCTTCAGAGAAATTGCCCCAAAGGTCGCTGACTGCAGCATCAGTTGGGACTTAAACAGTGTGACTTGACTTAAAGTTCTGGGAAAGTTCCCAGACCCTCGCTGGGACAAGCGGGAACTCCTTTATCTGAGAAGGCCCGCACCCAGAGAACAAGGAGTGAAAATACTGAGACAAATTACTTCACAAGTTCCCCTAATGGACACACACATCAAAATCACTAAGTTTATTAATTGCCCACGCTTATATTCTTCATTGTTAAAATAAGTTAAATATAAAGCTTTAAGTTAATTGTTCAAGTTTCAACGGTGACCTCATGTGAGAGGCACACACTGAAGAGGGTGGATATGGAGTTCTAAGCCAGCCTGAGCTATAGATCAAGACTTTGTCGCGGCCCCCAACTAAAATTAAACAATAATAAATAATACTACAGAAATGGATAATTCGTGGAAATATTGAGTGTTGTCAGAATGGTGAATATGAAGAGAGTTGTTATACTTTTTTGCTTTTTTATGCATCTAGTAAATGTTTGGTAAAGACTTCCTGTGTTGTAGGAACTATCTTCTGTGGGAGGAACAAACTTGAAAGTAATGAACTAAGACGCAGGTCATGAAGAAAACTCCTATTCAAGAAAGAGGAAGAAATATGAAAAATGCAATGTTGTATGGAATGCTGGAATGTGATAGGTACAACAGGGAGGAGAGGAGATAAGTTGGGCATTATGATACACACCTATAAATTCTCTTCAACAAGAAAACGAAGCAAGGCCGGTCTCGGTTACACAGTGAGAGGCTATTTCACACTTACTTCCTCTGAACTGAAACATTACCCCCTAGAGGGAGGAGGGAAGAATAATTTTCATAAGTCTATGGAAGCTAACACAGTTTACAAAGCTCAGAAAAATTACAAAATTTGCATATTATCTCTGGAAGCTTGTATAAATAGTAAACTATTGCTGGTAAGAGGAGACTCTGGCCATTAGAGCTGTCTGTGTGCTGCGCCAGGACCTACGGGGTGAAGCATTTGTGAGTGTCATCATGCTGGGGTGATCGTGGTGATGCAGCTGTCTTTGAGTCATGCTGCTCATTTAACCTCTCACCTAGTTCCTGAGATGGCCTCAGGAAATTCACCAGCTCATAAACCACATTTTTTGAGTATCCTACAGACTTCCCAGACTCCATTATCCTCTTCCTCCCCAACACCTCTGCTACTCACTATTCTCCATTCAAAGACATCTTTTAAACTTTCACAGGAGACAGAAATTGTCCTTTTTGAACTATATTATTTCACATAACAGCCTATAGATGTATCCATGTGGCTGCAAATTTCAAGATATCATTTGTATTTATGAATATTCCAAGTTTTATGTATCTGTGTGCAATTTTCCCCATTGGTTTGTCAGCTGATGAGCATCTGCTTTAATTCTGTTGTGAATAAAGATGCATAAATGTAGATGTGCAGGCACTCTATGGTCTTTTTAGATACCAGTGGCCAAATGACGGAATCATATGGCTGAAGTATAATATATAGGTAGATGAATAGATAGATAGCATTTTTATTATTTAAAACAATTTTAAATTTTAAATGTATTATGACCATATTCTTCCTCTCCAGATCCTCTCCCATTTCTTAACTATCCAACTTTAAGTTCTCTCTCGAAAAATGAAAACGCAATACAACAATCCCTCCAAAACAACAAAACACACTAAAATGTAACTAGATAAAAATATGTGCGCAAAACATGTGGAATCCATTATATGATGGATACCACTCCTGAGCATGAGGTTTGTTCTGTAGTGGTTGATACATGAGGTCACTCTATTGGAGGCTTAAGTGACAGTTAAGTTGTTAATCTTCGCTGTAGAGGCTAGGTTTTTTTATTTTATTTTATATTTTATATTTATTTTATCAATTAATTTATCCATTTACTCATTAAAAACATCAACAAATAAAAATACAAAAACTATCACTCTGGAATTGGACAAGACAAGCCAAGTGAAGGAAAAGAATCCAAGACAAGGCACAAGAATCAGAGATCATTCATTTAGTCACTCTGGAATCCTATAGAAAACATGAAAGTGGAAGCCATGATGTATGTGCCGAAGACCTGCTGCAGACTGGCACGGGTCTCATTCATGGTGCTTCATTCTCTGTGCATTCTGAGCTTTGTGATTCATAGCAGAAGAAAAATTACACTTATGAAGTAGCAATGAAATAACTTTATGATTGGGGATCACCAAAGCATGAGGAACTGTATTAAAGGGTTGGAGCATTAGGAAGGTTGAGAACAACTGATTTACAGGGTTTTGTTTTCTTGGTGTCCTCCATCCACTCTAGCTCTTATGTTTTCTTGCCTCCTCTTCAAGCAGGGTTCTCTGAGCTCTGAGGGGAGGAATTTGATGGAGATATTCCATTTAGGACTGCATGTTCCAAAGGCTTTTATTCTCTGTGTAATGTCTGGCTATGGATCTCTCTAATTTTTACCATCTGCTGCAAGAAAAGCTTCTCTGATGTTGGGTGAACAATGAATTGATCTATGGGTATGGCCGCATATTATTAGGAGTCACTTTATGAGGAATTGTTTTCTTTTTGTAGTAAGTATTATTTGGTTTATCCCCAGGTCCCTGGGCTACCCAACCTCAGGTCACCCAAATGGCACCCAAACGGTATTTTGTGTGGGTTCCATCTCATGAAGTTGACCTTCAGTCAGGTCAGTTATTTGTTTCTCCCATAAACTTCGTGCCACTATTAAGCCTTGAATTCCTTGCAGGAAGTAAACCATTGGAGATAAATGGTTTGTGATTGGTTTGGTATTTACATTACTGTTTTGATACCATGCACTATACTAAAGACACTAGAATGTAGGGGTGAAGGTTCTATGTAGGCATCAGTTCAACTCTCTATGTTCTATATAGGTGTTGTTTTCAGCAGTGGGGTCTTGCTGCCAGTTTGGAGAGAGCAACCTATACTCTTGCAACAGCTGGGTTGTTTGAGGATTAACATAGGGTCCCTTTGTCCAATAACAATTAGTTGTAGCCCAAGCCTGGTACAGGAAGCTTTGTTGGATGACAAGAGATGGGCAGCTGGAACTCTGTGTCTACAGTTATTTGTTGATTTCATTTACATCACCTTCATATATGTATATGTTTTAGAAGTTTCCACTGCATTATGTCTCATACTACCCATCAAATGTCCCTATATCAAATGTCTTTCCCTGCATTCCCCATCCAAATCCCTCTCCCCTCACTATCCTTACTTAATCTTCCCATTGGAGAACTTTATCCCTATCTATTTATTTTATCCTATTTCCATTTTCTAAAGAGATCTGCCTGTTCACTCTAATCCCTTACTCTATACCTACTCTTTGTGTTCCTATGGATTGTAGCTTGGTTATCACGAACTTAACAAATAATATCTACATATAAGTGAAAACACACCATGTTTGTCTCTCTCCATCTGAAAGTTGTCACTTAGGATGCATTTTTTCTAGTTCCATTCATTTGCCTGCAAAATTAATATTGTCATTTTTTAAAAGAATATGTAAGTTGTATTCTATTGTATAAATATACCACATTTTCTTCATGAATTCTTCTGCTGAAAGACATCTAGGTTGTTTCCAATTTCTGGCTATTATGAACAAAGCAGCTATGGACACAGTTGAGCAAGTACCTCCGTAGTAGGATGAGGTATCTTTTGGCCCATCTTCCTGAGGACCCATCACACTGACTTCTATAGTGGTTGGATGAGTTTACAATTCCCCCAACAATGTGTGAGTGTTCCTCTTACACCACATCCTCATCAGTGTGAGCTGTCTCTTGTGTTATCGATCTTAGACATTCTGATGGTATGAGATGAAATCTTAAAGCAGTTTTGATTTGCACTTCTCTGATGGCTAAGGATGTTGAACATTTTTAAAATATATTTTTTACCCATTACGATATCAGTCCTTTATTGAATATGTAGTTGATAAAAATCATTTCCCATTCTGAAGGCTGCAGCTTTCTCTGAATGATAGTGTCCTTTGCTGTGCAGACACTTCTCAGTTAAACGAGGTTCCATTTATTAACTGTTGATTTTAGTGCTTTTGCTAAACTTTGCCAGATCACCCATACCAGAGAGAGAGAGAGAGAGAGAGAGAGAGAGAGAGAGAGAGAGAGAGAGAGAGCTTTGGCCTACCCTGGCCTCTTATTCAGTTATTTCCTCACATACCCTTCAATAAAAACTCTTCCCTTTGGGCAACTCACTCTTACAATTGGCTATCAGACCAATGGCAGAATTCCTGCAACACTGGATGTTTTGTGTCAGTTTTTAGACTTTTGTTTGAAGGGAGTATCCATTTCTTCTATTGTGTCTTTAATGCCTGAGATTCTTTATTTCATCTCTTGTATTTTGTTGGTAAAGCTTGCCTCTATGGTTCCTGTCGAGTTCCTAAATTTTTAATTTCCATATTTTTCTCATTTTGGGTATTCTTTATTAATTCTATTTCCACTTTCATGTCTTGAACAGTTTTACTCATTTCCTTCCACTATATTTTCATAGATTTCTTTACAGGGTTTAAACATATCCTCTTCATGAACCTCTATCCTATTCATAAAGGCTGATTTAAGGTCTTTTATTTGTGCTCCCATTATGTTGGAATATTCAGGGCCAGCTCAGGCAGGGCTACTGGACTCTAGTGGAGACATACTATTCTTTCTGGCTTTTGATTTATGTTTTTATGCTGGCTTCTAGGCTTTTTTTTTTTTTTTGAGAAGACTGTAATTCTAGTTGCGGTTATCTGGTGTTATCTTTGTTGGGTGGGTTTGTTCTCACTTAGTTTCTGTTTTCTCACTTGTTCCTAGAATACTGTGGTGATTCTATATTACCTGTAGAAAAATCTGGGGTCCTGACAGGTGTGGACCTTGCGTGTACTCGGTAAAATATGTTTCTAGGTCTTGGGTGCTGACCCTTAGGAATAGGGATTGACTTGGGGGAGGTCTCAGGGAGCATGAAAGAAAGGATTTGCTTAGTTAGTCCCCTGGGAATGGGGGTAGAGAGTTTGGAAAGGACATAGTAGGTCAGTACAGAGCTGGGGATAGCATCAGGGGATTTGACTTGGAGAACTGGAGAGAGAGATGTAGATCTGCACTTAGTCTACCTGCTTCCCTGACTAGAGCGGCTTGTGTGTTTGCAGGAAGTTCCTGCTGGAGTTGGGGAGACAGACAAAACAATGCATGGAGGAAGGGTGGTTAGGAGGGAAAGATCTGTGGGACCAACCAGAGATGCAGTGGTGGTGGGACAGGCTGCTGCAGGTGTTCTGCTGTCTAGCTGGGGATGACGGTGAAGGACTAGGCTTGAGGTGAAGATCTGCAGTTAGCTTCCCTGCTTCCCTGGCAAGAGTGGCCTGTGTGTTCCGAGGGAGTGGCAGATTACATACGTGTGTGTGTGTGTGTGTGTGTGTGTGTGTGTGTGTGTGTGTGTATGTGTATATTAATTCAGTGATGAACTTCCATACTCATAGCAACAGCATTAATTTCAATTTACATTTTTGCCTACAGTGTACGAATTCTCTCTGCTTCATTCTTGAAATGAATGAAGAATGAAAACAATGAAAACAAAAATTTTGAAAACAAAAAACAATGAAAAAACCATTGTTTTTTCAATGATAGTCATTCTGATTGGGATGAGATAGAATATCAATATTGTTTGTATTTGCATTTCCTTCATAGTTAAGGATGTTAACCATTTTCATATACTTACTCCCACTGTACTGTTTTTCTTAATTGATTTATTTTCAAGATCTTTTGCTTGCTTGTTTTTTGAGACAGGGTTAATCTGTAACTTTGGGGCCTGTCTTGGAACTAGCTCTTGTAGACCAGGCTGGCCTTGAACTCACAGAGATCCACCTGCGTCTGCACACACTGTAAATAGATAAAAGATAACCAAACCAACTATAGTGTATTGGAGTATCACTATATATAGATCTAATCAACCTTTCGTGATGGTTAATCTTAGTTACCTTAAGTGGGTTGAAAGATGCCTAGTAAAACTGGTAAAGCACATTTCTGGGAGGGTTTTTAAACTATTTATCTCTTGTGTGTATGCATGTATTGGCCACAGGACAATTTGAAGGAGTCATTTTCCTTCTCCCATCATGTAGACCTCAGGGGCCAAACTCAGGTCACCATCAATTTGGTGGCAAGCTGGATTACACACTGAGGCATCTCATTGGCCTTTCTGGAAAGATTTTTGGCAGTATTTCCAAGGATGATTAGCATCAGGTCAGGAAAGTAAAGGAGGAAGACGTGGCACTGCATTATCAATATGGGACTGAACAAACAAAGCCCAGAAGGGTGAAGCTGCTATACAACTACCAAGCTTGATTGCTCTTGAATGGGCAATTTTTTTTTTGCTTCTTCCATGACTTGAAGTCACCAGACTGCAGATCATTCAACATTTACTCATTCATTCATTCGAGACAGGGTCTGATTAAGGCTAGCTTCAAACTCACCAAGATCCACCTTCCTCTGCCTCCCAAGTTCTGGGGCTAAAGGCATGTGCACCACACTAGGCTTTAACTTTTAAATGGGAGACTCAAACTATAGCCTCGGACTGTGGTTGGAGCATTGGCCCTATTGTTCTGAGTGTTCCAACTTCTTAGAGACTGGGCAACAACTGGTTTTCTAGGCTTCCTAGCCACAGTGGAACTATTCAGCCCTTGTTTAAATCAATTTAACCTTACTTTCCTTTTAACTGTATATCCATTGTCTATTGGTTCTTTTCCCATGAAACTGTAATATGATATCAGGTCATAAGGTAAGTTCAGTGACATCAAGAAAACGCAAAATAAAAACAAAGAAAAACAAAACCAAAACAAATCAGAAAGTAGAGATATATCAAAATTCAGGGCTGGGATGTAGCTTAGCTGGTGAGTATTTATCCAGCAAGCACGGAGCTCTGCATTTGTTCTCCAGCACCACATAAACCAGGCAGGGTGGAACTTTCGTGTAATCCCAGCCCTAGACAGGCAGAGGCAGAAGGAAAAGTCCAAGATCAGTCTCAGCTAATGAACTAACTCAAGGGCAACCTAGACTACATGAGACTGTCACACACAGACAAAAACTAATTGGCAATATGTATATATCTATATATGCACAGTTAATTACAATTCATTTGTAAGCATTCATAGGCTTTCCTCACATAATCCTTACTATTTGCATAGATGAAAATATTCATTATAAAGATGGAATATATCCTTATGCCCATTTTAAATTTAGAGGGATAGATTAAAAAGGGTATTAGGAAACTTAACATGTTTTTAAATATGTATATTAAAATAGAGTGTTTACATATATAATTTTGTTAAGATAACTACAACTCAATTAAATTATCTTTAAAAAGCAAAGGCAGCAATCAAAAGTTGTCATTTCCTAATGTTTTATTTACATATTTATGTTCTTCAGGTAATTTGTGACTACTGAATCAATATGATGATAAAATGAACATGCTATTGCATATCTCTTCCCAACTCAATATTTGATAATATCATTGTGGTAGTTTGGAATTGTCCATGGTGGGATTGGGATTGCAATTAAATATTCAAACCAGTACTAGCTTGTTGTGAAATGGCTAGATTTAAAAGAGACAGGGAAAATGTTACTATTGCAGACAATGTTTAAAGGATATAGTGCCTGTGACTATTACACTGTGAATTAAAGAGAAAAATTGCTAAAATATTGTGCTAGTATTAAAAAAACATTTTCCACCATTTACCAAGGACCAGTCTATCAACCACTGAAGAATGAAAGAATGAAGTCTTAATATATATTGTTAGTGTACATCTATTTATTAATGAAAAAGACAATAACACCAATTTTCACTCAAAAATACACAAAAACAAGTTTTAAAAACATAAGTTGACAAATAAACACATAAAAATACCCATTATCATGAAATACCAAAAAAGCAAGTAAAACTATGGTCTATATTACTATACATCTATTTAAATGGATCAAATGGCTCAAAGCAAACACATTATCCATACCAAACACTAGCAAGAGTGTGGACAAGTGAGTTCAACAGCTGTCTAGATTAGTGATTCTTAAAACTGTGCATCATGCCCCTTTGGAGATGAACAACCCTTTCACAGGGTTGCCTAAGACCATCAGAAAACACATATTTACACAACAATTCATAACGGTAGCAAAATTGCAGCTATGAAATAGCAACAAAAATAATTTTATGGATATGGGGTCCCCACAACATGAGGAACTCTATTAAAAGGTTGCAGCATTAGGAAGGTTGAGAAACAACCATTGGTCTATATCAATCTAGATTAGTTTGACAATTTCTTAAAAACTGAAACATTCACATATATTGAGTTACTGGCTCAAGAGAAATAAACCATATGCAAAATGAGTAATATGCCTTTTTTCATTGTGGTCTTATATGTAACAGGATTCAACTTAAGCATCCACCAAGAGCTGAATGGATAAAACAAGATCTATGGGTAGTGTTGTAATTATAAAAAACAAACACAGTAGAGCAATAGAAAGGATAAGGTATTTAAAAAGCAGCAGTGATGAATCTCAAAATAATTATGTTACGCCAAAAATATTTAGGAAAAAAGCAACTTTTGTTTTCATTCACAAACTGTATTCTTGTGAGTCAAACAGTGAACACTTAAAAGTCTGGGAAAAGGGGGAAGATTCTAACAGGTTATGAGGTAAATCACAGGCAAGGCCATCAGCACACACGAGTACACGACTTGTCAAAGAATAAACCATAGGTATGACTACATTTCGCTACTACATTAATAAACTTTACAAAAAGTGACTCAGAATACAAAACCTGGAACTCACACCTTCTGGAAAACAGGAGGCTTGGTAGCATCATTTTGATCCAACTCTGTCCTCATGCATGGGTAAGGGCAGCCCTTCATTAATGCAACAAATAATACCAGGCTGCAAATACAGCATACCAGGCTGCAAATACAGCAGCTGGATTGTTATTACAATAGCTACATTCCTGGACTACAGGATCTCCATCTCATTTTCATATTTCTATAGCAACAGATTGGCAGTACATAAACAAGAAAGATCACACTATCCCAAAAAACGTTAGATTTTTTTTTTTTTTGACAATGACATAAACAGATTTCTAGGTCCTGTGAAAACAGCAAAAGACAAAGACTATACTTTTACAAGAGGCACATTCCATCTGGCTGGCTGCAGACTCTTCCATTCCCATCGCTTGTATGTCAGTGATGGTTCACATCTAGATATGGTCATCTAACGAGTGACACCAGCCTATGGAATGATTGTTATTGGGGCACATTCTTTGTAGACCCTTATGAGCTGCCTCTCCTCTGTCTCATGGGCATTAAAAGGACATCTTCTGAGAAAAAATAAAGCAAATTCATTCCATTTCCACAAGTTCAGGAGCTTATGGCAACAGCAGACCTCTCATTGGGATGACCACAGAAAGTTTCCAAGTCATAAACTACAATAACGAAGTCCCTCCAGGAGTTCCTGGGCAGTAATAAACATTTGCTTCTCTCCTTTTGCTGTCCCTGCAGAGGTATACCAAGTTGAGACATCCACAAAACTGTCCATTTCCTAGAAAACTCAGTCTGTGTTTTCCAGCCTTCCCACTAGTAAACTGGACTCTACGGATAAAGGTAGCTTTCAGAATAAGGCATCTATTTATGTACAAACCAGAGCAACAGGAAGAAGGCAGTGACCAACTGGTAATCGGAAGGTTGGAAACAATCACCAACTGTCACGTGACACTGATTAAAAACTACTCTTTTGAAAAGGAGCAGATAAACAAAATGTAGCCACCTTCAGCAGACAATAGGGTAAAGGCTGAGTTGTAGCCATGCTTTAAACAGTTAAAAATCAGACTGGTTCAGGGCAAAGCAGGTCCTGAACCTACTCATGCCTGAACTCCTGAGTAATCTCAAACCCCTGGGAGTGGGCAGAATTAAGATCAACCTCAGAAGATTCTCTAGTGTCATAATACTAAAAGAGGGCATTCCCGGCAAGTCTAAGGCTTTTCTCAAGTATGAACTTGGAGGAGCTAAATGACGTTAGGCCTTGGGATGAAGGCTTATCCACATTTGCTACTTTCATGAGGTTTCTTATGCACTGTGACATTTTTGGTGATGAATGAGGCTAGAGCACTGGCTAAAAGAATTGCCGCATGTGTCACATTCATAAGGCCTTTCCCCAGTGTGAACTACCTGATGCTGCATGAGACCAGATTTTTGGCTAAAAGACTTTCCACACTGACCACACTCGTAGGGCCTTGCCCCTGTGTGGATTCTCCGGTGTTGAATAAGGATGGAGCTTTGACTGAAGGATTTCCCACATTCACTACATTTATAAGGCCTTTCTCCAGTGTGAACTCTCTGATGCTTAATAAGGGTAGCTTTTTGGCTAAAGGATTTCCCACACTCGTTACATTCATACGGCTTTGCTCCAGTGTGAATTCTCCGGTGTTGGTTAAGAATGGCACTTTGACTAAAGGAATTCCCACACTCACTACACTTGTAAGGCCTTTCTCCAGTGTGAACTCTCTGGTGTTTAACAAGTGTGGCCTTCTGACTAAAGGATTTGCCACACTGGCTACACTCATAAGGTCTTGCTCCAGTATGAATTTTCTGGTGGTCAACAAGACTGGAGTTCTGTCTAAATAATTTTCCGCATTCACTGCACTCATAAGGCCTTTCTCCAGTGTGTATCCTACGGTGATCATTCAGGTGGGAGGTTTGGCTAAAGAGTTTCCCACAATCACTGCACTCCCAAGGCCTTTCTCCAGTGTGGACTCTCTGGTGCTGGTCAAGCGAGTACTTGCCACGGAACGTTTTCCCACATTTGTTGCACTCATAAAGCTTTTTCCCATTAGAGGCTTTTGGCTGGTGAACGACTGCTTGCTTTTGACTGGAAGGCTTCCCACAGTCTCCTGACCTGTGACTTCTATGACTGTGAGTTTCTTTCCCACCCTCAGTGCTTTCGCCGGGCTTCTTACTGTTGGGAAAGACCTGGGACTTCAGAAGGCTCAGTATGTCTGGCAGGTCCTTCTCAACATCCCAACTGGGGAAGGACTTTGCTGACATATGGAACAGGCATCGTTTCAAGTATGAGGCCTTGTCAGCGTTCTTCTTCAAGGGATTTTCTGTACTAATATGTTTTTGGTGCTGATCACATTTTGAAGATACCTCTACATTATGTTTCTGCCCAGGTAGATCTGGTAGGTGCAAAATGTCTTGAAGAATTGGGACACACTTTTCACAGAGGTGATTCTTCAGTGCAGATGGAGTTGTCTCCGATCTCCAAGCCTGGGATGCTCGTGTAGAAACTCTTTGCTCTTCAGCTTCTGTTCTATGACCACAACCTGAAAGAGAATACTGCTGAAATGCATGTTGACTATGCTCGGAGGTGGAAGCCCCATCATCCATAGACGCTACACAAAGCTTCTCCTGAGGACAAGGGAACTATCGTGGTGGTTTAAGGGAGGAGTTGTATTGCCACATCAGGTCACTAGAGACAACAGAATCGGGAAGGCCTGACTGAATGATGGCCAACAAGATGGTATAAACCACAAGGGAAAGATGTCTAAACCCATGGCCTTAAGCTACTATAACAGTGGCCAGACATTCATCATAGAGTAGCCTCCAAAGCCCTAGGACCTCCTGCCCAGATTGCAGCAGGATGTCATCTGCTCGTGCTAAGTGTAAGCGCTGCAGAGGGCAGGCTGCTTGCAAGACTGGAGAATGCATGCCGATCGGAAATGAAGAGCATGTGCTCAGCTTTATGTGGGAGGTCACAGTAGATCAGCAGAGGGGTAGCACAATACACAGGAACAGGGCATGAATGGAGGCCACATGGTGTACCCAGGTGCCAGTGATGATAGATAAAACAAGAAGTCAGAAAAAACAAAACAAAAACCCAAACCCACCATGCCTGGGGAAGAGACTATGAAAATGAGGCTTGGTGGTAGCCCTTGCACCTAGACCATGGTGGATACAGGATATTTTTGAAGACAGCCTGGAAGTGTACCTTCCACTAGCTGTCACTTACCACACTTGGGTCTCCTATGAAGGAAAACTCCATGTTGACTTTACAAAAGAACATTCCTCCATTTTACCCCCAATAGTGTTTTTACTTGTGACCATACGAAACGTGGTCCAGAGGAAAAAACAGACCTAACAAGTGGCTAGCAGTGATAGCGTATCTCAAAAGAGATCACCACAGATCTCAGGAAAGGAAACACTAGCTTTGGAATACTGAAAATGAAGGATCCAGTAAGAACAGTCCATGGTCCCAGAACTGCAGCCATGCCAAAGGCAGCCCGAGAAAAGCCAGTTAGTCAAGGAGAAGCACTTGTGATGCCAAGTCTCATGATTTTAGGCACAGCCAGAGGCAAGACAAGCAAGATGACACCCACTAATTAGGATGACCACAGGATGCTGCTCCCATAACTCAATAGAAGAAGCAGGAGTTAGGGTTACATAGAGAATGATCTACTGCGAATAGTAAACATAGCTCAGTGCTACCATACACAGCATAGATACCCAGAAGATGTAGTAATTAGCAGCTGTTCAGGTCTGGCTGTGGGAAGGATGAGTCTGTCTCTAGGGCAAGAGGACAGAGAGTCTCAGGATACTAGGGGAATGTAAAAGCCTTACCCAGGGAGTTTATAAGTGCAAAGTTCTGCAACGTAACACTGAGATACAGGAGCCTCTGAGTCTTGTCAAGAAGTCTCCACTCTTCATGTGAGAAGCAAATGGCCACATCCTCAAAGCTCACACAGCCCTGCTAGAACAGGGACAGGTTATTCCACAGTCAACTTTACCCCCATGTTGCCAGGAATACCCACTTATTTACCCATTCTCTGTCCTCCCTCCTCCCCACACTTCTACCTCAAAGCAACAGCAGATCCCAATGCCATTGGTAGCCATTATAGCCCAATAGTTCCAGCAGCTGACACAATGATACCATATAAACTGGCACGTAGGGCTATATTTGTTCTCGTCAAACAGTTTCTCAGGGGTCCTCCTGACAGTCCCTCTTAGATACAATCAGATGTAAATTCACCCTTCTCCCTGACAATTGTCCGGATTGCCATAAGCAGTCAAGGATCCTGTGTCACAGCCACCTGTGCTTTGCTTCAGTCATCGCTACCCGGGACCACTTGCTGTCTCACATACCACTGTCTTCTGCTCCTGCTGATCTTCACACCCCCTAGACAATCACAGCCTTACTTTTGTTCTTAATCAGTTCTAATAAGTGGTTCAGAACATCAGGGACTCTCTATTCCATATTCATTAACTCACAGATGCAGATTTGTGTCCCTCGAATTACCTGTCTTCCTGAATAAAATTTCACAGACACACAGGATCACAACAAAATCTCACTAAGGCTATAGGGTGAGGAATAGGCACTACTCGTGGGGCCTGGGTTTGGGTGCTCTAACAACATGCTATCCACTAGGTGGCTTTTAAAACACAAATTATTTCTCACTGATTTGAAGGATTAAAGTTTGACATCAAGGTGCAGTTATTAGCAGTTTCTAGTGATGGCTCTGTTCCACGGTTATAGACCATTGATTTCCTCTGGTATTTTCAAACGGTGGGAAAGAACATTAGCTAGTTTCCTGGCATGTTTTTATAAGGACACCCACTAATCCTACGTAAAAGGCATGTATCCTCATGATCTGATTATCTCTCAAAGGTCACACAAATTAGGATACAACAACTGAATTTTGAGGAGACAAAAACCCTTCAGTCCTGGCTTCAGGCCACCTTCTACTTAGTGTTGCTGACACTGTGACTACCTTACTGCTTTGTGCCTTAGAGACTTTGACCATACTCTTTATCGTGTCCATTTATCTCCACTTCTCTCACGACTGTGTTTCTAATGTCTATCACTTCTACCTAGCTATCCGAGACTCTTTCACAGCCCCTCCTTCCCTGAGTTATCGTTACCAACTGTGAGAAACAGAACTACTCCTAATTACAATAAACAACCACCTCTGCAGCAAATACTGACTGGTTCTTTTTTGGATGTATCCATCTTAAGCCACTTCCCAAATTCCATACCTATAAGGTCACCCACGCACATGACATCTTCCTTCATTGATCTTTGGAATAACTTAGAAGTAGTTAAAAGCAATTAATTAAAATATCCTTGATGAAAATGAACCTGAATCCCAGCTTTATATACCATCTGACCAAGTTTTCATCCTTCCAGATCTTAAACTCCTAGAACAGCAGTTCTCAACTTGTGGAATGCGACCCTTTTGGGGACCGAACAATCCTTTCACAGGGGTCCCCTAAGACCATCAGAAAACATACAATTTCAAATTATGACTCATAGCAGTAGCAAAATTACAGCTATGAAGTAGTGATAAAAGTAATTTTATGGTTGGGTGTCACCACAACATGAGGAACTATATTAAAGGACCACAGCATTAGGAAGGTTGAGAACCACTGTTCTAGAGCCTGAACCAATATTTGACTATTACCTTCCCTTCTTTAAAAACTGAGACCCTACGCAGCACTAATTTCAAAACTAATCTAGACTCCTACCACTTCCTCTACCTTCATTCTGGTCTAGTTACTATTAACACTCACCTGGACTACTAGAGCAGCATCCTCCTTGGGCATCTTATTGTCTCCCTCACAACAACTGGGTTCTCCATGCTACCGGAACATGGAGGCTGATGTGACTAACATTAGATCATCTCCCTTCCCGCCCCATCCCTGTTTGTAAATGTCCCCTTGCTCTCATCACTCTAAAGCAGATACTGAAATTCATTCTATGTCTGAATCCTACCCTGCTGCTTTCATTCAGTTCCCATAGCAGCAAACACTTGGGGTGGGGGAATCTATGAATGATCTCCAAGCGTTTACACATTCCAATGCCTGGCTCAATCTCATTCTATTGTTTGTTACCATTGGGAACAACTCCAAAGAACCTCCAACACTGAATCAGGACCCTGTGCTTGGGTTTGTTAAGGGTTCTTTGACCCAAGAAATGGTCATGAGAAATGACAGTCTGAAACATACTCTCCTCACCTGCATAAGGGCCATATCCAATTCTGCAGTAATGGATACCTGTGAGAAGAGAGATATCATGAATCAATGGCAGGGACCCAAACCTTGGGTCTTCCTATACACTCTCCCAACAAGGAACAAAATGACCTGGGAGATGACTTCGTTTCATTTGTTACCTGTGGGGCCCTAATGACTCAACCCGCACCGTGAGCAGCTTTTCGGAAAACCGAACACCCACACTCAAGTCTGTGTGATTTTGTCTTTTCTCTGTACATGAATTCTTATGTCGTAGGGATAAGGATAACCTTCTTCATCTTACTATTACAGCTTAAAGATTCCAGGCTTCAACATCGGTCCAAGAAATTCCACACCCTGGGGCCCTGGCTGTCACACACTCTGCCACGTCTCATCACAGTGGCTTGGCACATAAGAACCCCCAATCACGAACAGGGATTTAGGGAGAAGCGACTTAAGTGGACTCCCACACTCGGATTTTACAAGATAAGAGATGAGAGCAAGGGAGCCTCAGATGTCGCAGCACTTACCTAAGCCTGGTGCGTGTGCGCAACCATCCAACTAGGCGAATACAGACCGCAGGGAGATGGGGACGGGGACCTGGGCAAAGTTGTCGCCGCCAGCGCCCGGCATGCGATGAATGCTATCTCTAGAACCGCTCCTTCAGACTCTTCGTCCCCTATCACTGGACAAAGGGGTCCTGCACACGGTCAGCTATAACGGACCCAAAAACCGCTAAAATGAGCGCCACAGAGAGCAGCCGGAAGTCCCGCCCCATCCTACCAGTAAGAACCCGAAAATGGTACCGTTCCTAATGTTCATTGGTTTAATTTTCCTCTCCCTATGACTAGCGCATTCTGGGTAACGTAGTTCCTCCTAGTTATGCGTGTGAAAGCTGTGGACCCCTCCATCACCTGGAACAAAGGCTAAGCGGGATGCTGGGAAATGTCGGCATGGACGGTAGCAAACAAGCCTTTTCCAGCTATTTGTTTTCTGTTCTGTTTTCCTATCTTTTTGTCTTGGGGCACCCCAGTGTTTTCCAACCAGGGTGCCAACAGAATACCCCAAAGGGCTGTAAGTAAGCTACACTGGAGGGCAAAGGGCTGTGTTTGGCTGGAAAGACTTAGGACCTGAGGGAGCAGAAACTTCTTCAGTTTGTGCCCAAATGCTGGACAGACATCCTGATGGAAGCCAATGCCTAGCCTCCAGAACCGGCTGTGGGCCCTTAGCCTCCCAATCCACTGCTGGAGAATATCTTGGGGGAGTCTCATCTATATCTCGAGGTGTGTTACACTACAGCCTTCCCCTGGTATTCTCCCGCCCCCCCCGCCCCATTTTTCATGATGCTTATGTTGTCCTTCCTTTCTGTCCCCTCAGCGGATGCATTACAGATCACACATGGGTTCTTAAGCTTCAAATATATATCCAGAAGCTAGAGAGTTAGCTGAATTTCCTGGATATCATGAGGCGCATAGATGCATCTCTAGAAAAATAAGATGAGTATGAGGCCCACAAGTTCATCACAACTCCCTCTCTTCTGAGAGCAAAGACCTTTGCAAACTGACCCAGCCTGGCACCTGCAGATGTGGTGCCAGAAGTGCTGTAGCCACCAACTTGGTCATAAACTAAGGTGAAGTGTAGCCACAGTCTGAAACTGCCACAAGACAAAGGTGAACAGAGTTTAAGCAATTCTGAAACTTTTAGTGTGGGAAAAGTTGTTTTTCTGCATTTGTGTATTTAGCATAGGTCAATCTCTAGACCAAATAAACAGCTGAATTTGTCCCCTCAAGATGATAATGTACAACATTTGATTTCAGTACCCTGTTGGCAAGAAAATCATTAGTTTTGGGCCAGCCTGGCTACACAGCAAAACCCTAAGTCAAACAAAGAAACAAAAGTAACAACAAATACCTACAGCAAAAGGCAACTCAACAGGTTGAGTGTGGAAGGAACTATGGCCGGCTTGAGCATGGTGAGCGTGAAGAACAGGGCTCTAGCAGGCCTTGCTCCTCTCTCCCATTCCCTCTACCTTGCTAAAAGCCATTAGGTTGCATTCTTAAAGCGTGCCCACAGGGTCTGTTCTTGTATTTGGTCACTTCCTCCTCTTGAGGTTGACTACCAAGGTCCAGCTATCAAAGTATATAAGTCACAATTATCCCTGCCACTTCTCCTTCTCCCTCTTCCTTCTGTCTCACGTTTGTTTCCTATTCCCTTCCCTTTGTCCCTCTGGGGCAAATAAATTTCCTGTTTTGAGAACTTGGCCTTGAGGGTTCTGAGTTGATCTTTCCTTTCAAGCGTCCTTTCCAAGTGACTCAATTGGTCTAAACTTCTCCCAGGCAGCTGGGCTGGATTTGGATTCTGCTTCTTCTTGGCAGCTAGTTTGGTCTCGATCTTCTTTGCAGCCTGGCTTGCTTACACTTAGGAAGAAGCGGCCTAGAGAATCTGCTCAGTTTCAAGGATTTTCTGAAGCTATTTTGACTTGTCTCAGCTTCCTTTCAGCATATGGATGGACTGTTTCAATCTGACAGTTAACAGTCACACAGTAAAGCTATCTATACATTCCTAAACAGTACAAGGAGGCTCTAGAAATAAATGAAGGCATGGTCACTAGACTTGTGAGGAATGTTTGCAATAATCAGAGTTCACTTGCTTTGCTGTAAAGCTCTTCTGGGTTTATCACACCCAGTATTACATTTTCAATTAGGGATCACATCTGGTTCTTACCAAGCCTGAATAAAACCATCATATGTGAATTTCTAGACAGGTCACACAGCAGGCGAAAACCTCACCTTTACAGTGTCACAGCTGAACAAATTCATGCTATCACTAGAAGGGCAGAAACAATAAACCCTTTCAGTATGAAGGCCACAAATTTAGACTACAAAACTCTACATGCCTAGGTCTTAGACAGAGAACTAGATGAAGGAAGAAATGAGAAATACTTTTGACTCTGCTGTACCTACAAGACAAAATGAGATCCCCACAAAAGCTGTTGATCTATGCAGAGTTCAATTTTGTCTTCTCCCACCGAGAATTCTAAAAAGGATCCCAAAGACTTCAGGCAGACCCAAGAGTAAACATGTTTATTAATGTATAGACTAGAGAATGGTAGTCACAAGTTGGTAAATGGAGGACTGGCAAAATTAACCACAGTGTCAGTATGAGACAACAATCTCTATGCAGGAAAGACAATGCTGGAAAACCCCAGCAGATTGAAGACTAGCTCCCCCTGGTAAAAAAAAATCATGACAGATGTATGTTTCAATCAGTCGGAAAACAAAACAAAACAAAACAAAAACCATTCTCCCCTTAAGGTTTTGCTCACGATTTCCTCCAGGGAGCTATCAGATGTTCAGCTTTCCTTTGCATGTTGAGGAGACCAATGCACAGTGAGCAAGCTGATAGAGGAAGATGGTTTCTACCAGAGAAAATGGCTTGAGCATAACTCAGACAAGGGCCCGAATCACATCAGCATGTATGGAGCAGTTCCTGTGAACCACACCCATGCATGAACTCACAAAGAATAAAAACATCCCGGATATTTGATAATATAAGTTTCAACTTCGAGCAAGTAGTTCCATATTATAAAGTTAATACTGAAAAGAAAAATACAAGAAACAAAAACGAGAACATTTGCTGCAGGTCCATGTATTCGTGAGCACAGTATAAAATTCCAAGAGCTAAAGGACATTAGACCTTGGACTGAAACTATTTCTGCAAGTTATTTCCATGAAGCCTCTCCATGGTGTGAGACTTTTCGGTGGAGTAAGAAACTAGACTGCTGAGGAAAAGATTTCCCACATTTCCCACATTCATATGGCCTTTCTCCTGTGTGAATTACGTGGTGTTGAAAGAGGTGACATTTTTGGACAAAAGACTTACCACACTGGCCACACTTAAAAGGCTTTAATCCAGTATGAAGTTTCTGGTGTTGCATAAGACCATTGCTTTCTTGAAAAAATTTCCCACATTCTTTGCACTCGAACGGTTTCTCCCCAGTGTGAGATCTCTGGTGTCGAACAAGCCTAGATTTGTAAATGAATGCTTTCCCACAATCGCCACACACATGAGGCTTTTCTGCAATATGAGTTTTGTGGTTTTTGTTGGGTGTGTCTCTTTGGATAAAGGATTTCCCATTCTCATCACATCCAGAAGGCCTTGCTCCAGTGTGAATCTTCCGGTGTTCAAGCAGATTACGGCTGTGTGTGAAGAATTTTCCACATTCATCACATGCATAACGCTTTTCGGTTGCATGAGTTCTCCGGTGCCTAACAAGAGTTGATTTGCATCCGAAGGATTTCCCACATTCATCACACTCATAAGGTCTTTCTCCAGTGTGGATTCTGCGGTGTTCAGTAAGGTTGGAAATTTGTCTAAAGGACTTTCCACATTCATCACACACATAGGGTTTTTCTCCTGTGTGGACTCTGTAATGTTTAATGAGGGTATCTCTTTGGGTAAATGATTTTCCACATTCACCACATTCATAGGGCTTTTCACCTGTGTGAATTCTGAGGTGGTTATTTAGGTGGGAAGTCTGTCGAAAAGATTTTCCACATTCATTGCACTTGTAAGACTTTTCTCTACCGTGGACTCTGGAGGGATGAGTAAAAGAGTTTTTGTGGCGGTGGACTTTCCCATATTTAATAGACTCAGAAAGTCTTTTTCCAGCACTGGCTCTTGGGTGGTGATCCTGAGTGTGTTCACGGCTGGAGGCTTCTCTGTGTTCACTCCTCTTGGGACACCCTATTCTAGTTTGAAAGCCCTCTCTGCATTCATTGATTAGGTTCGCTTGCTCACAAATGGGAATGGTCTGTGGAGGAATAATGTCAAGTGCATCTGGGAAGTTCTTTTCAACGTCTGCAGAGGGAAAGGGCTTTTGTGACACATGAATTCTGTAGTTCTTCACCAGTGAGGCAAGTATCTGTGAGTATCTTTTCAAGGTATTTTCTGAGTTGGGATGATTCTGGTCCTGGAGAAGGTTTGAACACATACTGATCAAATGTGATTTCTGCCTAAGTTGATTGACCAGGTTCAAAATGCCGTTCAAGACTGGCAAATACATGTCATGTGGGTGAGACTCCTGGTTAGCTGGACTTGCTTTTGGGGTCCTGACCAGTGATGATCCTTTGACAGAAACTCGACCAAGAGGTAGCTTTCCATTCTCTAGTCCTTGCCAGCAATCTGAAAACAAAGAAATTATTGTGAAATATATTTATTATGGAGAAGGTACATTATTCATGTTTTAAAATATTTTCTGTAAAATTACCTGTATATTTTATTACTGTTTATTTTTCTCATAAGTTCTCATGTATCCCAAGCTCACCTCAAACCCACCATGTAGTTATGGATTACCTTGAATTTTTGATTCTCCAGTCTGAACAGGTGTACACCACCTTGCCCTTGTATGTGGTATTAGTGATCAAACGCACAGCTTCATACATGCTAAGCAAGTATGCTTGTAAAGCTAAGCTTGTGACTTTTAAAACTAAACTACACCCATAGCCCAATAGGTAAAGTGACTTTATTTTTTTTAATTCTTATTTTTTAGATTTTCATGGTGCCAGGAATTACCCCAGGGCACGATTTCTTAACTTATGAGTTGCAACTCCTTTGGGGATGGCATACCATATATCCTGGGTATCAGATATTGACATTATGATTCATGACAGCAGCAAAATCACAATTTTGAAGTAGCAATGAAATAAGCTTATGGTTGGGGGTGGTCACTACAACATGAGGAACTGCATTAAAGGGTCACAGCATTAGGAATGTAGAAAGCCACTGCCCCAGGGCTTTCCCTCAACAACTGAGGAATATATCTACGGCTTGATTTTTAGATATCTTTAAAAATGTGGATAGAAGCAAGGCATGAGGGCATGGTGTATTAACATACATGGTGTATGTTAGGAAGAGAGAGTTCGATGTGGGTGAGGTGAGGAAGGGGCTGTCAGGGAGTGTTAGGTACCACAAAATATGGAAACCTCATGAGACAAGGGACACAAGACTGAATTCTATCACAAACAGGAGAGTCAACATATTCTTCAGTCAACAGCATTCAGTAAGACCTTATTGTTTGGGAACATTGGAATTCTGTGCTGAAGGTTAAGGAGATGTCAGACGTGTTTAAGGACTATTGAACCATCTATGGACACTTTACAGGGCATGTGTATGAGCACTGGGAAAGGTCACAGAGGAGGTGGTACAGAGCAACAGGAAATAAGTCTCCTTCTCTCACTGGGAAACTCATCAAGGGCGATTGATCTCTGGGACTGTACTACACTGTAAAGCATCCAGGGCTATCTCCACGTCCCTTGTCATGAATCTGCATGGAACTTGCATGAAGTAAGTTCTAAGAGAAACACAAGACAGAGTGGATGAGCCTCCAACACTGGCCCAGAGACTCAGCTTACTACATGCCCAGGATGTAACACTCTTGAAGGAGGATGTTGGCAGCACCTCACAGTCCTGTATAAATAAATATTGATCAGGACACTGCTTGTCATTTCTGACTCTGGCAGTCAAGAGGAGCTATCATTTAAGAAGAGGTGCAGAAACTGAGAAACAAAGCGCCACATATTTAGGTTACAATAACCATAAAAGGTAGATAAACATGAGACTTATTTTACTGATACAGGGTACCTGATGCCCAGACTCTTATGGCACTGTTTGGAACAGTGCACACAGCTAGTCCCTCCAAATATGAGAAGATAATAGAGAAGTTAACAGAACCAAAAATCTTGCTCTGGAAATGGCAAAGCTATCTGTACTGGAAACAACTGATACTGATGAGTTAATGGATGGGCTGGGTATGGGGCCTTACCTAGTGAAGTTACAAGTGCAAAGTTCTCTAGCATCACACGAAGGTACAGCTGCCTCTGAGCCTCATCGAGGAGCCTCCACTCTTCCTTGGAGAAGAAGATGGCCACATCCTCAAAAGTCACAAAGTCCTGCCACAATGAGAACAGACCTTTCCATTATCAGCTCTCTTAGAATCCCAAGTTATCCTTCCCTCCCTACAAGTAATTCTTCCCCTTTCGTAATCCCAACCATAGAGGAAATAATTGGTGATGCCACTGCCCACTCTCATGATGGTTCCACCCATCACTGTGTCCTCTGAAAGCACCAACTGTGGGAAAGACAACATGGGATGACATTTCAACTCTGGTCATGGTTTATGTAGCCCACAGTCAGTTTCCAAGGGTTTTCATAGTGGTACGTTTCTGACAAAAGAAGTTTGGAGCTTATCGACCCTTCTATAGTTCTCAAAGCTACGGCCATGGATCCATACCCTCCCCATGTATCATTTCACTCTTTACCACACTTCTCAGAAGCCCTCATTCCCATTTCTACCTCTACCTCAATCCCTTTCCCGGGGCCTCTTTCTGTTCCTCTTCATCACTCAGAACATGACATCCAGCGAGTCAGAACACAGACACTTCAAATGCCTCTCCATCAAGATATTGCACCAAGCCCCCCTGCAGCTTGCTCATGGGAGGGTTCCTTCTGTCTCTCTGGGGCACAGTTAAACAGCTCTACTGTGCCATGGCGTCACAGCCCCTCTCTCTCAAAGCTGCAAAATAAACTTATATCCAACTGAAGACTTGGCTCCTAGGTACTTAAATGGTGTGGAATTTCCTGCCAGCTTTTCAGAATTTGTAACTCAGAGATCCCCTTATTCCAGAGGATTTCCCTGCAGGCTTGTCCCCATAATGCTATGCAGTGTAGTTGGCACTTCTACTCCGTTACCTTGAACCATCTCTTCATATGTCCTTCCCTATGTCTTAAAGGAAGCTCCTCTCTCCCTTGAAATCCCAACTAATGCTGTCCTTACTGTGATCTACTGTCCCTTCCGATCTCCTCCCACCTCACAGCCCTATTATACACCTGTGGCCACAAAGTCCTCTCCCCAGGAGTTCTGAAGGGTGACTGGTTTCAGCTTCATCTCCACAGACATGCAATTCCTAACCTGCACTCTGTTACAGCACAAAGGGTCCTTGACAGCTTGATACAGTCCAGAATCCCTGATGGTGCACACTGCCAGAGGTTCTGCTCTCAAGTTCTCTGGGTTAGTCTATTGTCATTAACATAACAACACATAAGGCAAGCTCCTTTATAAAGGAAAGAAGTATGTTTTCTTTGTGGCTGAGGTGCGAGGTCTTTTTGGTGATAGCCTTCTTGGTACAAGCAGAGTCCTGAGGCAGGAGAGCAGCATATGATGAGATAAGAAGTAAGGAAGCCATGTGTATGTTACCTCTTTTATAAAGACATCTGGATTCAGCCACGGGTGAGGAGGACAACCTTAATGAGTCAATTTTATCCTAACCACTCCTCAAAGATTCTAAACACCTCACCCAGATATGTTTCTAGCCTATTAATACCTGACACTTAGGATTATATTCCAATACATGAAGTCATGGGGTTGGGGACGCAACCATACAGAAATCACAGTAGATTGCATGACTTCCACATTTTAACTTTAGCCAGCCAGGAAAACCTGCAGATCTCAAACACACATCACCTTCTTCAACTATATAGAAACTGATGTATCCTCTCTATACTCACTGCCTTTCTCTTCTCCTGACCCCATTCAGTGGCCTGTCACAATGTCCTTCTACATGAGACCCTGTGACTCTTTCCAATTAATGTCTATGCCCCTAAAAGTATGACCTACCTCAACCTCCTCAAGTACACTAAGGGTGACTACAGAATTCCACTAGATTCCTAATGTTCCAACCCTGTAACATAGTTCCTCATGTTGCGGTGACCCCCAACCATAAAGTGATTTCCGTTTTTAATTACTAATTCATAACTGTAGTTTTGCTACTGTTATAAATCGTAACCACACCTGCTTTCTTATGCTCTTAGGTACCCTCTGTGAAAGAGGCGTTCCACTCTCCTCATGGGTTGCTAGCCACAGGTTGAGAAGCACTGCTCTGGCTCTGGCACTCCACAAGACCAGTACAGATGTGGGAAGAGTGGATCAGCCCTGGTGGGTTCTCAGGCCAGATGAGGAAGTGATGATCCTCTCCCCTGCCTTCTACAGACACCAGGAATGTTAGCCGTCCCCTAGCATTACCACTGTCATGGTGCTGCTCTGTCACTGGACTGTTTTTCTCATTCACTGCCATCATTAAGGGACTAAGAGATTTTGTAGATCATCACATCAATTTCTATTCCATAATGGCCAATAACCAAATACACCCAGAAGAAATTATCTAAGCGGTAACACTTCCACACCTCATTTGTTCTGGTTCTAGCACGTAATAACCAGTCCATATAGTCCCCTGTACTGTCTGTTCCGGGTCTGCAGGCCAAGTTTGGTCACAGATTCCAGAACACAATCCCTAGGACAAAGAACGGGACCAGCCCCAGTGAGGCCCTAGAATGGTCACGCGAACTTCTGAGAAAAGGTAGGTGGTGAGAAGCCATTACCCATGGTTGGTCAGGCCTCCTCATTTCTCTGCTTTCCCTGCTCAGCCCTTAAGCCAGGTGACCTGGGAAGAACTTGATGATGGACATCTTTCAACCCTCAAATCCCCAATGTTCGTTCTTACTATGAAAATTTGCACACAGTTCAACTTTTTTCTGGGCTTCACCTGATCCTTTTCCAAACGGTTCTACATCCAGATAGAAAGCATAGAATACTTCAAATAAGCCGAAATCGGACTTTGTGCTGAGTTCAGCTCCGACCACCAGCTTCTGGCTGTGATCGCACCCAGCTCAGCACGCTCCCACAGCCTGACTCTGGACTCGGAAATGGGAGCCCATATGTAGGGATGGCACTGTTTTGAACACAGAGATTTCTACTCTGCTGATGGTCGTGCACTAAGCTTTAGGGTGAAGGGAAGCGCAAGCAACGCAGCACTCACATGAGCTGGGTCGCTGGGGTTGGTCATCACCATCGGATTCCGCTGGTGCCACGGGAACAGCGAAACCAAGGCAGCTCCTCAGCTAGCCAGAACGGAGCGGGACAGCGCTCCGCTGGAACCCAAACCCGCACAGCTAGCACGAGCAGTGTGGGAACATGAGGATGAACATGGCCTTCCCGGAGTAGTGCAGCAAGTTCCCTGATGAAGGGATGGACGCAGAGAGGTTGGTCTAGGAGCCTTTTAATGGCATTGGCGAATTGCATTCTGGGCAACGTAGTTTCCAGAGGATCCAGGCTTGTGCCATTGATAACCAAGAGAACTCTTGCCAAAGTAACTCTCCAACCTCATAAGTTTAGGAAACGGGAAGTGTTTTTCCTCCCTCCCTCCTTCTTCCCTCTTTCTTTTCCTACCTCTCTCTCTTCCTCCCTCCCTCCCTTCTTTTCTTTCTCTACCCATTTCTCCCCCCCCGCTTATATTCATTTTTTTCTCCTCCTTACTTTCTTATTTAAATTAAATTTCTTTTGTAAAATTTTAAATATTTATGGAGTTCAGTGTGATATTTTAGAACACGTAGACACTTGTATTAGTCAGAGTTTCTATTGTTGCGATAAAACCTCATGACCAAAAGAAATAAATAAAATAATAGAAATCAACTTTGGGAGGAAAACATTTATGGAATTTTACACTTTCATGTAAAAATCCAGCACTGAAAGAAGTGATAGCAGGAACCCAAGTCTGACAGAAACCTGGAGGCAGGAAATGGAGCAGGTGCCATGGAGGAGTGAAGCTTACTGCCTTGATCCCCATGACTTGCTGCATCCAGGACCACATATACAGGAATGACACTGCCCACAGGTAGCTGGGTCCTCCATCACCAATGACCAATAGTTAGTCAAGAAAATGTGCCACAGCCTGTCTACAGGCCAGTGTTATGCTGTGGAACAAACTTTGTACACTGTAAATATGTATGACTCTCATTGTTAATAAAAGGTTGATTGGCCGATGGCTAGGCATGGTTTTCAGAGCAGAGAGAAAGCTGGGAATAAGAAGAGTGGAGTCGGAGGAGACACCAGCCATACAAGAAGAAAGCAGGACATGCAGAAGAGGTTAAAGCCATGAGCCTTGGTCAGAACACAGATTGATAGGAATGAATTAATTTAAGTTGTAAAAGATACTTAGTAATAAGCCTGAGTTATTGGCTGAGCATTTCCAGTTAATAAGTCTCTGAGTGGTTATTTCAGAAGCAACTGGTGGAACAGAGATGATCAAGGTCCCAACGAAAAACACTGCCTACACTGATATTTTTAAATTGAGGTTATGTCTTCCCAAATGATTCTCTATTCTGTCAAATTGACATGGAACTAGCAAGTACAACACTAATGTAAAGAAATCAGAGTAATTAGTCTTTCCATTTCTTTATTGTTTTATTTATCCATTTACTTTAAAGGTTAGGTTTCACTTATTGTAGGCTGCACTCATACTTGCTGTGTGACTGAGGATGACAGTGATCCTCTTGCCTTTATGTCATGAGTGATGAGGTTATAATTTTGAGTCACCATGCCCAGTTTGTGCAGTGGGATTGAACTCTGGGCTTTGAGCATAGTAGGAAAACACTCTACCAACTGTGTCATGTCCTCAGCTCTCATTTATTTAGTTTTCATAGAGAATTCTGTGTAATTTAGACATAATATCCTTTTGTCCCCAGTCCCTTTCTGTTTCCTGGTAGTCTCTTTCCTTCACTCCCCTTCTGTTTTTGTATATACAAGTATTTACATGTACATAAAATGTTAGCTGTACACATATAGTAACTACCTTAGACATTTGTTTCTCATGACTTCCTCTTTTAACAGGCTTGCACAATTATAGAAGTACTCATGGCTTTAATGGATGTGAATTGAAGGTTTGTCTATAGCCTTATTGGAACTGGTTCCATTCTTTGATTTTGGCAGTACTTTCTGCCCTGAGGTAGACTCTTCACTGTTGAGCACTAAAGCTCTTAAATGTCATTATACTCCCGAGTTGGCTCATCTGCACTGAGCTGTTGCATGTGTTTCATGTTTATCTGCCTCAAATGGACATATATTTCCACAGAGCTTCCCACACATGGTCAATTCCTCACACAAATTAGAGAACTGTAGCTTTTCCTAGCAGTTGACTGGCGTTCCATCAGGCTATCAATTCAGTGGCTTCCATATGAGACACTGGTATAAAAAGCCCAATTTCTCTCTCTCTCTCTCTCTCTCTCTCTCTCTCTCTCTCTCTCTCTCTCTTTCTCTCTCTTTCTCTCTCTCTCTCTCTCTCTCTCTCTCTCTCTCACACACACACACAGAAGTAACTACATACATGTGATAAACATGTAAGAAACCATTCAGCATTCTAAATTCTGTGTTCTCTTTTATAGTCATAGATTCCAGCTTTACCATGTAATTGAAAATTAAGTAATTTAAATCCTTTGTTAAAATGACAATCATAATAATTGAAAATAAAAGGGAAACTGTATGTGTACATCTAGAAGAGCCATTGTTTGTAGCAAATTAAGTACTTGGTGATGATAACAGAACTAGAGGTGGCTAGAGGAAAACATGTTTTAGAAATTCATACATAAATGCATTGTATTTTGTTCAAATACATCCTTTACTCTCTGCCTCCCTTGAACCCTTCCTACCATCTTTATACCCTCCCCCTTCTCTATGAAAGTGCATATAATCTATTAAATTCAGTTAGCTTTATACACATGCTCATGACTGTAGAATTGCCAGAAATAGTAGAGGCAACCTATTCTGGAATCCACATCTGAAGAAAGTTCCCTTTGTCATTCCTAGTAAATTGTCTGTAGTTTCTTAGCTAGAGGTGGGCCTTGTGTCCCCCTCACAGTCCATGCTGGACCAGTAACTAGATAGATCTTGTGCAGGCAAACACAGCCGTTGAGATGTCAGAAATGTAAATGCCTGTGTATCCAGATGATACCATTTCCAAGTATTCTTCTCTGATCTTTGGCTTTGAACACCTTTGCACCCCATGTTCCATGAAGTTCCCTCAGCTTGAGAGGAGAGGGTGTGAAATATATCAGAACTCCACAGTCAGTCACTCTCTGCATTTGGATCATTTGTGTTCTTCATGTTAAATTCTATCAACTTCAAACATAAGGGTCTATGAATGAGAGGTGTGAACTGGACTGAGTAAAAATAAGAGTATAAGGATAGGTATTTCAAATGCAGTTAGAATCTGTGTACATTTAGAAAAATGATAGTAGAGGGAGAACATGATCTTTTTTCCTATCTGTGGACATTGATAAGCATATCTCATAAGAGAGGAGATAAGATGAAATCTAGCAGTAAAACAGGCAGGCATCAGTTAAAACAGAACCAGTAAGTGAATATGATGTGGTGGAGAAGAGTTCTTATGCAACGCAGCAATTCTACCTCCTTGGCTGGGGAAGGGGATTGAGAAAGTGGGGGGATCCTGACAGGTATCATACAGGGGAGAAAACTATAAAAAGAAGAGATAAGAATTGAAGCATGATGCAGATTGACTTTTCCTTTTGTTTTTCATTGATTTTTATTGAGCTCTACATTTTTCTCTTTTCCCCTCTCTGTCTCTCTCCTCCCCTTCAACCCTCTCCCAAGGTCCCGATGCTCCCAATTTACTCCTGAGATCTTGTCTTTTTCTACTACCCATGTAGATTACATCTATGTATGTCTCTCTTAGGATCCTCATTGTTGTCTAGGATCAGACTTCAGGGAGTCTAATGCTGTACAGTTCATTGTCAGCATATTTAAAACACAGTACAATTTGGGAAATGGTTTCTAGGCCACAAATAGATCTTATTATAGGTGTACAATAAAGCTTAAGGTGTGACTACATAGAAATTCTTCCGCAAGAAAAAACCATGACTATCAGAGTGGTTTCTATAGCTAAAAACCTAGAATCTAGTGTAGTCTCAAACTGATGATGGCACAGTGATCAGCAGGATGAAGTACATTGGACAGCTCCCCGAAAGATGGGCCATGGTCCAGGGAGGGACGAGTCTGGAACAATTAATTATTCTGGGGTATTTGGGTGAGGTTTGCCTCCACACAGAGCCCAGAGGTCACCAAGTCAATAACAAAATCCACTCTCAGCTTTCTGGATGGAAAGCAGGCATTTGATTTGATCTCTTCGACCGAAGAGACACCCCTGTGTGATTAACATTCCTGGTTCTCTAAGTCCCTCTCTGTGAATACAAGAACCTTTGTGACCCCAGAACTAGAGGAGGAGACTCTGCACAGTCTAGCTACCTAGAGGAGACTCTCTGACCAGCTAAGCAGCCTACAAATCATGTCAATACCTCAAGGTAGCAGCTCCTGTCAGTTCCCATCCATGTTTTGGGGCAGAATTTTCAATGAGGCAGCTGCTCCTGCAAGTATCTCTTCACCTACAGCCCTCTAAGCAACCCCAACTAAAATTTATTGGCTTATTCAAATGGGCTTTGGGAGAATTGTTTCTTTGATTTGTCATGAGTTCCCTTTCTGGGGTGAAACATAACATATTATGTCTACCTAGGAAGAGTCTCACACAATGCTCAAAATGAAGAGTGATACGGTTTTTAGGTTCCTTCTAGAAGTGAATGCTCTGACTCTTCAATTGATGACAGGGAATTGATAGATCATAGGCATTGATGCTTGTGAGGACAGCAAGCACAGAATGACAGAACAGGATCAAATGTGCATGAACAACTGCCACTAACATCCCAGCGACCTTCAGACATGGGAACTAGACATCCAAGTTCTAGATAAATGTCTTTATCAGAAAATACTCATAGTAAAAGTTGTACAATCCAACTTCTTCAGTCAGAGACACTGAAAAGTATAAAATTTATGACAGTAAAGACCAAGCAGAGAGATAATGAAACCCTAAAGAATGGAAAGATCAATTTGCTGGGTACCAGTTTGTGGTGAGACTTCCTGGTGGTGACACGACACGCATGAGTCTACTCACCCTAGAAAGGGAACACGTGACAGATGAAAGTAGCCATGACACCAAAGCCCAAGTTGGTAAACTAGTAAACTGTTATTGGTCGTTTTTACAGGAGTATGGCTGCAGGGCTTCTTACAGGAGTGGTCTTCACTCAAATACATCTGCCTCCTGGAAAATCTCATCCTCACACTGGTGTGATGACTCAAGGAATCTGCATATGTGCATCTCTGCATGACTTTGGGGCAACTCAACACTTTCGAGAATCTCTTTAGGCAGTTCAGCAGATCAGAATCTCTTTTAGATTAAAAGAAAAATCTTCTATAACCTGTGGAGAGTCCCTCCTGTATTTTGTATGTTTGAATTATCCTATATTTCTGAAATGTGTATACCTACTGATTCTCTAGTGGTCCTCTCCCTGGAGGGATTGTTTTAATGAGGAGGAAATTGCCCTACAACACAGTTGCTCTCAGGGGCAATCTTCTCAATAAGTATAGAGGTATGCTTATATCATTCCCAGTAACACACACACACACACACACTCACACACACACTCACACTCACACATACACATGCATCACATGCATGTACAGACACTCATGCAACACATAGTTTTATTTTTACTGTTTTCAATGTGTAGATCAGACTTTTATGAAAATATAAGATCTTACCAAATGACTGTATTTACAGTCAGTATGCTCAGTAACAGTACAGTTTGTGTGCGGGTATGGAGGAGGCAGCTCAGTGTTGTGGAGCCCACACTTCCTGGGGACTGATTGTAACTTCTGCTGTACTAGGATTGAGAGTACATACACACTCTACTAAAAATTGCAGAAGTAAATGGGAACAACAATTAAAATACTGAAAACACTCTAAAAGAACATGCAGTGGGCAAGAAGACATTGAGGTTTATTAAGAGAATAAAATTAAAAATTTACTTATAGAGCACCAGCAGTCACTTTAAAGTTACATCAAAACCAGGCATGGTGGCACAAACCTTTAATCCCAGTACTTGGGAGATGAAGGTATGGATCTCTAAGTTTGAAGCCCATATGTTCTACAGATCGAGTTCCAGGACAACCTGGACTGCATAAATAAACTTTGCCTTGAAAGACTGATATGTATATTAATCTCACTCCCTGTGTATGTGCTATCAATGCTAATACAGGTGAAACAATAGTCGTGTGCGTGTGTGTGCACTTTATGTATGAATATGTGCACTATGTATACTACATATATTATGTATGTGATACCTACTATGTACATCTATGATTCCTTTACTAACTGGGTTGACAGAGTATTAAAGTTGAAAGGAGAAAATGGGGAGAGATGGAGAATTATCCATCTGGATAGGTAGGATTATCCAAGTGAACAGAGATCTGTGATATACTTACCAGGTGCCTTCCAAGGGAGAGAGGAAGCTAACGCATTCCAGCTCCTGCTGCTAACTGAACAGTTATTTTTTTTAAGATTTATTTATTTATATCTTCATGTATGCCCACACACCAGAGGAGGGCGCCAGATCTCATTACCGATGGTTGTGAGCCACCATGTGGTTGCTGGGAATTGAACTCAGGACCTCTGCAAGAGCTGCCAGTGCTCTTAACCTCTGAGTCATCTCTCCAGGCCTTAACAGTTATTTTGTGATTGATTAACATTAAATTTTGTTCAGTTTGTGGCCCAGACTGATGGCATCAGCCCTACAATCAGTGCTAGTCAAGGTCTTTATTAAAGTTAAGAATAGATACTGCTGGGCACCATGCAATAATGACTTCATGTCTTATCCAGATCCGTGGTCTAATAATTGCATATCTGTGTGTATATATATTGTGTGTGTGTATGTTCCCCAGTTCAAGTGCATGTGGAGGCTATAGGTTGAAGTTCAGAGTTTTTCTCTATTATTCTCCATCATGGTATTGAAGATAGGGAATCCAATGAACTTAGCACTCAACATTGAATATAGATTGACTAGCCAGTGAGATCCTAAAGTCCACCAATTTCTGACTATCTGGTGTTATACGCTCATATTGCACACAAGTCTTCTAACGTAGGTGCTGGGGATTCCAACTACGGTCCCCATGATTACTCTAAAAGTACTTTACCAACTGAGTCATTTCCTCTGTCCACAATCTGCAAGGTACCTCTGGAGAAAATATCAGTTATATTTTGAGGTAAATGGCTACAAGAAGGCAGGGTCACACTCACAGTTTCACCCTCTGCCATTATTTATGCAGAGGACTGGGGAGCCTTTTAGTTCCCTATACTATTAAGAATGCAACAACAAAATGTCAGGCTTGAATAACAAATGGTGCCAGACCAGATTTAATGAATTAGGACATCAACCTTAAGCTTGTCTTACCAGACAAGGCACTGTTACGGCTGATACTGTTGAGTGTTAACTTAACCACTGACAGCATGCTTATCACACATATAATTTTGTGATGTTTGTTGTTTATTTTATTTGATATGTATGAATGTTTTTCTTATGTATAAACATATATGCATATTAGAAATGTATGAATATTTTGCATCTATATTTGTGCCTTATAGGCACATGGATCTCTCTCTCTCTCTCTCTCTCTCTCTCTCTCTCTCTCTCTCTCTCTCACACACACACACACACACACACACACACACACGAGTTCCATGTGCATGCCTATGAGAATCAGAAGAGGACATCAAAGTCCCTGGAATTGGAGTTACAGACAATTATGAGACATGATGTGGGTGCTGGGAATTGAATCTGGATGCCATGGAATATTTTGCCTCTATATGTTTGTATGTGTCAAGTGCAAGCCTGGTCTTCATGGAAGTCTGAAGAATTACTGATTCCCTGTAATTTGGATAATGTAAGATTTTGAGTCACCATGTGGGTGCTGTTACCAAACCTTGGTCCCCTATAAGTGCTTTTAATTGATGAACCGTTTCTCCAGCTCCATGATATATCTAATTTTTAACAGCACACTCCCTTCAATCTCCACTTCTTACTGTATCTTTGGTATTTGTGAATGCTATAAAACTGGTTGCCAATTTTGAGTTAATATTAAAAGAAAATTATTAAACATATTAAATCCATAGAGTTGTACTGAGCAAAGAAATATTTGTTAGTTGTTCAGTTCCCAGAACTAGAGTTCATTTATGGAAGATGGCTGTTTGTAAACAGGACAAAAGCATTTACAAACAGATACTGGGAAGCAATGCAATAAGGGGCTCAGAGATAGCTGCTTGTTCTATCCCAGCAGGAAGTTTCAGTATATGAAGGGTTTATGAACTACTTTTGGCTGCCCTTGAGTGACTAAAACTCTATTTGAGTGATTGGTTGCAACTCAGCTGTTTGTTACAAGTACAAATCCCTAAGTGGGGTCTTAAGCTTGTGATGTACAAAAGTTGGACCTCACTTCTGCAGGCCAGTTCTCAAGTTCTCAATTTTATCAAACTGGATTTTGGTCAATTTTATCAAAAAATGCCATTTACTTATATTAAGATTCAAAGCTGAGCCATATACTTGTGGAATGCAGAGAAGTCAGAAATACTCACAATGTCAAAGGAATGGCTACACTGCCTGAATGAGGGTGGTGGACATATAAGTGAAGTAGGCCTGCTAAATACAAGCAAAGTGATCTGTGGGGCTTTATATCTTTGTTTATTTATTTGTTTGTTTGCTATTGAATTTTAACTTTCCCTATGTAGTCCCAAATCCGAGTAATTGCTACAAATTGTGTCAGAAAAGAAGAAAAATACCAAAATATGGCTAAGGAAACACCCTTAACCTATTTATCAAGGTTTCAGAAGGGTAGCTTGGCTTTCCGTTCTAAAAGTTTTGGGTCATAGTTCTGTATTTACATATGTTCCTGTCGTTTCCTGACTGTATATTCAGTAAATTTGGGGAAGACTAACTTCAGGGAAATTAAAGTTCCAGCTCCAACTTCCCTTCTCATCCTCAATCCCTGCTCCTTAGAACCCATCCCACTGCTCCTGCAATCTGGACTCCCTCTGTGATCCAATGCTCCAGAAGAGGAGCATCCCCTCCAGATCTTCAGCGTGTCCCCTCCAGATCTTCAGCGTGTCCCTCTGCTATTCACTTCACAGTGAAAATATTCCTGATGGTTCTGATGTGAAGAAGTGTTTTTCAGGAGTAAAGTCAATTCCCTCAGCAGAGAGTGTTATGGCTGCCCCCTGTGGCAACCTCTTGACCTCAAGGGAGATGAGGTGTCAGTATATGAACATGTCACTACGTGTCTGTGACTATATGGAGAGAGGCTATCTGTCCCTCTGACTATTGAGGTCCTATTCAGCATCTGCCATCATAGAGGCATCTACTTTCACAGGTGAGACTTCATTTGTTTCCTCAGGCTTGCAGAAGCTAGACAATCTGCTACCAGCTGCGTAGGTGCAGCTCTTTGAACTTGTCTCTCTTTTTCAGGGACGGAAATGAATACTGACAGAGCTGTGGATCCTCCGAGTCCTGAGGACTCTATGGGTAAAGGAAATATTCTTGAGTGAGGCCTGTGTGCCTAGTCTCCTCTCTGAAAAAAAAGAAAAAAGAAAAAAAGAAAACACTGTGGCAAGGAGGATTTTCTGTAGGAACCCTAGTCACAAGAGACAGGTGGAGAGGTCTTTGCGTCTAAAATGCTTTATCACAGTATTCAAGGGACACAGACAGAAAGACCTCCTACACATAGGTTTTCTTTAAACAAATGTTAGGTGTGCTTAGTGAAATGTAATGCCTGGCATAATCTCAAGATTATAAATTTTGCTGGAGAGCAGAACTTACGATACAAGAACACTTGCTTTCCTTGCAAGCTGCTTTTTTGACTCAGGGTCACAGAAGCATGTGGCAGCTTTCTTTTGGAAATACTGGTGCCAAGAAGCACAGTGACAGAAGGCTATTTTACCTTCTTAGAGGGCAAGAGCAGTAATAGCGACTTCGTGTTGTATGTGTGTGTGTGTAAGAGTGGACAGAATCAAATGCATGTGACTCAAATTTCAATGAAGCTTCTTTGAGTTTCATATTTTAGCATCACTTTGTCAGGGTTGAGTATTCATGTATCTACTGCTGTGGTTTCTACTTTGCAGGACTGTCCTTGAACTCTAGATTCTCCTATGAATCAATATACACATATATTACTTACATTTTCCTATCTTGAAATTATTATGCACTGTTCATATAAGTAGGCATAAAATTTCACTTTCCATATGTTTAGACAGCTATGATAGAATAGGAACTATATTCTTGGTGTTAATAATACTGTAATTTAGTAAATGGGGAAAGTTCTCATTCCAATATTGAATCAACTTTTATAATTATTAAGTTGAACATTTCTATAAAATTGATCTCTTTCACATGTGATTAGCCTTGTTACCTTCTGATATTTCCCTTTGATACATGATAATTGCCAATAGTATGTTTTAGGAATTAATGGCATATTAAAAATATACAGGAGTTTGTAAAAATAGAGCCAAGAATGGCAGTGTGAATGACATAGAAAACAATTTGGCTCCATATGACCTAAGGAAATATTTTCATCCTGAAGTGTAATTGAGTCTGGTATGTCTGTCATTTTCCAGTGGTGGAACCTAAGGGATTTGCAATGTCACAAAACTCATCCTATGACAGACTTCTCATCACTATAACCCCTAACCTAAGACTGCTGTTATCTGGAAATCACACTTCATCTGTACAGCTGTGTGAAAAGTGGTGATCACCAGCAAGTGCAGTACTAAATAACCTTTTCTTTAAATGCAGTCCTGTGTCTGGTATCTGGCAGAAAAAATATGGGAATTCTTTAAGGCTTGGAATACTTTGAAAACTTATTTTCTTTTGCAATGTGCTTTGGTGTGTTACCTGTATTTATTTCTCTGTGGGAACGAGAACTATAGACTGTTGTGAGATGCCATGTGGGTCCTGGGAATTGGACCCAGGTCTTCTGGAAAAGCAGCCAGTGCCCTCCACTGCACCATCCTCTAGAAGCTTCTTATTCAAATATACTTCTTGGTGGCTCTGGAGAAGGCTTTCTGGACTAAGAAGGCACACTGACTCTATTGAAAACTCAAGTTTAGTCCCAGTACTCATATGTGGAACCTCAGCACTGTCTATAACACTGACTGTCTCCAAAGACACCTTCACTGAAGTGAATATTACCACACAAAGTCACAAGTATAATTACATAGTTATATTTTATCTTAGCATCTGAATGGAAATTAGTGATTATTGGTTAGCATGGATGTTTTTGTACACTGAAGAAAATAGTCCTACATGTCTATCCTGAGTTCTCAGGACCAGATACTGAGTGACATTTTTATACAATGACAGAATGATATCAAGAGATCTGGCCATAGGGATCTTCTTCCTGTCCCAGACTTCACTGGGTTTCCTGGGGAACGTAGCCTTGCTTTGCTGTCTTATTGTCTCTTCCTTCAATGGGATCAGGAGAAGGCCCACAGACCTGATTGTCAAACACCTGACCTGTGCCAACATTTTGGTTCTTCTCTGCAAAGGAATCCCTCAGTCAATGGCTGCTTTTGGGCAGACATATCCTCTAGGTAACATTTCATGCAAACTGGTCTTTTATTTTTATAGAGTTGCTAGGGGAGTATCCCTTGGTTCCACATCCCTGTTGAGTGTCTTTCAAGCCATCACCATCAGTCCCAGCAATTCCAAGTGGCACAGCTCAAGGTCAGAGCCCCCAGCATCATTAGTCCTTCCCTGGGCCTGTGCTGGGCCCTGTGTCTATTTGCAAATAGCTTAATTATTGTGAGGCTGACTGATATGAGGGATAAAGGAAATCGTACTGAATTAAGACAATTTTTGTACTGTTTAATAGTAAAAGTTAACAAACTTCCACATTATATGCTATTCTATTGGCTTTCAATGATGTTATGTGTTTGGGACTCATGATGTGGGCCAGTGGCTCCATGGTGTTGATCTTGTTCAAACATAAACAGAGGGTCCAGCATATCCACAGATCTTTGTCTAATAAATCACTTCATGAAACCAAAGCCACACAAAGAATACTTATCCTTTTGAGCAGCTTTGTGGTTTTTTATGTAGCCTCTGTCATCTTAATGATGTATTTTTCTGTTCAGGATGGAGGAGATACATGGGTGACCCATGTCAATGTGGCCATCACTGCTTGCTTCCCAGCACTCTGCCCCTTTCTTCTCATTGGACAATACACCAGGAGTGTTCCTCCCTGCAGTACATGAGTATATCAACAACTAGTTTTTCTTGTGTAATCAGAGCACTCTAAAACATAGACTTTTATATACTATTTTATATTCAGTATGACCCCTTGCCATCAGATTGCTTCTGTAGTTATAATGTCTCCTAACATTCTTTGGAACACAGGTTTTAATCCAATTGCTGTCAACTGTTTCAAGTTATAGCATTGAAGTACTGGAGTAATTCAAGATTTGAGGTGTAAAGGTTGGGAATACTGTGATGGTTTATAAAGGTCTGATTATCATTCCACAATCTGTTGTATAGACAAATTTAATCAACACTGATTTGTCGATAGACCATCATTCTGAAGAAGAATGGAGCCCCAAACCAATTCAGAATAAATGAACACTTCTGTAAGATGCCCACGGAAGTGGTGAGAGTAGGGCACCCTTAGAATTTGCTGGTGTCAGACAGCACACAGAATTCAAGGTGTGACTAGGAACTGTCTTTCTTGTGTACTGATGCTCAATGACCAACACAATGAAAATGCCAGGGGACATGTGGTAATGCTAGTTTTCAGATTTATGTAAATATTCAGATATGAAACGATCAGAAATGGGGGAAATTATTTAAAAACAGCTTATTGAATACAGCTAATTTGGAATATTTCTCATTTATTTTTATGTGTTTTGATTTCAGGTATGAATGTTTACTATGAGCATTCCTGGTATGGTGCAGTTCAGATTATGGTATGAAAAGCCTTGGTATTGGAGTAATGAACTACTCTGATTTGCCATGTGGGTTCTTAGAATGAAACTGAGCTCCTCTGCGAAAGCAAGTATTATTCTGTACCATGGAGCCCTGTCATCAATAGTTGACTTCTAAGTCACAAGATTCACATAATAATGGCTGTCAAGAGCTATAGATTGAGGAAGTTTCCAACCAATGACTGTTCTAGCCCAAAACCCATTCCTGGAGAGTAAGCCCACTCCTATGATGCCTAGAGCCCTAGGACCTTCAGGCAGAATGATCTGGAAACCTAGGATAGCAACAGACACAATTGGAGAGAAAAGTTGACAATATAATGATGCCTAATGATATACTGCTGTATTCATAGACTGGTACCCAACCCAGTTGTCATCAGCGAGGATTCATTCAGAAACTGACCCACAGCCAAACATTAGATGAACCTTGGAGAAATCTGCAGAAGAGGGAAAGAAAGAATTGTAGAATGCAGAGGGGTCAAGGACACCATAAGAAAACCTACAGCATTGACTAACATGGACTCATTGGTGTTCCTGGAGATTGAACCAACAATCAAGGAGCCTGTACGGGATTCACCTAGGCCCTTTGCATGTATGTTGCAGTTGTGTAATTTGGTCCTCTTATGGGACTCACAATAGTGTGAGCAGGGAGTATCTCTAACTCTTTTATTAGCTTTTGGGACTGTAGTCTTCATGCTGGGTTACCTTGCCCAGCCTTAATACATGGGGAGGTGCTTAGTCTTACTGCAGATCCATATGCCACGCTTTATTAATATCTATGGGAGACCTGTCCTTTAATGAACAGAAATGGAGGGGGAGTGGACTGTGTGGTAGGGACAAAGAGGTGACAAGGGGGAAGGAACTGGGAGGAGATGAGGGAATAGAAACTATGGACAGGATGTAAAACAAATTAATATTTTTTTTGTGATGTCTTTGTTGAATGGATCTTTTTTTTAGAAAGTAATTTTATTAAATTATAAAAGTTTCCATTTCTGCCCCTCCTCCCAACACCCTCCCACTCCCCCCACTCCCTCTCCTCCTCCCTCTCCATCCCTAAGAGCAGTCAGGGTTTCCTGCCCCGTGGGAAGTTCAAGTTCCTCCCCCCTCCCTCCAGGTCCAGGAAGGTGAGTGTCCAGACAGACTGGATCCCCAAAATCCAGTATATGCAGAGGAAACAAGTCCCAGTGTCATTGTCAATGGCTTTTCAGAAAGACTCCGGGACAGCCACATTCAGAGAATCCGGCCACATTCAGAGAATCTGGTTGGATCACGTCCTCGTTCAGTCCCAGTCCAACCGGCCTTGGTAAACTCTCATTAGATCTGTCCCCTTGTATCAGTGGGTGATCGCATCCCTCGCAGTCCTGATTTTCTTTTTCATTTTCTTCCTCCTTCTTCTCCTCATTTGGACCTTGGAGGGCTCAGTCCGGTGCTTCAATGTGGGTCTCCATCTGTATCGCCATCCATCGTCGGATGAAGGTTCCCTCTGGTCTTGCCTTCTTTGCTCACTTTCTCTTTCCTTCTGCTTCTCATTTGGACCTAGGGAGTTAAGTCCAGTGTTCCAATGTGGGTCTCTGTAGGGTGGAAAAGAAGTATAGATTCAAACTGACTGAAATTAAGATTGTTCCTTAGGAGGTAGGTTTCTCATGTCATTTATAATAAAAACAATAAACCAATATGAGCTAGAATTTTTCTATATTGAGGAAACTTGACCTATATGAGAATATCAAGGGAAGTGTGTGTTGCACCTATATTTGTTGGCTAATTATGAAGGACTTGTTATGAATTTATTTTTATAGCTCCTTGGTAGGTGAGAAATAATTTAGTTATAAATTGAGGAAGTAAACAAATATAATTATCAGAAAAATAAAATTACCATTTTAAATCATGTTACCATATAGGTAACATTAAATATAAATATAAACCTTGAAGAGTTATGATTCTCTACATTCATCACTACCCACTAGAAAACATACTTATGCTGTGAAGGTAAAAGGCAGCAGTAATATATAATCATAAAGATGCTTATATGGTGTTTAGACAAGCACATAATACCCATTTAACAAAAGAACAGAAGCTTCTTATGCTAACTCTGCAGCCACAAATTTTGTTTTCTGATTCCCACTTGGAGGGTCTTAAACCCAACCGATTATAGTTCATTGCATACATAACACCCACACTGCTGGTGCACACCTTAGCTGGAACAGGTAATATGGTACAGAGTTCCATAACTAAGTTGAAGAGGTGGCAGCAATTCTAGCACTATGAAAGCCAGACAGCTTTCACAGAAAGAAGAAAGTTATCTGTCCAATTAGATTCCTCCTTGTCTGTCAATCACAGGGTACACTCTCTATGGAAAGATATCTTAGCATCTTGATATACCATGGAAACTATTTTCAGTGACAACATATGGTACTTTTGTGGAACCTTAGAAGTCTCACTGCTCAAAATATTGTTTAGTGGGTTTTTCATTAAAAAACCATGTCTTCTGCCTTTGCCTTTTTCCACAGCATGATATATTTCAAATTCAGTCTTCTAGAATTCTCAGTGATCACAAACATATACTATTAAAGCATTTCCTCTATCATCTTTCACCTTTATCTCTGTGTCATGCTGAAATACAAAAGTGTAGAGAATATCTTAGAATTTTGGTAATCCAACTTGGCTTGCCCTAAATTCACTCCTTTATGAACAATACAGCTAGCAATGTTTGAGCCTACTAAGATCCACACCCGCAAAGAGTTTTATGTATACCTTCTATAAACAATTGCATATGTTATTTCTCTTATAAAATCATTAAACACTGAATTTTTGTTGGTCCATATTCTGGAACATAATCTGGGATTTATGGACAGAAAGCTGCAGCTAGCTGTATTCCAGTGCAAGCTTTATAGAGCAAACTTCAATCATAGTAAATATTTATTGGTAGGAGTAAGCTTTAACTTGGTTGTTAAGGGTGCAGACTGGTCTTATAGTAGACTTGAGTTTGGTTGCCAGTACCCAGGTTGCTCACCTCACAGTTACCTGAAACTCCTATAAAGATTCCTGTTCTGTCATGTGTAATATCTTAGTTATAGTTTCTATTGCTCTCAAGAGACACCATGACCATTGCAACTTTTATAAATAAAACTTCTAATTGTGGTGGCTCATTTATAGTTTTAGAGGTTCTGTACATTATTATCATGGTGGGGAGCATGGTAGTGTGCAGGGAAATGTGGTGCTAGGGGAGTAGCTGAGAGTCCTACTTCTTGCTCTGGGTGGTATCATGAGCATAGGAAACCTCACAGCCCACCCCAGGCTCACATGTCCCAGGGTAAGTGTGTGTGTGTGTGTGTGTGTGTGTGTGTGTGTGTGTGTGTGTGTGACAGAGAGAGAGAGAGAGAGAGAGAGAGAGAGAGACAGAGAGAGAGAGAGAGACAGAGAGAGAGAGAGAGAGAGGAGAGAGAATTAGAAATATTAGACAGGAGGAACAGAGATATGAAATAAAAGGAACAGAGATGCAGAGTAGAACCAGGAGGTCAGTCCAGTGAATGCTGAATTTTCCAGCTGTCATGAGCCCAGAACACTATACAGCAAATGTAGAGTTGACAGACCACTAGACAGGCTCATATTAGTGTACACTCTAATGAGGAATCCAAATTGAAAAGCATTGGAAACACTTGTTTTTTGGATTGTCATTGTCAATGTTGTAGAAATCCTGTGAGTCCATGGGTCTTTTCCCTTTCCATAATGGGATTCAGCCCAAAACATCCCCGCAGTGTATATATCATTCATTAACATAACTTTTTCCTAACTGGGCAGCTTGATGACCTCTTCCACACCATGGGGCCCTGGTGTGAAAACATTTACTCAGCCTAACCCTTTTTCTCATAGTCAAATCTACATAAAATTAGTCCCCCCAATTATTCTTTTTTATATTTATTTATTTATTATGTATACAATATTCTGTCTGTGTGTATGTCTGTTGGCCAGAAGAGGGCGCCAGACCTCATTATAGATGGTTGTGAGCCACCATGTGGTTGTGGGGAATTGAACTCAGGACCTTTGGAAGAGCAGGCAGTGCTCTTAACCACTGAGCCATCTCTCCAGCCCCGCCCCTCCATTATTCTTATTGGCAGGACTTCCACAAATAAAAGAGCCATAAATATGTGATCACATATGAACTTTGATAGAAACAGGCATTGAATAGGGGTGACAGTTTGTCTGCTGATACTGATAAACAGATCTGGGTAGCCAAAAATTCTCTAACAGCAGTCTCAGAAAGGTGTAATCTACTGACCTTTTGCTTTTTCTTAACAAATTATTAATTTTCTGCATTTGTCCTTCACATTGGCTTCAATTAACACAAGATCATAGCCCAGGGAATTAACTGTTTATGCCTTGACCCTTAGAGATACCGAAAACGGCATGGGTTGCTAAACCAGTCCCAGAGAAAGAAATTCCTTCTGACCTGGGTGCCAGCAGGTACCCTGCTGAAGTTGCAAAGAAATTCCCTTTAATTCAGGTAGCAAGATGCTGATACAAATCAAACACTTTTGCCTCCCTTCCATGTCCCACTGGTTACTATGGTTACCACAAGGAAGCCATTGTGGAAGGAAATGCAAGTGTTCTGAAAGTGCAACAACATTGCTGTATTATTTTTACAATTATTAATGATAAATTTCTAACTTAACTGGTTACACTTAAGAAATGTAGTTAGTGCATAAAAACAACCTCTTAGAATTTTGTATTGATTTAGAGTCCCACTCTTAATTTATCCTCCTGGTATCTACATGGGAGTTTCACAGCCATGCTTTCCACTTTGAGACATAGGGTGCCTCCTTTATCTGTTTTTGTGATTCTGTGAAATGGTGCTTGGTACTATTGTTACCACCTATGGAACTACTAACTTTGTATGTGGCTATTAACTGAAAGTCTTGTAAGAGATGGCCCTTTTATCTTCCTTACCCAAGGAATAATATTTTTTTTAAAAAAAGCATGCAGAGGAAATGTACTAGAGTTAGTTTGTTCTGGCCCCCAGATCCCTTTTTTATTCAGCCAGCTTTTGCTTGTCATAAACATCCTATTCTAAACCCCGAGGGAATGCTGCGGCTAGTACTCAGTAACCCTTAGCCCGTGTTTATTTTCCATATGCTTATATACCCCAATCCAAACTGAGGAGAAGAAGACAAAAGATGGCTTTAACTTTAACAAAGAACAAACAGAGCAATAGCCTGGTGTGGGAAGTCCTTCTGTGTATGTTTTACTTTTATTGGTTAATGAATAAGGAAGCTGCTTTCAGCCAATGACTTAACAGAATAAGGCAAGGCAGGAATTCCAAGCAGACAGATGAGGAGAGAGTAGGCAGAGTGAGTGAGAAGCCATGTAGCCGTCAATGAAGACAGACATGCCAAAACCTTGCTAGTAGACCAGAAACTTGTGGTAAAATATAAAATAATGGAAATGGTTAGTAATACACTAGTATTACTAGTAATACGCTCAAGCTATTGACCAAGCAATATTTTAAATAATGTAGTGTCTGTGTGATTATTTAGGGTCTGAGTGGCTGGGAACAAATGAATAGCCTCCAACAATGTCCTTCTTCAATACCTGAAACATCAAGCAGCTATATTCTGAGTTAAGCATTATGTTATTTAGGTTGGACATACAGTGACAACACCTTAGAAGAAGCATCTTGTAGGAAGCCACTGCCTGTGTCAATCCTCCTTTTACAACCTTGAAGAAGTAGGAATAGGCTTGATTTCTCTGGCCTTTGGTCAACATGGAAAGGATCCACCTCTGTGGGTCGTCTTAATACCCAAAACACCAAGTAACTACAACCTAGGTCATGATATCTTGTTTGTTGTCACATCTTATGCTGTAATCTACTGACCTGGCCTGTCACCTGGATATCTGTTCCTTTAAGAGACAAGTTTCACCCACTCCAAACCTCTCCCTTTCTGCTGAGGCAAGCAGATCTCAGGCCTTCTCTCCAGCCAGCATTCTGTCCATCCCTCTTCTGGAGAGATAACTACTGCCTCTCTTCCTTTTCCCTTTCTCTTTTCTTTCCTCTCTTTCTTCTTTCTCTGTTCCCCTTTCTCTCCACTTCTTCCTCCCCTTTTCCCCTCCCCTCCATACCTGCCAGAGATTGCAAAGCATAGCCTCCTCCATGTGCACTTCCTGAGATGCAGAAAGCAATTCCCTCCAGGAAACCCAGTGGCAGCTAAATGAGCGTGCTATTTGAGGTTCAAGAAGTAAACACCTATGTGTCCCGAGGACTGCTTCTATGGCATCTGCATACACATTTGGCAATGTTACAGATGATTCTGGTTATAATAATATATATAATATATGTAATATGTACAAAATATTATATAAGTATTATATCATATATAATATATTATATATAACATATTATATGTGTGTGTGTGTGTGTGTGTGTATAAACAAACAAGTATACTTGTTCTTCATGTTCTTTTTGTCCTTCCACACCAGTGGCTTCTGAAAATATGGATGTGCTGTATGATAATATGAGTTTTTCTGATGTGATAGAGTGGGCAGGCATTAAAGCTGTAAAGTAGATTATGGCAAAACCTGACTAATGAAAGAATTGAGGAAATCTGAAAAAATGCAGAATTTGTTCTTTGCCACTGAGCATGCAAATGGATGGAAATAGAAAACACTATCCTGAGTGAGATAACCCAGAACCAAAAAGATGAATATGGTATGTACTCACTCATTATAGGATTCTGCCATAAACAAAGGACATTGAGCATATAGTTCATGATCCTAGAGAAGCTAAGTAATAAGGTGAACCCAAAGAAAAACATAAAAAGATCCTCTTGGAAATTGGAAGCAGACAAAATTGCCTGGCAAAAGTTGGGAGCGGGTTGGGGTGGGGTGGGGGAAGGGGAGAGAGGGAGAAAGAAGGGAGAAGGGCAGGATTGGGGAGAGCTTGGGGGAGTGGGATATTAGAGATGGAAGAAGGGTGGGTATGGGAGCAGAGAAGAAGATATCTTAATTAAGGGAGCCATTTTAGGGTTGACAAGAGACTTGGCTCTAGACGGGTTCCCAGATGTCCAAGGGGATGTCCCCACCTAAGTCCTTGGGCAGCAGAGGAGAGTGTTCCTGAACTGGCCTTGTCCCATAGCCATACTGATGAATATCTTGAATATCACCATAGAACCTTTGTCCGGCGATGGATGGAGATAGAGACAGAGACACACACTGGAGCACTGGACTAAGCTCCCAAGGTCCAGTTGAAGAGCAGAAAAAGGGAGTAGATGAGCAAGGCAGTCAGGACCGCGAGGGGTTTGTCCACCCACTGAGAAGGTGTGACTGATCTAAGGGGAGCTCACCAAGGTCAGCTGGACTGGGACTGAATGAGCATGTGATCAGACCAGACTCTCTGAATATGGCTGACAATGGAGCTGACTGAGAAGCCAATGATAATGGCACTGGGTTTTGATTCTACTGCATGTGCTGGATTTTGGGAGCCTAGTCTGTTTGGATGCATACCTTCCAGGCCCTCTCTTAGGACTGGAGGGGGAGGGAGGAGGGTGAATAGGGTAGTGGGAGGGAAATGGGAGGATGGGAGGAGGTCGGAATTTTGAATGGTATTATTTATAAAGCAAAAAGAAAAAGAAAAGAAATTGTTCTTTGCCTGATTATAAAACTTGGCAAAAGAATTTTGCTGAAGCAGAAAGGAACTTGTCTATTATCAATAAAGTTTCTGAAGAACCTAGGGCTTTTAAGGCTGACTGCCTGTGGCCTTATAAATCAAAATTTGAATTGTGAGGAACAACAATGGGAAAGGTACAACAATGGCTTAAACCCACTGAACTATGCTTCTGTAAACTGCAAATAGTCAGCCTCTGAGGTGAAAGCCTCAGAAGTTGTTTTATGATTAACTCAGACAAGAATTAAGAATATAGATGCTAGCATGGGGCTTGGGAACTGGGAAAATTTCATAATGATGATGTTCCGGTTTCAAAGAATCTTTATACTTTTTGTGAACTGCTTTGCCCATGTAATGATTAACCCGTGACAATAAAAAACAATCATTTTCCTTTTTGTAAAATTTACAATAAAACATTGATGTCTGAGGTTTCTGTCCTGCCTGGTTCCCGCAGTCATTAAGTACCAAAGAAACACACAGAGGTTTACATTAGTTATAAACCGATTGGCGCATTAGCTCGGGGTTCTTATTAACTAATTCTCTTTTTAAATTTATTTATTTATTAAAAATTTCCACCTTCTCCCCTCCCCCCATTTCCCTTTCACTCTCCCTCTTCTCCTTTCCCCTCCCTCTCCAGTCTTAAGAGAAGTCAGGGTGCCCTGCCCTGTGGAAAGTCCAAGGCCCTCCCCCCCTCCATCCAGGTCTAGGAAGGTGTGCATCCAAACAGACTAGGCTCCCAAAAAGCCAGTACATGCAGTAGAATCAAAACCTAGTGTCATTATCATTGTCTTCTCAGTCAGCCCTCATTGTCAGCTACATTCAGAGAGTCTGGTCTGATCACATGCTCGTTCAGTCCCAGTCCAGCTGGCTTTGGTGAGCTCCCCTTAGATCAGTCCCACCATTTCAGTGGGTGGACACATCCTTCGCTGTCCTGACTAACTTGCTCATGTTCTCCCTCCCTCTGCTCAAGGTCGTCATCTGGACCTTGGGAGCTCAGTCCAGTGCTCCAATGTGGTTCTCTGTCTCTATCTCCATTCATCGCCAGATGAAGGTTCTATGGCGATAAGATATTCATCAATGTGGCTATGGGATAAGGCCAGTTCAAGCACCATCTTCTCTGATGCCCAAGGACCTAGCTGGGGACATCAAAACATCAAAAATCAAAACATACAAAACAAAGATTGGAGAGAAGTCCCTAGCAAACCCTAAAATGGCTCCCTTAATTAAGATATTTACTTCCCTGCTCCCATATCCACCCTTCCTCCATCCCACCCATCCCATTGCCCCAAGCTTTCCCCAATCCTCCCCTTACATCTCTCTACCCATCTCCCCTTACATCCACCCCCACCCCCAACCCCCATGCACCCAACTATATGATTTTCTTTAGGTTCACCTTCTTATTTAGCTTCTCTAGAATCACGAATTATAGGCTCGAAGTCTTTAAATTATGGCTAGAATCCACTTATGAGTGAGTACATACCATATTCCTCTTTTTGGGTCTGGGATACTTCACTCAGTAAAGCGTTTTCTATTTCCATCCATTTGTATGCAAAATTCAAGATGTCATTGTTTTTTACTGCTGAATGTGTACTGCTGAATGTGTACATGTTCCACACCTTCTATAACCATTCTTCTATTGTGGGACACCTAGGTTGTTTCCAGGTACTGGCTATTACAAATAGTGCTGCTATGAACATAGTTGAACAAATGCTTTTGTAGTATGATAGGGCATCTCTTGGGTATATTCCCATGAGTGGAATTGCTGGGTCCTGAGGTAGGTTGACTCCCAGTTTCCTGAGAAACTGCCACACTGATTTCCACCGTGGCTGCACAAGTTTGCATTCCCACCAACAATGGATGAGTGTTCCCCTCACTCCACATCCTCTCCAGCATAGGCTATCATTGGTGTTTTTGAGTTTAGCTACTCTGACAGGTGTAAGATGGTATCTCAAAGTTATTTTGATTTGCATTTCCCTGATTGCTAAGGAGGTTGAGCATGACTTTAAGTGTCTTTTGGCCATTCGAAGTTCTTCTGTTGAGAATTCTCTGTTCAGTTCAGTACCCCATCTTTTAATTGCTCACGTAATTTTTATCTTATTTAGATGAAGATTGAAGTAAAAATATTGTGAAAAGTTTTCACAAAATAGGAGAACTTTTATTAAGGATTCAAGTCCTCATCACCCTATCAATGGGGAATTCAGTTTTCTAGATGGAAAGATTTCAGTCAAAGTTCTGTATTCATTCTGGTGAATCCCATTTCCTTCAATACCACACCTTCGTGCAGAACCGAGAAATTGGGTTTTAATTGAGTTGCGAAAAAATTTTGCTTTCGCAGGTATTCATTAAAGTGGAAGATGCTCTGCAGGATTTAAAGGATAATTGTCAGCAGAGCTTGTAAATATTTGGCAGAGTGCAGAGATGAGCCAGGCCATGGTGATGGTGAGAATCTTACATCCTGACTGACTAACAGCCAGAATGCTTCTTTATTTATATAGAATTTAGTAAGCAAGAATAGAGTCATGTAGCTTCAAAACAGAAATCGTATCACTTTTGTTTTTAGACATGTTTTTAACATTTTCTCTTACATATCTGAGGTCATAAGTTTAGTCATCTCAAACTGTGACAGAACAGAATTACCTTTTAAAATAATTTTCCCTCAAGTTTTGACATCATTGGTAAACTGCTAATTTTCATAACCATTTTACCCTTAACCATACTTTTTTGTTGGGCAAAGTAATTTTTGGGGTTGTTCACAGCAACTTTGGGGGGGGGGTCTTGTTCCATTAAACCACATTAGTCCGAAAGAAATCCACAGGTTCTCATCTTCTTTGGAAACAAAAGAAGAACTTCTTTTCCAAAGCAACATATTCTTAGACACAAATTTTGAAGACCTGTAAAGTATATATTTTGATTTAGCTTAGCAACTCATACAATAAAATAGATCTCTATATCTAGCTTTCACAGTCAAAAATTCAAAGAAAACACAATAATATACATATTCAAGACTCTCTGTGTATCTTTCATCTTTACGTGGCTTATTTTTCTTACTCTTACTACTTTTTCTACATGTTTAATATTTATTTTATTATCTTTACTTCTTTAATCTATGACTGTCTGTGCTCTTTTATATTACACTTACTGTCTCTTTACTCCTTTTTTTTTTAATCTCTTCCAAGTCTACGTACACTTTTTAAACACACTGTGTCTCATTTAGAGGTCTTTTATGTCCGAATCTGTCTTATTATGTATCTGAAATCCTTTTCTGTCCAGGAGCTCTTCTTAAAATGCTAAGCTGCATCACTAGGACCAAAGCTGTTTTGCCTTTTGATTCCACCTAGCCCAATATGGCTGAGGTCTGTTCAGTGCCCCTGAGAGCCGTTCTCTCTGCCCTAGATCCAGAGTCGGGTTGCAGCAGGTCTGGGTTGCCATTAAGCAAGTTGTAGCACTTTGCTCTCTAACCCAATTTAAATGCTCCATAGCCAGACCTTCCAAAAGAGTTGGAGCTTTGTGCTAGCACCACAGTCCAGGAAGCTGTTGTTTTAAAACCATAAGTTTTTTTTTCCTGCTACCACTGAATCAGGAAAACCTCTTTTAAAAACAGAGCAAGATACTGCATTGAAGTCTGTTTGTGTGTGTGTGTGTGTGTGTGTGTGTATGTGTGTGTCTAAAATTAATTTTCAAGCTTTCTCAGGATTTTATGTGGATGTATTTACCCACGTTGGTGTGCTAATCTGTTGGCTGAGGCTGGTCATTGGTTCCTGGCTACCAAGACCAAGAAATAATCACTCAGAAACTGTATTAATTAAACCACTGCTTGGCCTATTAGCTCTAGCTTTTTATTAGCTAGCTCCTACATTCTAAACTAGCTCATCTTCATTAATCTGTGTATTGTCATGCGACTGTGGCTTACTGGGTAAAGTCCCATCCCCAGTATCTGTCTCCTGTGGGGCTACATGGTTTCTTCCTGACTCTGCCTACTCTCTCTATATATCTCTTCCAGCCTGGCTACTATTTCATGAGTGATTAACATTCCATTTAGTTAACTTTGTGGCCCAGATTTATGGCATTGATCACTTGATGTAGTAGCCACAGCCAGCACTAGCCAAGACCTTTATTAAAGACAAGAATAGATAACTGCTAGACACCATGCAATACTGACTTCATGTTTTACCCAAATTAGTGCTCTAATAAATGCATGTTTGTGTGTATATGCTGTCTGTGTGTATGCTGTCTGTGTGTATATGCTATCTGTGTGTATATGCTGTCTGTGTGTATGCTGTCTGTGTGTAGGTTCCCCAGTTCTAGTTCATGTGGAGCCTATGTGTTCACTTTAGTCCAGTGTCTTTTTCATTTTCCACCTTGGTATTTAAAATAGGGAATCTACTGAACCTAGAGCTCAACATTTTGCATAGATTGACTAGCCAGTGAGATACTAGAACACACCGATTTCTGACTCCCTGGAGTTACAGGCTCATATTGCACACAAATCTTCTAATTAATGTGGGACCTAGGGACCCTGACTATAGTACCCATGGCTATTCCAAAGTGTTTTAAAAACTGAGCCATTTCCTCTGCCCAAATTCTGCAAAGCACCTCTAAAGAAAATATCAGTTCAACTTTGAGGTAAATAGCACAGTACTCTAGCACCCACATGATATCTCACAATTGTCTATAACTTCAAATCCAGGAACTCTGATGCCCTCTCTTCTCCCTCATAGTCACACACATGTAGCACCACACACACACACACTTACACACATATATATGCAAACACAACACACACACACATATATGAAAAATACTCATACATATCAAATAAAATAAAAAAACATACACCACAAAAATGTATGGTTATAAGCTTGCTGACAGTGGAAAATTTATAAAGCACTCACCGATGTTACTCAAAACACTACCTACTAGACAAGTTTAAGGTTAATGTTCTAAAGCATTAAATCTTGTTGTGCCATCTTTTCTTCTTCAAATCTGACATTTTGTTTTTGTATTCTAAAGGATTCCCCAGTCCTGTGTATATGTAATGGCAGAGGGTGAGTCTATGAGTGCTATGGAATACTTTGAACCTGGATGCTGCAGAGTACTTTGCCAACATATATATGAAAGCATCAGGTGCATGCCCAATGTTCATGGAGGTCTGAAGAAGCCATCAGATGCCCTGCAATTTGCGTAATGGAGGATTGTGAGACACCACATGAGTGCTGTGACCCACATCTTTGACTTCTGCAAAAGCAGCAAGTGCTTTTAATTGCTGAGTCATCTTTACAGCTTGACAATGTGTTTAATTTTTGACAACACAGTAATTTATTTCTCTGTTTTTCTTTCTATGTCTCTTTTGGTATTAGTTTTTGAATACTATAAAGCTTGTTGTCAACTTTGAGCTAATGTTAAAAGAAAATTATGAAACATTAAATCCATAGAGGTATAGGGAACAAAGAAATATTTGTAAGGTTTTCAGTTCCCAAAACTAGAGATGATTCAGGGATGTTTTCTCTTTGTAAACATAGGACAACAACTTCTACAGATCCTGGGATGCAATGTAAAGAAGTTGCTCAAAGACAGATGCTTGTTCTGTCCCAGCAGTAAGTTACTGTATCTAAAGGATTTGTGACCTACTGGTGGCTACCTATGAGAAACTGAAACTCTGTTTCAGTGTTTGGTTGCAATCCAACTGTTTGTTACAAGTGTAAATCTCTATAGAGAATCAGAAGTTTGCCATGTACATGAGTTGGACCTTAATTCTTTGGCGATGTCTTAAGTACATGAGTTCATAAAGAGGACATTCAAAATTTATCTAATGCAAATCACTTATATCAAGATTCAAAACTGAGCCATATGCTTATGGAATGCAGAGGAGCCATTAAAGCTCACAATGACAAAAGAGTGTCTACATTGTGCTTGAATGATGTGGGCATATGAGTGTAGAAGGGATGCTAAGTAAAAACAAGGTAACCTATGGGGATTCATTTATTCATTGATTTGTTTGTTTTTACTTTCCCTGTGCAGTTACACATTTGTGTAATTATATTGCTATAAAGTGAGTCAGAAAACAAGAAAAGTATCACTAAGGAAGAATCCTTACCCTACTTATCAAGGTTTCAGAATGGTAGTTTGGCTTCCTATTCTAAAAGTTTTAGGGCAGAGTTCTGTAATTCCATGTGTTCTGGTTGTTTCCCTTTTGGATATTTAGTAAGTTTGGGGAAGACTAACTCCAGGAAAAATAAAATTCAAGCTCTGATTCCTATTTTCCTCCTCACTCCCTCTTCCTTATAACCCATCCCATTGCTTCAGAAATCTCTGGACTCCCTCTGTGATCCAATGTCCCCAAAGAGGAGTATCCCCTCCAGATTTTCACAGGTCCCTCTGCTGTTCACAGTGAAAATATTCCTGAAGGTTCTGATGGGAAAAATGTTTTTCAAAGGCGAAGTCAACACTTTTAGAAGACAGGGTCATGCCTGTCTCCTGTGATATCTTCTTGATCTTAGGGGAGACAGGGTCTCAGCATGTAAACATGTCACCCTGTATCTGTGACTATATAGAGAGAGGCTGTCTGCCCCTCTGACCTTTGAGGTCCTATCAAACATCTGCGATCATAGAGGCATCTACTTTTATAGGTGAGTCTTATTTTCTTCTTTCAGTCTTGCAGAGAAGGAAGACAATGTGATATCATCTGTGTGGGTGCAGCGCCCTGAGCTTGTCTTTCTCTTTCAGGGAAAGAATGTTGAACTGTACGAATACTCACCGAGCTATGGATCATCGGAGTCCTGAGCACTCCGTGGGTAGAGAGAACGTGCTAGAGAGACACCTGGGTACTTAATCTTCTCTCTCTGAAAGTCTTTGGCAAGGGGAATTTTCTGTAAGATCCCACAAGAGGCAGGTGGGCTTTTTGCATCTAAAATGATTTATCAAAATATTCAAGGGATACAGACAGTCCTCCCCCCACACAAACTTTTTCTTTCCACAAATACTATGCCTACTCAGTGAAACATAATGCCTTTTATAATCTCAAGTGCTTGAGAACATAACCTAAAGATATGAGGTATATTGATTTCCTTGCAAGCTGCCTCTTTGACTCAGAGTCACAAAAGCAGGTGGCAGTTTTCTTTTGGAAATACTGGTGTCAACTGCCACAGTAACAAAAGTCTATTTTACCTGTATGTTGTAAATTAAATGCACATGTTATTTATGTGCATTTGAATGTGGAAAAAATCAGATACATATGATTTAAACTTCACCCCATTCTAATGAGGTTTCTCTGACTTGCAAATTTTATCATCATTTAGTCAGGGCTGAATATTCATGTTTCTGCTTCTGTGGTTTCTCTCTTACAGGACAGTCCTTGATCTTCAGATTTTCCTTTTCACCAGTGCATTCATGTGTCACTTATGTTTTCCAATCTCAAAGATAATATTGCATGATGTACATATAGGTATGTACAGAATTTCAGTTTGCATATGCTTCGACAACTGTGATAGAAAAGAGACTATACTCTGGTTGTTAATGATAGTGTGATTTAGTAAAGGGTGAAAGTTCTCATGGTTGTCATCCCAACATTTAATCAACCTTCACAATTATTAAGTTGAACCTTTATATAAAATTGATCTGTTTCATATGTGATTAGCATTGTGACCTTTTGATATTGACATTAGGTACATGATATATACCTAATGTATAGTATACATTAGGAATTAATGGCATATTTAAAAAATATGCAGGAGTTTGCAGAATAGAGCCCAGAATGACAGTGTGACATTCATTTTAAAATCAGATTCAGAACCCCTAAAGAGAATAATTTTGCTCCAAACAAATTAATGGAAATTATTTTCTTTCCAAAGTGGGTTGTGGTACATCTGCCATTTTCCAGTAGTAGAACCTAGGGATTCTATAGTGTGATAAAAACTCATCCGTTGACAGTCTGTGTCATCATTAAAACCGCTGTAGAAGGTTGCTGTGTGAAGGAACTGTCACGTCGTCTGTGGAGCCGTGTGGGAAGTGGAAACAACCAGCAAGCACAGTACTAACTTTGTCTTTAAAATCATTCCTGTGACTGGTGTCTGGTAGAAACAACTGTGAATACTTTGAGCCTTGGGATACTTTGAAAACATGTCTTTGTTTTTGTAATGTGCATTTGTGCTTTACCTGTATGTATGTCTGTGTGAAAGTGTGGAAGGGTTAGAACTAGAGCTATGACAGTTTTGAGCTTCCTTGTCGGTGCTGGGTTTGAATACAGTTCCTGTTGAAGAGCAGCCAGCACTCTTAGCTGCTCCAGGCTCTAGGCACTTCTTACTCAAAATCACATCTTGGGAGCTGTCAAGGAGGCTCTGTGGTTTAAGAAAGCACTGCTCTTACCAATGACTTGAGTTTAGTCCCAGCACTCATACCTGGCAGCTCAGTGCTGATTGGCTCCAAAGGCACCTGCACTGAAGTGAATATTCCCACACAGAGACTCAAGCACTTCTACACAGTGAAAATTTTTAAAACTCTTAATCATTTTATCTTACTATCTGGATGGAAAGCAGTGATTATTGGCTGGCATAGATTTTATATACAATGAAGAAAATAGTCCTACATGTCTACCCTGAGTTCTCAGGATCAGCTACGGACTGACATTCCTACAAGGCGACAGAATGGCATCCAGAGAAAAGGCTGTGGGGATATTCTTTCTGTCCCAGACTATACTGGGCATTCTGGGGAACGTAGCCTTGCTTTGCTGTCTTATTCTCTCTAACTTAAGTGGGAACAAGGCAAGGCCCATAGATCTGATTGTCAAACACCTGACCTGTGCCAACATCTTGGTTCTTCTCTGCAAAGGTATCCCTCAGTCAATGGCTGCTTTTGGTCAGATATATCCTCTAGGTAACATTTCATGTAAACTTGTATTTTACTTTCATAGAGTTGCCAGGGGAGTATCTCTTGGTGCAACATCCCTGTTGAGTGTCTTTCAGGCCATCACCATCAGCCCCATCATTTCCAAGTGGGCACAACTCAAGATCAGAGTCCCCAGCATCATTTGTCCTTCCCTGGCCCTGTGCTGGATCCTGTATCTTCTTATAAATAGCTTCCTTATCACAACAGTGACTAATATGAATGATAAAGAAAATCTTACTGATTTTAGACAATCTCTGTACTGTGTAGTAGTAAAACTTTCCAAAAAATCTTATGTAGCATATGCTATCATATTGGCCTCCAATGATGCTATGTGTTTGGGACTCATGACGTGGGCCAGTGGCTCTATGGTGTTGATCTTGTTCCAGCATAAACAGAGCATCAAGCATATCCACAGATCCCTGTCTACTAAATCATCCCCTGAGGCGAAAACCACACAAAGAATTCTTATCCTAGTGTGCAGTTTTGTGGTTCTTTATGTAACCTCTGTGATGTTAATGATGTATTTTTCTTTCCAGGATGGAACAGATACATGGGTGGTCAGTGCCAATGTGGCTATGAGTGCATGTTTCCCCACACTCTGCCCCTTTCTGCTCATCAGACACTACACCAGGGATCTTCATCCCTGCAGTTCTTGAGTGTATCAACAACCAATTTCTCTTGTGTAGTCAGAACACTCTAAAATAGACTTGTGTACACTATTTTAGATTCAGTATGATCTCTTGACATCAATCACTTAAATTCTTTGGAACACAGTGTTGAATTGAATTGCTGTCAACCCTTTTAATTTAAAACATTGTAGCACTAGGTTAATATTTGTGGTGTAAAGGTTGATGTGGTTATTGTGACAGTTTATAAAGGTCTGACTATCAATCACTGATCTGCTGTATAAACAAAATTTGTCAAGGTTGGTTCGTAGATAGCCCATCGTACCAAAGGAAGAATAGAGTCCCAGCTGATTCTGAGAAAATGAACAGTTTGGTATGATTGAAGAATCCAGAAATGCAATTTAGACATAAAGAATCCTGAAATATAGAAATAAGAAAATGTATGTCCAAACACATTTTGAAAAATAATGATAAAACTGATGGCCACTGTTGACATTTAACAAACACTTTCTGCCTTAAGAGAAAATGCACATGAGTAAACTTTTAACAATTGTCTTCTGCCTCCCAGTTTCCCAGCTACGCTTGTATTGCAGACAAAGGTTAGCTTCTAACCATTGCCTCTGCACTGTATTCCCCTACTTTTTAACTGTCCCCCTATGTGATTCTACTCTCTGCCTTGTAGTCCTTCAGGAACAGTGAAAAGTGATTGTATCAGCCATAGGCTTTTACAAATATCCTAAGTCAACATACTACCATTTTATAACCAAAAGCTGTAAAAGTTAAAATGTAATGTGACTTTAAGCCTGACCTCAAGGTTGTGAGATCTCTTTAACGCGTACCTAGTGCTTGGATTTACTATAAGAAGAGCCCTCAAACCAATCCCCATTGCCACAATTCTAGAAGCCTGATTTCTGGCTGTAGTCTCAGCTATACCTGCTTAACTTTGTGTGACCCATGGTGATTCTTTTCTTTTTCTTTTCCTGGACTAAAGTTTGCTTCTGGTTTAATAGACTTTGGTGGTCTGTCCCACATCAGTGCATGACGCTGGACCCAACATTTTTAGTGCTGGATTCCAGGACTTTGCACCCTTCTGGTTTTGGAGGGGGCACTCCAATCTCGGACAACCTTTATTCTACTGGTTTTGGCCAAGTGGTATCCTTTCTCTGGTCTCTTGTGTCCAGAAATAGAAAGGCTCAGTAAGAGTAAGTGGATGCACCAAAGATCTCTGAGCCAGAGGGGACATAGGATTATTTGACCTCTCTTCTAGTCACCGGATTGCTCTTCTGTGGACCTTTGCGACTGGTTTGGGATTCCTGTTTCCCTGTGCACTGCATTCTTCCTTCTGTATGTACTGTCAATTCTGTTTAATTGTCATGTATTGTAGTCTCTTTGTGTTGATTGTTAGTGAATTAATGTCTACCCTGGGCTAAGGTTCTTCTGAGCCTCAAACCCTTTGGGTCCTATTCTCTTACTTCCAGGATTTCAGGAAGGCAACAGTAGTTTTTGCAGTTCTCCTTGCCCCTCTTCACCTCAGTAGACCAGACTCCCCAAGGCAATCAAGACGGCTCCAGTCTGTGGGAGCAGAAATGGCAGCCAGGAAGGGGACTGCCCCTCCTCTGCAGTTACTAAAGTCTTTGACCTGAATGCCAACGAATCTGGCAGAGGAGGGCAGAGTTGAGCAGAGACAACTGCAAGGACAGTCACTCTCCAGGACAGTCACTCTCCACGACAGCCATTTCTCCAGGACAATAACGTTTTAGATTTCACAAAATGACACATGCTCCAAAGTTGCACAGCAAGAAGCACTAGCCCCATCAAGAAAGAACAGTCTTCCACCCCTCTCCCACCTAAAAATTCAGCTGGAGAAAGTAAGAAAACTTTTGTCTGGTTTTTCTTCTAGTACTTTCTGTAGGGCTGGATTTATGGGTAGGTATTGTTTAACTCTGATCACACACTCTTGGTTGACAGTTGGGGAGCCTGCATGGGACCAAACTAGTCCCTCTGATGTGGGTAGCAGTTGGGTGGCTTGATCTGTTTGTGGAGCACCTAGCAGTGGGACCAGAACATACCCTGGGTGCTTGAACTGGTTTCTTGAAGCCCATTCTTTATGGCAGGATATCTTACTAAACCTGGATTCAGGGGGAAGGAGCCTGTTCCTGCCTCAACATGGTATGTCAGACTTTGCTGACACTGCAAGGGAGTCCTTGCACCCTCTAAGGAGTGGATGGGTGCATGTGATTGGGACATTGTGGGAGGGATAAAGGGTGGTAGGGGAACTGGTGTTGGTATGTAATTGAGAAAAATTTAAATAAAAAGAATAACATCTCATTTCTTAATGGAGGTTCTAAAAACATGAACAAATGTGCTGAACTCAAAGAGACCACAGCCCAGACTACTAAATGCAGCAAAACTTGCAATTACCATAAATGGAGAAAACTAGGCATTCAACGATAAAACAAAATTTAAACAACATCTAACTACAAATCCAACACTACAGAAGGTGGTAAAAGGAAATTCCAATCCAAAGAGGTTAATTGCATCCAAGAAAATACAAGGAACAAATAATCCTAGACAAGTAAATGCATAAAGGGTAAACATATACATATCAACCAAACAAATACTGTGGACTAACAAAATAAATGAAAATCAATGTCTGTCCTTCTGCTGCATCTAAGAGACACATATTAACTTCAAGGACAAACATTATCTTAGTGTAAAAGAATGAAAAAATATTCTAAAAAAATGAGCCTAAAATATAAACTGAATTAATCATTTCCATATTTGACAAAATGTTCTTCAAATAAAAACTAATTGGAGTAGATAGAGAAGGACACTAAGTAATCACCCACCAACATGACATTTTATTTATTAGTATCTATACACTAAATCAAGGGCATTCAAGTTTGTAATATCAAGACCAGAATAACTAAATCACACACAGACTCTCGTACACTGATAGTGGAACATTTCAGTGCTCCATTTCCCCCAGACAAAAACTAGGGAGAGGCTAGAAATAACTCGAAATTATAAAACAGATTAGCCTAATACAGGTTTTAGAACATTTTACTAAAAGACAAATAATTGTCTTCTTCTTAACATCTCATAAAATTTTCTCCAAAAGTGACCACAAATTTGGACACAAATCAAGTCTAAATGAAAAAAAATTGAAACAGCATCTGTGAAGTATGTGACCACCATGGATTAAAGCTAAGTATCAACAACAGAAATAAAAGAAAGATTAAAGACCCTTGGAAACTGAACAACTCACTACTGAATGGAAAATACTTCAAGACAGAAATAAAGACATTAAAGACATTCAAGAATTGAATGAAAATGAATAAACAGGAAAGCAATCTTTTGAGGCACAATGATGGAGGTTTTATTAATTAATTTATTTTTTTAATTTATTTTTTTTATTAAAAATTTCCACCTCCTCCCACTTCCCTCCCCTCCCATTCCCTCCTCCACTCCTCCTCCCCGTCCTTCTCCAGGCCAAAGAGCAGTCAGGGTGATCTCATACTAGTATTTTTAACAGCACACCTGAGAGCTTTAGAACACAATGAAGAAATCACACACAAAAGGAGCAGACATAAGGAATAATCCAAATCAGGGCTGAAATTAATAAAATACAAAGAACAACAATTCAAAGATTAGTAAACTAAAATTTTGGTTGTTTAGAAAATCAATTAAATTTAAATTTACATACCCTTATCTAATGAACTAAAAACACACTTACCAAAGTTAAATCAAGACGAGACAAATAATTTAAACAGACCTATAAACATTCCTGAAATAGTAATTTTCATAATGAAACTCAAATGTCTAAGAAACAGTTGAAATGTTCAACATCCTTAGCATTCTGAAAACTGCAAATAAAAATTATTTAGAAATTCCATCAGAATGGAATGTCAGAACCTGTCAGGATGGCTAGGAACAATAAAACAAAAGCAGCTGAGGCTGGGGAGGACTGGAGTAAGGGAAAGCCTCCTCCCTCTCTAGTGGGGATGAAAACTAGTCCAACCACTGTTCAAGTCAATATGTTGCTTCCACAGGAAACTGGGAATCCATCTACCTGAAGGTCCAACTATTTCCCTCTTGGACATACACCTGAAATTTCCTTCATGGTACTACTGGTATACTTGCTAAAGCATGTTCGTTGCTGTGCTGTTTATAATAGTCCGGAATTGGAAACAACCTAAATGTCCCTCAACATAACAATGGATGAAATGTAGTACATTTGCACAATGGAATAATACTCAACTTTAAAACAATGAGATTATGAAAATTTCAGGCAAATGGATAGAACTATAAAAAAATAATATTTAGTGAGATAACCCAGAACCATAATGAAAGATGAATATGATATGTATTCACTTACAACTTGATATATTTTATATTAATGATAACCAATATATAATCCATAGATCCAGATAGGTTAACCATAGAGGAAGTTACTAGGAGAGACCCATAGATCTCCTTAGGAGTGGAAAACAGAATAGATTTTATGGTGAATCCAAGCCAGGTGGAGGGGATGGACAAGAGTAAAAGCATCAGATAGTAAGGAGGAGGGGACAAAGTTTTGATGGAGGGGATGAAGGGAGAAATATTTGGAATTGAAGGGAATTTGTTGGGCATTATGAAAACTTAGTTCAGTGCAAACTTCCTATAATACATGAATGTGATCCCAATGAAGTCTCCAAATAATGAGGGAGAAGGAACTCTATTGGTCATCTCATGTCACCAAAAAAGAATCCAGTACGGAGACTTTGTTTTATTCAATTCAGCTGTTGTCCAAAAGGGCCCCATGGGGTCTTAACTAGGGTTTCTACAGGTACAACCAAGCACCGTGACAAAAGATCAAGTTGGGGAGGAAAGGGCCTATTTGACTTACACTTCCAGATGGTAGTCTATCATCGGAATATGTCAGAATTGGAAGTCAAGCAAGGCTGGAACCTGGAGGAAGGAGGTGATACAGAGGCCATGGAGGAGAGCAACTGACTGCCCTGCATCTAGTGCTTACTCAGTTGCTTTTTATAGAACCAGGGATGGCATCACCCACCATGGAATGAACACTCCCAAATCAATCACTAATTGAAAAAATGTCTTACAGCTGGATCTCATGGAGGCATTGCCTCATCTGAGGCTCATTCTTTTCTGATTCTTTGTTGGGTCAAGTAGACATACAAATCTTCCCAGTAGACAAACAAATAACCAAATATCCTACGCTGTTGCCAAGACAATGGGTTGCTCTCTATAAACTGATAATGCTCACTGCTGAAGATAACACCCATAAAAGTCACTGAACATGGAGAGATCCAGCAGCGCCTACATAGAAACTTAACCACAATGCCCTAATATTTATGACATGAAAAGTTATTATTCACATGACCAAAAGAGGAAGGTAAACACCAATACAACCACAAAGCTTTTCATCTATCTGCCTGTAAGTAAACTAGGAGCATCATGGCACAGACCTTGTAGGAGTAACTGTTCAATGTCTGATCTGACTGATGTTTACTCGGTGAGTTAGAACCCATACCTGACAATGTTTGGTTGACCGACAACCATATTCTAGATAGTTCAGAGACCTAGGGTAAAAGAAAACACTGATCTAAAACTATTAAGTAAAATGAAATATGCCCTAATAATATTCTACTGTATGCATAGATCAGTGCATAATCAGCCAGCCTCAGTGAGGCTTCCTTCTACAGCAGATAGGAACAAATAGAGACACACAACCAGACATCATACACACACACGCACACACACACACACACACACACACACACAGAGAGAGAGAGAGAGAGAGAGAGAGAGAGAGAAGAGTGAGAGAGAGTTCTTTGAACACACAGCTCTAAATTAGCTGTCTCCATCAAATCTCTTTTCTTATAGCTCAGGTAACTCTATAAAAAAAGAATGGGGGAAGAGCTTCACTTCTGAAGTCCCAGGAACCAATCTCTAATGATCAAAGGGTCTCAGATGATGATAAAGAAAAAGGAGAGGGAATTCTTCCAATTGGAAAATCTAAAAAGAAGGAAAAGAATAAGAAGAAGCAAGGTGAAGATAATGCTCTCTCACAGGACACAGAGGAACTAGAAAAGGACAATGGAGAAGAGCTTCCTGTGAATACCTCCAAAGCCCATCCAAAACAGGAGAGGGCGTTTTCCCTGAAGACCCTGAGCACTAGTGATTCAGCTGAAGTACTCGTCAAAAATAGCCAGCCTATCAAGACTCTTCCACCTGCTGTCTCTACCAAGCCATCTGTCACCTTATCCAAAGGTGACACTGACAAGAGCTCTTCCCAAGTGCCATCAGTGTTACCAGACACAGACAAACCCGAGTCAAATCTGAAGCAAAACAGTATGCCTCCCTTGCAGATCAAGTCTGAAACTAACTGGGCATCTCCAAAACAAATAAAAAAAGAAGAAAAAAGCCAGATGGGAAACGTGAATTTTTTTTCCTGAATTGGACATGTGTTTACAAACACTGTCTTGAAGATTACGCTGTCTATGTAATACTTTGTGAACATGTATAGAGTTTTATATAAATTTAAACCAATTTTTAAAACAAAACTGAATTTAACCACCATAAAATGGAATCAAAGGATGAGATTAAGAGGTGAACAGAATGCATACTACAGTGCTGGAAGACACTTGGGAGAATCTTTTCAATTGAACGAGAATGATCTTAATTGAAGAATATTATCTGGTTTTACAACAGTTCCCTGTTTACAACAGATTGTGCCATCTCATCTGTAGCAGAGGAATAGTGAATTTTGATTAGAAAGTAGGCCGCCTAGAAGCCAGCAGGCAACTCCTTGGATCTTAGGCACGAACTTAGACCATTTGAATCTGTTTCATGCTTAAATCAAAGTGCTTTGATCAAATGAGTAATCTGCCATATCTTTACATATTTGTTGTAGCAATTTGTATTAAAAGAATCACAAGTGCAAATAAAAAGTCATCTGTCATTTGTTAACTAAACTGTCTTGGTTTAGTTTACAGTTCTTAAAAAGTTCTTAATTAAAACATTGAAAAATGCGATTGACTTGTATGGCTTAAAAAGTTATTTTCGATAGTCTTACATTACTTGAATTATTCAAAGTAACAGTATATTTTAAATTAAGAAAGTTAAACTATATTATTTGTTCAATATTATTAAGATGGAGACTAACAAATAATGCTCTTGTTTGTGACTTGAAAACTTTCAGGCAAAATCGAACTTAATATTTTTCCTTTCCCTAGCAGTTTTTCCAGGGTCAAGTCTTAGTTGCTAGTAATTTTTTTTTAACTTTGAAAATGAAGTAATTTACAACTTTTGAGCATATGATGGAGAATGGAAAAGTAGTCAGACAGCTTTAATTGACATTGTCAAGACCTACAGTTATCAGGAATACATTTTTTTTTACTGCCTTAACCTGTACTGTGTAGAATATGCATCAATTTCTTGAAGGGGATTCATGTTTTTCTAAGAATTTTCATGTACCTATTGCAAATTGTGGTCAAAAAAGGAACATTTTCTGCTTGAAACTGTGTTGGTTTAAATGACGTGTGATTCGTCACCATTTTCAGGCACTGTGTGATCTCTAGGAAACTGACAGGCCTCTCTGTAACTGTTAATAGTGCATGCCTGGCCATGTACATTGTAAATAGCCTTCATCAAACGTGTTTGACAAGGACCATACTTATGAATCGTAATAAAGAAAAAAGCCATCTGTTGCATAACTTTGACGAGCAAAGAAAACGCAACACCGGACTCTTCTCAATTGCAGTTTAATCAAGAAACCTTGAATAATCTTCTTCCCGGGGTGAAAGCCAGCCCACGCCTAAAAGAGCCTCTGGGTAGCCAACTCCAGCAAGCCACGTGGGAAATACGGATAGGCCCAGGTGCACAGAAACAAGCCAGATCCTTAGCTTAAGCCGTATATGGAGTTATTTACAGTTGAAAGCACATTCCACCCAGGGGGTGGAGAGCAGCGGTCAGTGCACAAAGCAGCTCACTATATTTCCCCCTTTTTGTTTTAGACGCCACAGGTAAGAGTAGAGGCCTGCTCTCTGTGAAAACAGGAGCCTTGTACTGATCCTCCCTAGGTGTCTTCCACTCAAAGAGTGCCAGACTGGCCTGATGTCATTTTTCAGAGGTGGGAACTTGGGCATCAACCCACATGCAGCTAGGCGTGCTCTTCTCAAGGTTAGCAAAGGCCGTCCTTGAGTGCAGTGCCTTGCTTCGCACCCTGGATGCGTCAAATTATCCTTTCATGGTGGCTAACCATGCTTGGAGGGATTGGCCAGCCTCTATAGCTGTAAAGGCTTGTATAATCATGACTGTACTGCAACGCTAAGAGTCCCTAATCCGACAGATACACCACAGGCAGGCAAGAGAGACCAACACCAGAAGACCAGCTAAGGCTCCCAAGCCCGCCCACTCCTTCAGATGATTCATGACTGCAGAAATCCAGGACGACCTTGCCAGCATCCACTCAGGTAGAGTTCACTGCAACAATGGCCACCCTCAGCTGCTCCATCATGGCACCAAATACTCCTGTCCTGTTTCCTAAAAGATAACAAGACAACTGTTTAGACAAATTTGATGCACGGGTAAAGTTCTCATATTATATACTAGTCATGGCATGGGAAGCATCCACAGACACATGTACATACTCTATATTTCCAAACTCAGATATATGTGTCACATCCATTTGCCAGATTTTTAGAGGGAGTAGACCCCGTGGATTTACTCCAATACTGGGTGGATGTTGATGAGTCACACATTGAGAGCAATCTAAAATTACCTGCCGAGCATCTGCTTGAGAGAGATGAAATTTTTGTTGTAATGCTTTAGCATTGACATGAAAAGTTTTATGAAATGCTCTTGCCTTCTCCAAGGTAGAACTCATGAATAAATATTCCATTTTAGTCCATTGATCAACTATATCATTTCCTTCACTCAAAGGTCCTGGCAGACCTGTATGTGCTCTAACATGCTGGATGTAAAAGCAATTTTTTTTCTGCCAGATTAAATGTTGCAATTGCTGAAATAAAAGGCACACTGGACTGAAACTTTTAATAGGTTCAGCTACTTCTAAAATTCTAAGGGCATTAACAACATATGCAGAATCCAATATTAGATTAAATGCAAAAGGGCAAACTTTAAAAACTTCAACTACAATCTGTAATTCTACAACCTGAGGAGAACCAGGTTGAAACTGATGCAGCACAGGTTCTTGTTTATCTATCATATACATCCCATAGCCTGTCTTAGATCCGTCTGTAAATACATTTGGGGCCATGGAAATAGGCTATGATGATATTATTTTAGGAAATATTACAGGATGCTCCTTAAAAAATCCTAACAGTGGATGTCTGGGATAATGATTATCTATGTTGCCATCAAAACCACACTGCAAAATAGCCCAATCATCTATCGTAGCACACAAGATCTTAACTTGATGGCTGGAATAAGGCACTATAATGGAGGTGGGGGCAGTTCCAAAATATTGTAAACACTGCTGAATCCCTTTCAGTGCTAAAGTTGCCACAGCAGTAGGATAATGCTCAAGAGCTTTGGCTTGAGATATTTTGGGATAAATCCAAAGCAGTGGCCCATTTTGCCATTACAATCCTGTAGGCTGGTGATATGAAGGCAGAATGCACAAAACAATGTCTTGGCCCTCTTGAATCCTCTGCAGAAAGGCATCTTGTAATCTACTTTCCACTTTTTTCAATGCCTCACGTGCTTCATTAGTCAGTTGCCTTGGAGAATTCAAAGCAGAATCTCCATTTAAAATATCATATAAGGGCTTTAACTCATAATTTGGCAACTTCAAATAACATCTAAGCCAATTTATATCGCCTAACAGCTTTTGAAAGTCATTCAAGGTCTTTAAATTATCTTTTCTCAATTCTACCTTTTGTGGAATAATTTGCTTCTCACAAATTCGTGCTCCTAAATAATTTACGATTTTTTCCTTTTGTACCTTATCAGGGCTATAACAATCCCTTCTTTTCAAGCTATTTAATTAACTCCACATAGGCCTGTTCCAAGTCCGAGCAGCATATCTCTGTCCCACGCTGGATTTCCAGCTGCTTGATCAGCTGCAGCCTGCTCGCTAGCAAACTCAATCAAAAAGGCTCTCCCATCTGAGTACTGTCCAGGGCTCAGGCATGCACGAGCAGGCCCACTTCAATCACTAGGTGTCATGCAGTACCTATTCAGGGCTTCTACCTGCGCCACAGTAAAAGAGACTGTAATCCCACAAGTTACAGATTCAGCCAAAGATTTAATCACTTTAAAAAACCAGAGGCTCTTCATACTTATTTTCTTGCGGACCTTGAAACATTAGATATGCTAATCGTAGCTCAGTTCTCACCACTTTCCAAACGCCTAGATAAAATGTGCGTCCTGAGCTGCCCTGACCTCCTCCCACAAAAGGTGGAGGGTGGGGAGTGTTATGGGGCAAAGTGTCAGCGCTTTTGAACCTCCTTTCTTCTTTTTTCTCACCCTCTTTCTCAGTCTTGCCTTTTGCAATTTTCTGACGATTGCCTGCATTTGCTTATCTGACTCTTAACTCAGAAAGGTCTGGGTATAACTCTCCCTGCTTCTGATGGTTCCTTTTACTGCTTTCCTTTTCTGACTTTTCTGATCTTTCCTCTTGTAACATTTCCAGTGCTGCCTGTCCATTTTCTACCGCTTTACTGCAACGCTGGTCTTCAAGAAGTTTCTAACCAGCTTACACACTGGCCTGACCCCTCCCTTAAGCGTCCCTTGCTCAAATGAAAAATCAAGGTCTCTGCCTAGTTTATTCCAAGATGATATCGAGAGACTCCCTGACTCCACAAACCAAGGTGCGATAGTATTGCATTCACTTAAGAACCTCCTTAGAGTGCTTTGTTTTATTTTCAAGTTCTTTGAAAGTAACAGCTCGTTAAGAGCCAAAAGGAGTGGGTGCGATTGTGAAGTGCCCATATTTGATTTATATTTCTTTTACTTTCTTTTCGTCAACTTGCGACTTGCGAAACTGCTCTTTGCTCATTCCTTATTTACGGAACTGAGCGATACATTTCCTGCTTTGATAGGCTGTTGCTCCCCCTTTATTTCCAGGGAAAAGCAATTAACCCCTGCTCTGCCGCGGTTGCTTTCTCTTTAATTACCGAGAAAGCTATTAATTAATCCTGCTTTAACAGCAGTCGCTTTCTCTTTATTTTCAGAGAAAGCAATTAATTAATCCTGCTTTTTAACAGCAGTCACTTTCTCTTTATTTACAGAGAAAGCTATTAATTAATCCTGCTTTAATAGCAGTCACTTTCCCTTTATTTACAGGGAAAGCAATTATTTAATCCTACTTTAGTTGTAGGATTCCCATTCACCTGGGAACTATTGCCCCTGCTATGATCACAGGATCCCCAGCTTACCTGAGGACTATTCCAGTGCACTGCCCCTGACTGCAATGAGTTCTGGGTCCTTGACAAGCAGCTCCCGCGACACCACCTGTAGCGTAGCTTTGGCCAGCAAAGAAAACGCAACACCAGACTCTTCTCAATTGCAGTTTATTCAGGAAACCTTGAATAATCTTCTGACCTGGGGAAAGCCAGCCCACACCTAAAATAGCCTCTGGGTAGCCAACTCCAGCAAGCCATGTGGGAAATACGGATAGGCCCAGGTACACAGAAACAAGCCAGATCCTTAGCTTTAGCCATGTATGGAGTTATTTACAGTTGAAAGCACATTCCAGGGGGGGGGGGGGGATGGGGGGGGCGTGGGGGGGTGGAGAGCAGCGGTCAGCGCCATCTTTAAGGTGTGGCACAAAGCAGCTCACTACAGCCATCGTTTATTGATGTGAGTGGCTTATTTTCATGTGGCACAGGGAATGAACCTGATTAAAAGCTATAACCAATGGTACTGATCTATCCATCAAAATTGTCTTTATATTTGACTGTAGTTTAATGGTATTTCCAGCTGGGAAAGCTACCAGATGGAAAATGGTTTAGTTCTGCTGAAGACTGGCCTTATTAATGGACAGCCTTCTTCACAAGCAATTAACAGCTTTTTTTTTCAGGTGTTAGCATCTGTTTCAGGAACATGGCAGTGTGTTTACATGTAATCAGAAGTTTTGCTTGAATGAGATTTTTAAATTAATTGACTTGTTTAAATAAATTCAGAAATGGATAGCATTGCTTTTATTTGCTTCACTATTGGGGTAAATAATAGCTGATACGCCAGGACTGGAGCCTTCAAGTGTCTCTGTGAACTTCACGTTCCCTCAAGGGGGCTGCCACATTGTGTCCCAGGGGGACTTGGATGGGGAGTCTGCCCTTTGAGAGTGCAGTGCTCTCAAAAAAAAAAAAGGTCAGTGCTCAAAAGTTTAGTTGAACTCTCTCAGCTCTACCTCACTGTTCCTTTTTCTTTTAATTCTTTGGGCTAGGTCAAACATGAAACTTTATTTCTCCCAATTCAATCACTTACTGTAGGAGGTGGCACCTACACCAGGTACCAACAATACCATCTTTGCGAGGATCAATGTGTCATGGGAGTAGACCAAGCACAGTGGTGCCCTGGGTGGGTCAGCATGGAGATGGCCTCCGTGCCTTCCTTCTCTCTGACTTATGAGCTAGGCTATTAGTTTTGTTTTTCAAAATTCAAGTGTTCATTGCTCATTGCCTCTTTATTGATTTTTATGTAGCAGGACAGTGATTTCTTGTCACTGAACAGAAGAACAGGTTTCTGTCATCAACCCAGAAAACACTGAAACGGTGATTAAGGGGGGTGGCGATAAAGAGGACCTGTTGTTTTGTGCTGGCTGGGGTGAGGGCCCCTGAAGCCACCTGCCTCCCTGCCATGGGTGTGTCTATATCAGAGTTCTCCAACTATATTCTCCCCATCTGTAGCCTAAATTGAGAAACAGTTGAAAGAGTCCAAAAAGAAAGTATTGAAATAAAATTTAATTAATGTAATTTACCATGTTTAATTTGTGCATGTATTTTATTGGGGAGGGTAAGTCAGAATAATTTATCTAAATCTAATGGTATTATTTCATAGGCTGATCCAGTTTGTATTTGAGTTAAAGATCCCAGAGGGTATTAATTAATGGCAGAGTTTAGTTTTCATTAATTGAAAACAGTCCTCTATTAATATAATATGAAATATCAAAATTTAGCATTTATGTTCTAAAGTGTCTAAAGGCTATCTTAAGGTTTTCCTGTAAACTCATTGCACAAACAGAATTGGAATTGCTTTCAAAAGATTTGGGGAATGAAAATATGTCATGTGTAAGATGCACTGAATGTTGTAAATAAAACAAATCGACTTTGTTTTGTTTTAAAAAAAGAAAAAAGAAAAGAATGGAGGAGTGGGAGAGACTTAGGGAACAGAGGACATAGGAGGACAAGAATCTGTCAACTGAGCAAAGCTATAGAGACTGAAGCAGCAATCATAGGGACTATACGGTCTGCTCAATGTCCTCTGCCTCATGATAACTTCTAGTTCATTACTTTTGTGTTACTCTTGAGTGTAGAAGCACATGAATCTCTGATTCTTGAGCTTTCTCTTGAGGCCCCTTTGTCTTTCTGCTGGTTTATCTAGTCCAGGTTCAATATGATGGTTTTTGTTTTATCTTATTATATTTGATTTTGTCATGTTATCTCTTAGAAGCCTGTTCTTTTCTAATGAGAGACAGAAATGGTGTAGATTTAAATAGGAGAGCAACTGAGTGGAACTGGGAGAAGTAATGATAGAGGGATACATAATTCAAATTATGTAGTAGGAGATGAAAATTATATGTTTAATAAAGGGAAAAATGATATCTATCAAAATTCAATATTACCACAAAACATCTTTTAATTTTAATTGATTTCGGTAGAAGGTAGAATATAGGAGTCATAATTTTTGTCCTATGTGACTAGAAGAGATGCCCATCTTTACAGACTTTGTTGAGGACTGTTTCTACAAAGTGAAGACCAGCCACACAGTTTATTTTCTGGAAACTGAAAGTGTTTTATCTGGGAAATCATCACTGGAGTAGAATTCTAGTCCTGGTGTAGGCTAGAGCAGTTACTATGGGACAAGAACACCAGAACCACTATTTATGGCCTACCATTTTTTCAGTTTGCCTTGCAGTATTTCCAGTGTCTGTGCAGCAGCATGTAAACAGTCAAGATTCCCTGACAAGATGAAATTGAGAAGAAAGGCAGCTCTGTTGGAAGCTTGCTTAGTAGCTTCTTTGTACATCATCTGAACAAAGGTAGAACTCTACTATCTGAAAGTAGAAGAGTGCAAAGACCCTAACATAGTGTGGTCAGTTCATATAGGGTGCTGGTTCAACTACCTGGTAAAAGTCTCATACTTATTTTGGTTAATCTTAGGAAGAGAATTTGCTAACTTGTTAACTTTCCTTATTAGTTTCTTATGGTGACAATTGAGTAAAATTTGGATGATGTGAAAAACTAATATATTACATAATTACAATAAAATGAGGAGAAAATTTTAACTCTTAACCACGTCAAACTTAACCTGAATACAGTTGAGTAATGGCTTATAAGAATGTAGGGTCCAAAACAGGGAAAACAAAGAGAAGTGAGATGAGTGATGTACATCACCCACCAACTGTGATTATACAAAAGAGCAATGCAGCCTCGCAAAATAGTGGAGAGAGTATAAAATGCCAGAAACGTACACACTAGTGCCAAGATATTCTGGGTGGCTTTGGACTCAGGGCATTTGATACTGGAACCATGAGAGCTGCGGATGTGCTGAACCCTCTGCTTGTGTCCGTACAGAATGACAATCATGGAGGTGCTGGACCAGATGATAAGCACAGCAGAAAGGAATTCGGGGCACATCACCAATGCTGCGTACAGTGAGTCACTGATTTCATCTCGCGCTATAGTAGAACAATATCCAAAATCTCGATTTCTTGTTATGTTTTGGCTGTTTGTTTTGATAAATGTGTACATAAAGAAAATGAAACGTATCAACACATAGAAGACCCAAAGTAAAGAAATGGACCAGCCAACAAACTTTGTTTCTTTGACTTTATGATCCTTCAAATACAATTTCCTGGGACTGATGGTCATGGCTTGGAAGATACTCAAGAGGCAAGTGATACCCATGGACACATTTCGGGCAAATCCTTGAATGAACAATAGCAGCAAACATTCAAAATCATTCAAGAATGGCTTCAGTCCCCAAACTGTCATTGTGTGGGGCACTCCAGCAGAGAGAATGATCAAGGTATTTGCTGTCAGTAGGTGCATGAGAATCAAATCTTTTGGCTTTAATGCATATTCTCTGTAGGAAAGAACTAGATAGTAGAACAGAAGAGAGAGATTTCCCATAATTCCAATGGTAGTTTGTGATAAGAAAATGATTCTGACTACCAGTTTCCACATGTCCATTCTGAGATGCAGCACTATTTCCTTAAGAATATGGTCAGTGTTTCTCAGGTGAAGTGAATAAGACAAATGATTGTAGCTGGGTGTGAAGGAACACACCATTAGTCACACTGCTGCGGGAGTACCTTCTGCTGCTTCAGCCAATAGCCGCTGAAATACCAGCCCACTGGGGCGTGGTATATTTCTCTTTAAAAGAAGGACGGCAAGCTCGGCTCAGGCTCTTGGTTCCGGTGCTTGGTTCCAGCTCCTGCTCCTGGCTCCTGCTCCAGCGACTAGGTTCCCTTCCTGACAGTTTATGGTGTATGTAAGTTTTACCCCCCAAAATAAATACCCCCTTAAAACATAATTGGTGTGGGATTGATTCACCATTTTTTGGCGCCCAATGTGGGGCAGCCATGCCATGGGATAGTCAAGTCGTGGGGCAGTCATGTCGTGGGGGAGCCATGTCGTGGGTACACCATGCTGTGGGGCAGCCATTGTTTCGCAGGCTCACAGGCACATCCAGTCACATGACTGTATGAGATACATCCCGAAAAACCACAAGGAAGTGTCAGAATGGCACATCAATGGAAGGAGTGAAGAGAACGAGGAGCTTCGTACACCTCTCTCCACTGGGTAGAGGAGGAAGACATTCACTGCAGGAATGTCTTTAACTCAGAGTCACGCGGCTCTTTGGGTGGCCCTTGAGGAAGCCAAACTCTGCTTGCCACTCATTTGCCGTCGCTAGCACCCCTGTCTGCCTTCACCAAATGACCATCTGTCCTTGATGCCTGACTTGCAGTCATAATCCGTCCCAGCCCTCTAAAGCTCCCTTTGACAGTTGGTTGCTCCAGTAAGTGGACGGTTGTCTGTTGTGGGAGTAACTTTCGCTGCCTCAACCAATAGTCGCTGAAGCAGGAGCCCACAGTGTAGCGGGGAGCGACTTCTGCTCCGTCAGCCAATAGCTGTTGAAATACCAGCCCACTGGGGCGTGGTATATTTCTCTTTTAAAAAGAGAAGCAGATCCGGATCAGGCTCTCTTGGTTCCGGTGCTTGGTCCCGGCTCCTGCTCCCGGCTCCTGCTCCTGGTTCCCGCTCCCGGCTCCTGCTCCAGCGACTAGGCTCCCTTCCTGACGGTTTATGATGTATGTAAGTTTTACCCCCCAAAATAAATAACCCCTTAAAACATAACTGGTGTGGGATTGATTCGCAGATAATCCCCACGTTGGGCACCAATTATCGGCGCATCATTTCAGCTAACCACGTTGGAATCGTCTTGTGTAGCTGGTACCCAAAACAGGTCTTGTAGTAGCGCTATCAGTATCATGATGTCATATCAACCAGGTGGAATTGTTGTTATGGGGCCCCATCTTCTTCCTGGAAACTTCAAATGTCACTGCAGGAAAAACTTATTGTTCATTGTGGAAAACTTAAACATTAATCATATATATTAATCATATATTAATATCATATATTATATGATTATAGTTGCCAGTGTGCGTGGTGCTCCCTGTAGTCCGTGGTGCTCCCTGCAGCCCTTGGTGTCTCAGCTCACTGCTGCATCCTGATGGTGTATGTACTTCAAGCAGCCGGATGTGCCCTGCACTCCTCTGACCAGCCTCTCTTTCCAACCAACCCTTGGACCTTGGAATAATCCTAGTTTATCTTCCTTCTTCCAGCAGATGGCGCTGTAGACTGCACTCTGCAAGGCAATCTGAAAGTAATTTTAACAGGAGTAGTTACTTCCCGTGTTTGTTACTATACAATTCATCAATACTTAAGAACACAAATGTTGATGGGGGCATAGCTGTCAACTTTGATAGAAAATGCAACCATTAGTATGATGGGATGTTAACCCATTTGAGAAAGGAAATGTGATTGGCAAGGCAAACAAATACAGTGTGAGACTTTCAGAAATTACTGACATTTGCTAGTCATGTGTTAAAAAAATCAACTTCAGTAACAACCACAAAACTTAAATAAAGCAATTCATTTTTACCCACACAATATTTTTATTGATTATTTGGAGGTTTCACATAATGCACTTGATGACATTCACTTCCCCATATTCCCATGTCCACCCCCACTTCCTTATTACCTCCCTCAATAAAAGAAAAAAAACTATGTCCAATTTGTGTTGCCTCTGTACTCACTGTACCATGGTCAGTTTTATTTAATTTAGCAATTCCTTTTTGTTCTTCTTAAGACAAGATTTCTCTGTAGCTTTGAGCCTATCCTGGAACCAGCTCTTGTAGACCAGGCTGGCCTCAAACTCACAGAGATCTGCCTGCCTCTGCTCCCAGAGGGCTGGTATTAAAAGCATGCACCACAACTTCTGGGCTAATAAAGCAATTCTTAATGCATATCTCAACTAAAATCAAAAGATGTTAATGAGAAACATACAGTACCACTAAACTCTATAGTCTTGTAATAAGGCAAAGTTTCCTCCCTCTTTCTCAGATGGGGCCATCTTTAATTTCACCTGAAATTGACCCTTCATTTTCTGTCTCCTTTATGAAATGTCCCTTTTGAAATTAGTTAACCCCATTCTAGAGAAGTGGGTTGAAGTGCCCCAGCTGAAAACAATTTTTTAGATTCTGTAAAATTGTTTCCTTTCTTTCCTTTCCCTTGACACTAAAGATCAGGGAGTTGATTTTCTGGATTCTTTGCCTTTACAAGCTCCATATAAAATGCATTCCAGGTGGTTCTCTGAGTAGGGTTTTTCTGTAGACAGTCACCAAAGTTCCTAAATACAGACTTCAAAATAGGGATTTTGGTCATGCTCAGTGCTCTTTGGGTCTTTATCCCACAATAGTCTTAGATAATAAAATTTATTAAAAGCTCAAAATGGGATAGAGGATGGATCAAATGAAACATTACATCATATTGAATTATGCTCTAGCTTTTATGAAAATCATACCTCATAGACATATACACATGAGTACACCCAAGTTAGGACTGTTGTAGAGAAGGTAACATTGCGTGTAGTGAAATCTCACAGAATGCAGAATAGAACAAAACTAAGCAAAATATGTTAGGAGAAATTGCAAGGAGAAGGACAACAGCTAATATATGGCAACTACTGGGAAAAATATCAGTGTCTCTATTGAAATTGTTTCTTGATTAATTAGTCATCACTCCAAAATTTAGATTGGAAATGATAGAAAAGTAGGCAGTGGTTTAGACAGGCCATCAGGGTTGTGAATTTAGAGTAAACTCTTAGAACACCACACATTATTCTCATGAGAGAAGGTGTCTGCAAACCAGTTTAAATAGGGTGAGATACCACTGCAGAAGCAGACAGTATCAGCTGTGAATCATCACCTGGATGAACCATGTAGCCCCAGGGATATCACTGTTGCCCCTCACTCTCATGAAGCTTGCAACAACTGTCAGAGGTTAATCAAGAGCTTGGGTAGAACTAGCATTAAAGCCTAGGATCTGAAGAAGTTTAAACAGAGTGGGGAAATTAGTTGAGACCTTAGTAACTATAAAATACAGTCTTTTCTTTCCATGCACTGCCATGTCAAACATCCTAGTGAATTTTTGCTACAGAAATATTAGCTACTCTATTAAGCAATGCAAAAAAGTCCAAAATAATAGATACCACTATCCCAAGTGAGACTTCATAGCTTCTAATTCTTAGAAATGTATGTTTATGTAGAAGTGAGTGTGGGTAGCATCCAGAAGACCTGAAAGGGGCCTGTAAGAATGTCTCAGAGTGAGATCAAGAGGGTAAAATAATATATGTGATTTGAAAGTGAAGGAAGAAATTGTGTACATGGGACAGTATAAGCTGGGATGAGGGAAGAGAAATGGGGGATACAGATGGGTTGATACAATCACCTTTAGGAAACTTACTAATTTGTAAGCTAGTACAACATAAAAAATCCAAACAATATAAAAGTCAATATAAAGCAAAGTAATAAAATATGAATAATATCAAATTTCAGTATGACTATAGAAAAACCTGGACTCTCATGCCCTGCCAATGTCTGTGAACGCCAAACATTGGAGAAAGGGTTACAACTGCTTACATGGACCAAACATCACCATGTAAACCTATAATCACACTTTAAGTTTTTCAACATTCTATTCAGTATTTAACTATTCTAAGAAGAAGTAGTTTGTATAATTGCAATTTTATTTATGCTATAGATGGTAAGTTATTTTAGAAGATGAAATTGCATCTCTTTAATTTTTGAAATAAAAATGTACTTGCATCATTGTGCCTTTATTCTTCCAACCATTCCAAGCACTCACACAAACCCTTCCTCTCAAATTCATTGCACCTGGCCTCTTTTCTTTAATTGTTGTTACATTTATGTACATATATGGCTATGTTGTCAATGTTGCTATGCTATTATGTATGTATGTGTGTACTTATATATAAAATCTGCTCAGTCTGTATAACATTACCCACATGTACATGATTTTGGTGTTCACCATTTGATGCTGGATAATCAATTAGGTTTTATTTTTCCTATTCACAGCAATTCTGTTATTGTTTGTAGCTCTAATCACTAAAGAAAAAATTCTCAATGCAAAAGAAGTAGATCATTCAAAAAAAAACTCACTGCTAATCAAAAGTTAGAAAACAGAAATATCATGAGTACTCAAAAAGCAGTAAACAACTGAATAAATATGTTCGGGCAGGTTCCAGTTATACATCCACGATGCAATTCTTACAAGTAAAACTCAGAAAATATTGTGGCAGGGGTAGCAGAAAGATTTTAGAAGCCATAGGAATATGCATCTGCTGTGAGACTGCATTTCCTAAAATGTTGGAAAAGCTATATCCTTGAAGTCTCAACATGGACACCTAAACAAATCTAAGCAGTGACAGCAGCACACATGCTCCCATGGAGAGGGAAATTCCAAAAGGTCTCAGTTATCCCTCTTTAAGAATTACCAAAGAAATGAGCTTAGTTTTTATATCATTCAATAACTATCATGGAAATATTTACCAGTAGATTATCCAGGCATGCCCAGTGGCAGGCCATGATCAATTAACTGATCAGCATAGACTATAATTCTACATACCAAGTATGACTTTGGAAGATCCCATATCATCTCAGTTATGGGACAAATGTGTGGTTGCTGCTGGTCAGCACGATTGGCATGCACAGAGGTCAACATGAAACAGAGATCTTGCAGTCACCATGACCAATGTGATCACTGAAGGATCAGAAATGTGAGAGAAGTGTGTGGAGATTTTGCTGTGCTAGAGGAGCACACCATTTCACATCGCACGCAGGAATAAGAGACTGGGCTTCATTGGAATCAAACATTCATTGGAAAGATGTGGAACAGCATCATCTGTAGGTGACTAAGCAACTGGAAGAAGATGATCTAAAATCCCAAACTCGGTGACAGATGTGCTACAAAAGCCTTGAAAAAATGGAGAAACTTCAAAGGAAATTGGTAGAAGCCTGCAATTAGGGTTGAGATGAGGCCTTCAGGATAAGATAAATGAAGATACAGTGTGTCTTTTGCAAACATGGGGGACTGTTACGGGAAGAGGAAAAAGAAGGAGCACATTCCAGAGTCCTCCAGAGGCAGTAGTCACTGTGGAGAGAATGGAGAAATGGAAACAAGAGTGAAGAAAGTAGTTGTCTATATTTCAGCACACGTGACACACAGAGATTAGAATACAGAATACCCAAAGCAAACAATCAAACAACAAAACTTTTGGAAATTGATGGCTGAAGAAAAGAAAGATTATGAGAAAGTCAATGAATGAGAAAAGTTATCTTTGGACAAAGGGAAATATGACCCTGAGTGCAAGCAAAGTTGAAAATTCAACACACTCAATGACAAAAGGCAGAGATGAATACATAATTCTATGATTGACAGGCCATCCCCAAAACAAGCATTAACAGTATTGGGCCTTCAGGATCTGAATCCCATCCATTTTACAAACCAGTGTAGTGTCACTTGTCACTTTTCAAAATCTGGGTCCCCTCTCAAAGGATTCCATAACAAGTAGTAAATAAAAGAAAAAATGTCTTGAAAATGGTCATCCTGTAGCAAATATGACTAAATGATATAAAATGCAATCCACACTGGCTGTTTTTCTTCTATGTAGCCATCTGATAAGTTATTCTCAAGTGTTTTCCTAGCTATAAAGAATTATGTATAATTTCAAAAAAAACCATTCACATACTAGTGGTTAGGAAGACCAGAATATATTTCCAAGATCATATGTACTAAGGAAACTTCAAAATTTACAGTCACATACAAGAAAAATGTAACCAAATCTCTTAAATGTTACCAGTATGTCTGTTCCCTATGGAAAAAAAAAACAGCATAGGTCTGATCTTGTTAAATTAGTTAAAGGGAACTGTTGAGAATCTTATAATATTGATTTTGCTGTTCTGGTGTATTCAATGATTGCTTTATCTGTAAAAATCCTCTAAGATGTATGGTGATGGTTTTTGCTTCAGTAGTAGGAAAAATCCATCATGAACAAATAGGAAAATAAGAGAGGATAGAAGGAAGACAAAAAGAAATAACAGAGAAAGGATAGAAAGATAGAAAGAAAGAAAGAAAGAAAGAAAGAAAGAAAGAAAGAAAGAAAGAAAGAAAAGAAAAGTAAGGTAGAGTGAGATAAAGAAAGGCAAGAGAGAGAGGGACAGAGAGAAGGTTTGGCTTAAATAACTTTGATGAATGGAGTTGGTGTCTGTAAACAAAACTCATGGAATCACAGTTTGAGACTGTTGATGGTCATAAACACTATCCAATATTTGTGAATACTGATGTTGACTGATGAGTGAGTTCACTGAAAGGTTGAGAGAATAGTATAATAAACATGTTCTTTATATTTTTGCTGCTCCTCAAAACCATCATAGATGTAGGATATATGACATCATTTAGGATGCAGAATTTGAAAGATGTATCAGGGGGAAATGTAATGTCATTGCCAACTTTTATTTCTTTTTTGCTTGTTTCTTAGTTCTTTTTTATTTTTGTTTTTATTTGTTTTTGAGAAGTTGACACTCAATATAGACCTGACACTTACTATGTACCTTGCTGTCATTGAACTTACAGAGATCCTCCTGCCTCAGCCTCCTGAGTGCTGGATGAAAGGCAAGCAACAAGAAAACAAGCTCCTTGGGAACCATTTGAAGTTCTAAATATGATTATAATAGATGTAGGATATGACATTGATAAGGATACACGCTGTTCAAGAATCGCCAAGTGAAAACCCAACATTGCTGGAACTTTTTAGAGTTCTACATACCTGGAGTTGTGCTTTCTGAGATGTGAGATGTATTTCCAGAAAGATGGTGGCATTGAACTAATCCAACCACATCTGTGAGGATGGAAAGTATTACTTACAATTTCTTCCAAGATGCTTCATTCCACGAGTTGCTGTGGCTATTGAGACTCCTTGAATAAAAATGACCAAGAAATATGTGTACTGTGTGCCTAAGAATTGAGTATTTGCTTATCCATCTGCATTCAGTAGTGTGAGGTAAGAAGCAATGTTAATGAAAAGAAGCAATGACCAATATCCATCACACTGTGAGACTGCTCCTGTGTTCAGATCTGTGACGTCACTCTGACCAATATGAAAACAGATGCTTTTCTTCAGAGCCATAGAATTCTGCACACAAAAAAGAAGTGTGGCCAAATCTACAGAAATCCAATATCTGTACTGATAAATATTTATTTTGTTTTATATTGTTGAGTTACATGCATAATAGCAAATATAATTTTAAAACAATTTATTTTATTGTATGTATATCTATCTGTATTGCTCATATTCTGAAGCCTTTCTTGCCTAACCATGTTTCATGGTGTGCATCAACACATATATAAAATCAAATACTACTATGGAGGTCTCATGATTTGATTCCCACCTTAATAGTGAACACAGTCCTACTCTATTCAGTAAATAAAACCTACCGTGCATGAGTCCAGGATTGTTAATAGTGCTTGACCATTTTCTTTGATCTTTCAGGTTCTTATGTTCACTGACATATCTGCCAGATATATCAACCTGCCCTTCATAACCCATAAAAGCCAGTCAGTCCAGGATTTATTTATCTCATATGTGCAGTCTTGTTCTTGAAGAAAGGGGTTAAGTTTCTGTTTTAATTTCCCTGCTTCTAAAGTTCTCACAGTGATCACACCAGACCCACTTTTCAATGGCCATATGATCCTTGTATGAGAGACTACTTCCTTCCTTATTCTGCATGCAGTTCAGATATGGTGTTTTGACTGTTTTCATAGTATTCTTTACTGTACCATGTTAAAAACCCTATGCCCATACTCATTCATAGATTTTCCATTTCTATGGATAACAGCTTAGATTTCACAGTTGTTTTCTATTGCTTCATCTCTATGTTTCATCTGTAATCTCTTCTTCTTGCATCCTGAACATAACAAGTATGACAGGCATGAATTTTTAGTACCTAAGTGTATAAATAACCAACAATGGTCGCTCCTCTTTCAGTTCCACTTTCAGGCTAGGACATGAAAACACAAGGGGAAAGCAGCTCTTTACATCCACAAGCTGTTTGTGTCTCAGTGGATACTGAAAGAGCCTGAACATGGCTTGTGTGGTGCAACTACAGTCAATCAGGCTGTGCCCACAAAGTCATGAGACATGTTCTCAAACATTATTCCGGTCCATATGCAGTTCGTTTTCCCCACTTGTCATTTTATCTACCTCTTTGATATTATGTTGTATGCTTTTGTCTGTAGAAGTTTTTATTTGTGGGGATTAGAGTGATGGCTCTTTGGTAATAGACACTGCTATTGCAAGGGGACCTGGGATTACTTCCCAGTACCTATATGGTGGTTTAAAACTGCCCACAATTGTAGTTCCAGGGGCTCCACACACCCTATTTGATCGTCTCCAGACAGTGAATTCTCATAGTGTGTATATACGTGCAGGTAAAACTCATGCACACAGAAATCAAAATAGATAATAAATCATTTTACACAGAAGTTTTCATTTTGTCATAAATTCTTATTTTCAACAGCCAAATGACAAGTGCAAATAAAGCTTTCCATATTTTATTAAAATACAGTATGATAAGTGTGTTCCAATGTGACAGAAATTTGTTACTTCTCCCAATTTCATTTCACCAGCACAAGATGGACCAGATATTTATGGTGCCCCCGGAGGTGTGAATTTTTATCATTGAAGGGCAAACGCTAGAGTGAAAACTACAGATGAATTACTAACACTATTACTCCGTACAAGTTGTAACATGACATATTATGCATGAGAAGAAAACTAAGCTTTTAAATATTTTATTTAAAATTCTGCATATACCTGATGTTTCCTATGTCAATGATTGAATTATAACTTTACAAGGCATTCAAATAGAGGAGATGCATATGGCAAACCTACAAAGGAGTCTGAAACTAGGGCAAACTTAAGCTTTATGCAAACTGAAATAAAGAACTAAGTTTGGGTACAAAGGAGGTGAGCGGTAGAGCCCCGAACCTCCATGCACATTGCCCAGTGTTACGTTAGCAACAAAAGTAAGTAGTTTGAAAATCTGGCTTCAAGTTACTTAATATTTGAGTATGACTAAACCAGGACACATTAAGAAATGGATTTCATTGCCTGATACTCATACTGGTACTCTTTCTTTTCTTGTTATCTTCCCAAGTTCAAAGGGAAGGTTCCAATAGTCATTGCACCAGTGCAGCTCAATGCACACACAGTTATTGCCTCTGAAACTCATAACTTTACTCTTCTGTATGAATACATTTTACTTCAGAATCAGAATCATATCGTGCAACTTTGCATGGTTGTGTGTTTCTTATATTATGTTTCCATTGTAAAGTTTAATATGGGTGTGAAACCCAAATAAGTTCTCTTATAATAATAGTACTCCCAAAGATAGTCTAAACATCTTGTGAGGTGAGATAAATTATCATATTTACTTATTACAATAATCATTCATTATCTTCACAGATTGCTTTTATCACCCGGTGTTAACCACAGTGACCCCCAGGTCAGGACTTATATAAGAATCAACAGGGACTGGAATGAAGTTAGGAACACTTCCATCTTTCTCACCTACCTCGCAGATATCTAATAATATTTGTGCCTTCTGACTCTTTTCCACAGATCTATTTCTATATCAGATTCTTATTAATAGACATGAGCACTTACAGAGGCCTCTTCAATCCTAGTTCAGCAATACACTTTATAATAAAAAGTACTCAAGCACTTACATAGGCCTCTTCAATCCTGGTTCAGCAATACACTTTATAATAAAAAACACTCACTCTGCTTTGGTGGGCTCAGTGTACAAATTCTGAATTCATTAAAATCAGCAATGTCAGAGAGGAAGCCAACTCAAGCTGGAGATATAAAGGTTTGAGACTCTGTGACCTCATCTCCCTTCAGAAAGACAATTTTCATGTCACCCTTACTGGCAATGATGGTGTGGCTTTGGGAAACAAAATAATTTATGAAACATTTTCCAGTTGCTAATTAAAAACATTCTTAAGAGCCCTTCAAGAATATCTACATTGAAACAAGGTGTTTTGAAGACTAGTTAGGTTTTCATGATCCCCAAAGTGTGACCATGTCTCTAGTGTAAGGTGCTAGAAACGTTGAGGTCATATTCAGAACAAATTAACAGAAGTTTCTATGCCTCGTTGGATCTAGGCTTCTCTGACTTCTTCCCAGACAAATAAACTTAGTTCTTTTTAAAAAATATTTAGAAGATTTGCTACTGAACGTCTTCTTGAGTGTTTCATACATGCATATGCCTTTTAGTCACATTCATCCCCTATTACCGTCACCCCTTTTATCTGACACATCTGCTTTACATCCCCTACAGTCAGTAGTTCTTCAGCTAGGTGTGGAACGTCTGGTCAACCTGCAGTCTTCTGGGATTTTGTCTGACTTTATCGTTTTCAGGTTCTGTGAATAGCGTCATTACAAGTGAATTCAGTGCAAGTGCTCTGTTCTGTCTGTAGAATCCTGTTTCCTTAGAATCATCTAGAATCAGCATGGTTCTAATAGACTTTTTGCTTCTTTTTTTCATGACAATCTCTGATTCTTGGGAAGAAGAGTTGTAATATAGATTTCTCATTTCTTGCTGGGCTCTCAGAAATGTCTTATTCTTAGCACCCAGAATGAATGCGGACTATTGTTTTAGTCACTGTAGAGTGCAAAAAGAAGCTTATCTGAGGAGGGTTGGGAGATATATAAATCCCTCTTTAAGAGATGAGAGCTTTGAGGCCAGTTTGCTACTATTTCTATTTTGCATAATAATAATACTCAGTTTTTCCAAGAGAATCTGGGTACTCTCCAACCATATATTCTTGTACCTGATATTGGTGGCAGGTATGGATTCCATCTTGGGAAGTGGGCTTTCAACTCACTCATAAAGTGGTTGGTTACTAGCATGATGTTCATGACACTATTTCACCATGATTATTATTGTTATATTTCTCAGGGTTCACTTATGCATATGATTTATGATTATAGCTAGCACTATGAAAACTATCCTGTAGGAATGAAGCTTCCAGGTGACCACTAGGTTTTTTCCATTGTCTATGATCAAGTATCTGGTATCTTCAGATATAGAGTCTTACCATTCTAGGGTCCATAGAACAGCAAGTACTGGAGTTTTGACATTGTTTTGGTTGACTTCAATTTATTTCTTTATAGTCAGATATCTTATCTGCACCATTTTAGAATATTCAGCAAAGAAACAGATTCACTCAAATATGAGAAGAATTCCTAATGAACTAAGAGTATAAGAAAAATCACAATATCAAATTTAGCAAAGAGATCATTAGGATGCTTAATATAATGTAATACAATTAATTTTATCCATATTGGCCTAAAATATTTCAAGAAACATGAAAAATATAGACATTGTAGTAAAACAAATTTTAATTCATTTTTTAAAAGACTATTGTTTCACATTTTACATGCCAAATCCATTTCCCACTTTCTCCCCTCCTGCTCCCTCTATCTTCCTTCTTGCATCTGCCATCCAGCCCCCATCCACTTCTCCAAGAAGGTAAGGCCTCCAATTGGGAGTCAACAAACTCTAACACATTGCTTTGAAGCAGGACCAAGGCCCTCCCTACTATATCTAGGCTGAGAAAGGTATCCCTCCAGAGAGAATGAGTTCCCCAAAACCAGATCAAGCGTTAGGTATAAATCCTGGTGTCATGTCCAGTGGCCCTACAGTCTGCCCCAGCCATAAAACTGTCCCCCACATTCTGAGGGTCTTGTTTGGTCCTATTCTGGTTCCCTTACTGTAAGGCCAGAGTTTTAAGGCTTTCATTAGCTTAGTTAAGTTGTTTCAGTGGCTATCATAATGGTCTTGACCCCTTTGCTCATATTCTCACTCCTCCCACTCTTCTACTAGACTTTGGAAGCTCAACCAAATGCTCTCATGTGGTTTTCTGCATCTGCTTCCATCAGTTGCTGGATGTAGGTTCTATGATGACATTTAAGATAGTCATCAACCTGACTGCAGGGCAAGGTCATTTAAGGTACCCTCTCCACTATTGCTTTGGGCCTTAGTGCTTGGTTCTCTAGTGCTAAGTTTCTTGCTAGTTCCATAATGGCTCCCTCAATCAAGATAAACTATTTCATTGTTCTCCATCTCTGTCCTTTCATCATTTTGACCATTCCATTCCCTCAAGTTCCTTTCCCCACTCCCCTTCTGCCTTTCCTTCTTCCCCATCCCAACTCTTCCAATTTTCTTAGGAAATGTTGTCTATTCCTCCTTTCCAGGGGGAATCTATATATGTTTCTCTTAGGGTTCTCCTTGTTACTTAGCTTCTCTGGGATCTTGGACTATAGGTTTCTTATCCTTTGGTTTACAGCTAGTTTTCACCTATGAGTGGGTACATTGTAATGCTCTTCTTTGTGGGTCTGGGTTACCACACTCAGGATGGTTTCTTCTAGTTCCATTCATTTGCACGCATGTTTTAAAATGTCATTGTAAAACAAATTTTTTTTGGAATTTGTGAAATTTAACTATAATTACAACATTTCCCTCTTTTTTACTCTCTCCAACACTTCCTATGTATACTTCAAAATTTTTTCTCATTTTCATATCTGTTTATTTAATTGTTTTACACTTACACACACACTCAAAGAGAGAAAGATAGAGATTCATATATATATATGAATATATATATATGTTATTTATATGTATAAGATTTCAGTGTTGATCATTTGGTATTGGATTACTTACTGGGAGGCTATTCCTTTGGGAAAACTATTTTTCCCAATTGTAGCATTCCTTGATTGGCTGCAGTTCTTTGTCTGTGGTTGAGAATACAGGATATCCATCCATTCCATTTTAGCTTGTCTATCAATATCATCTGTGTTCAGTTTTTGTTTAGGAAGCCATATTGATGATATCCATTTCATTGGTATATCCACTCTGATTTTTCTAGGAGATGCAACCTCACAACAAGCTTTCTGTTTTTCTCTCTTGCAATATTTTCAATTAGATAGACATTCTTAATATTTTTCAAAGACTACAAAATATGGCATTTTAAATGTTTTAATAACTTAGGGCTTTTCATGACAATGAGACATGTCTGCTCCTGGCAGCACCAATCTACTTCAAGAAGAAGATGGGCATCGAAGAGGCTCCTTATGGAATTGGTTAGCCATTTGGGCAAGAAACTTCTCTTGCCTGGACTGTTGCATAAACTGGACACAGAGAACCCACAGAGAGATGGTGAGGGAGAATTGTCTGTATTCTGTCAATCATGTATTTTAATAAAACGCTGATTGGCCAGGCAGGCAGTATAGGCGGGAAAACCAGACAGGAAGTAGAAGTGATGCAATGAGAACAGGAGAATTCTGGGAAGCAGAGAGGTTCCTCTGCCACTCTTGCACAGACCACTGAAGAGGCAGCATGTAACTTGCCCAGCTGAGAAAGGTACGGAGCCATTATGGCTAACATAGATCAGAATAATGGGTTAATATAAGTTATAAGAGTTAACAAGAAGCCTGACCTAATGGGCCAATCAGTTTATAACCTTATGGAGTCCTGTGTGTGATTTTCCTTGGGATTTGCCGGCTACGAGGTACCGAGCGGGATAGAAACCCCAACAAGCCGGCCCTCATGTTACAGAGAGAGGACTGCTGAACTTGCCTAAAGGTGAGATGATCTTTCGGGGTTCCTAATTCATGAAAGAGTCTGTGAGACATTCTGCAGGACACAGCAAAACACTGAACTGCCTTTGAAATTTCCTGCTTCATGGAAAAGTCTCCTGGAAACTATGGGCCTGTAGGCTGAAGATGGATACCCCAAAGGTACAGAGGAACTTTGGGTGACTGTACAGGCAGCGAGATGTCTCTGTCATTTCTAGAGTTTGGAAGTTGCTTATTTCTTGTTTGCTTAGGTAATACTATATCCTTCTGGAGTCTTTGATGGAGTTAAAAAATGGTTAGTTATAGTTTTCCTTAGTTATGATAAAAGATAAAATAGATATAAATATTATAACTGTAATTCTTGCTTTATAACTGTTTTGCTACATGTAATTTTACTATGTTAAAGTTAAAGCCTTCCTTTTTGTTTAAACAGAGAAAGGGGAAATGATGTAGTTGAGCCTTGTTTCTATATGTTGCTTTTATTGGTTAATTAATAAAGAAACTGCTTGGCCTGATAGGTCAGAACATAGGTAGGCAGAGAAGACAAAACAAAATGCTGGGAAGAAGGCAATGAGGCAGATGCCATGACTCTTCTCTCCGAGACAGCTGCAGGTTAGAATCCTCCCAGTAAGCCACCACCTCGTGGTGCTACACAGATTACTAAATATGGATTAAAGAAAGATGTGAAAATTAGCCAATAAGAGGCTAAAAATAATGGGCCAGGCAATGTTTAAAAGAATACAGTTTTCATGTAATTATTTCAGGGAAAAGCTAGCCAGGTGGGCGACAGGAAACGGCCCGCCGTTCCTTTACAGATCCCCAAGCTTTAGGTACAGTTGTTGTATATAGATTTATTAGATTGCTTTGGGACAATACAGTTAATTGTTTATGGCATTTTCTTCTACTGCTAATTTCTATGTTGGTCTTCATTTGTTATATGCTACATTTCTTAGATGAGGAATTAAAACTATACTAACCTGTGTGTGTAAGCATAAATGTGGTTAGGAATCATGCTTTGTTGGTCAAGTGACAATACCAGACTGTTCTCTAAGATCCAGGATCTCACTATTTCTGGGTTTCAGCAGCCAGGCATAACTTCCCTCATTAAACTGGCAGCACTTCCAATTTCTTTTTACATATATTTTATATATTTTCCGTGAGTTTCTTTCCAACCACTAGCTAGGATAAAGTTATGTCATTTATATAAAAATGAATGCAAACAGAGAATCCCATTAAGTGAATAAAGATAATCATGGGTAAACCAGTTACAGACTTGTTGTAGTGGCACATTACCTCTCTTATAGTACACTGCTTAGGGTCTTAACTGGAGTCATCCTTGTGGATTCCTAAGATTTTCTCTAATGCCAGGTCTCCAGCTAGCCCCATAATGGCTCCCTCAATCAAAATATCTCTTTCCTTACTCTCATCTCCGTCTTTTCTCCATCTTGACTATCCTGTTCCTTCAAGTTCTCCTCCCCTTCCACTTCCCCTCTCCTTCCCTTTCAGCTCTCACTCTTCTCCTCACTCCCATGCTCCACTCCCAATTTTGTCAAGCAATCTTGTCTATTTACCCTTTCCAGGTGGATCTATGTATGTTTTATATAGTGTTTACCTTGTTACTTAGCTTCTCTCGGATCATGGACTACAGGCTCTTTATCCTTTGCTTTATACCTAGTATCCACTTATGAGTGACTACATATTATGTTCATCTTTCTGAGTCTGATTACCTCACTGATATAGTACAAAGGGCCTTGGACCTTCTCCAAAGCAATGTGCCTTACCCTCTTTGAGGAGTGGATAGTGGTGGGGTGGTGGGGTAGGTGGAGGGAATGGGAAGAGGAAAGGGAGTGAAAACTAGGATTGGGATGTAAAACGAAAAAGTTTGCTTTATTTTTTTAAAAAATAAAATAAAAATATGTATTCATATGGTCAATATTAAATGAATTTAGAGGATTATAAATATACATATGATTATGTAATAAACATATGTAATATATTTTATTATATATTTATATTTTATAATTCAATACATTATTATATACACATAATTATATATGTAATTAAAGTAAAAGTAACTCCAAATTGGAATGATAGTCATGGGCAAGGAAGAAGTTCAAATAGGGAGAGGATAGGAAGAAAATAATATAAACATTGTACTCATACATAAAATTCTCAGTATAAGGGAGTGCCCATATGAATAGAATAAAAAAAGAGCTGGAGAATGGAAGTCTGTGATTTTGGAAATTGTTCTTGTTCTTCTCTGTACTGTCTCTGTCTTTGTCTCTGGGAAACACTGAGATTTCTCTTGGCCTCCTTGCTTGGGCTGCTCTCTTGGGTTGCTCTCTTGGTCCACTCTGCGCAGTCACAGTCTGTGCTTCAGATGTACTCTCTTGGTCTTCTCTCTTGGTCTTCTCTGTGTAGTTTCAGCTTGTGTTTCATAGTTCCTCTGAGACTGTGGAAGATGAGAGGCTTTGGGGGCAAAGTGAAACTTTTGTCTTTCAGGGTCCTGTGGATGGTGTGGCAGTGTTGCAACAGCATACTTAGAGGAAGCTTGCCTGCTGGCTAGAGAAGCTAAGACAAGTGGGGAAAAATCCCAGGGTTTTGCCTTGGTATGGAGGGCCAAGAGAGTGGGATGTCCTGCCAGGTGGGTGGTCATTCACCTCTTGGTCCTCTCTTGCCAGAGACGGCAAAACATAGCCCCCCTCCACGTGCAGTTCCTGAGATGTAGAAAGCAATTTCCTCCAGGCAACCCAGTGGCAGCTATGTGAGCATGTTACTTGAGGGCCAAGGAGAATACATCCATGTGCCCTGAGGATCGCTTCTATGGCATCTGCATGTGCGTTTGACAATGTTACAGATGATTCTGGTTACAATAATTCTATTAATGAACTTGTTTCTTATGTTCTTTTTCTCTTTCCACATCAGTGACTTCTGAAAATATGGATGTACTCTATTAGGTAATATGAGTCTTTCTGCTCTGACAGAGCAGGCAGGCATTAAAGTTGTAAAACATTTTATGGGGAAACAATTGACTGATGAAAGAATTGGGGAAATTTGGGGGAAATGCAGAAATTATTTTTACATGATTATAAAACTTGGAAAAAATTATGCTGAAACAAAAATGAGTAATAAAGTTTCTGAAGAACCTAGGGCTTTAGGGCTGACTGCCTATGGCTTTATAAATCAAAATTGGAATTATGAGGAACAATGATGGGAAAGGTACAACAATGGAGTAAAACCAACTGGACTATACTTTTGTGACTGCAAGAAGAGAGCCTCTGAGATGAAAGCCTCAGGAGTTGTCTTATGATTAACTCAGCAAAGAAGACTATAGTTGCAGGCATGAGACTAGAGAACTGGGAAAATTTTATAATGATTGATGATGTTCTGATTTCAAAGAATCTTTATACTTCTTTTGAACTGCTTTGCTCAGGTAATGGTTAACCTGTGGCAAGAAAAAAGAATAATTTTCTTTGTGTAAAATTTATAATAAAAGACTGAGATTTGAAACTCAGGGCAGAAGAAGAAGAAACAGAAGAAGAAAGAGGAAGAAATAGAAGAAGAATTAGTAGAAGAACCTGCCCTGCAGCTAGTAGCCTGTGGTCTTGCATCAGAATCCTGCGCTCATGTATTCATTTTGCCTTCCAGACCTCCCAGATTTGAGACCCATTTCTCTGCTGAGGCTGGTCCCCGGTACTCTCTGTGTAATAGCAGACTGTGTTTCAGAGTTCCACTGGGTTGCAGGGGATAAGAGGATTTGGGGGCAGAGTGGGGCTTATAACTTGCATGGTATTTTGAATGGGATGGGGGTGCTGGAGAAGCCTACCTGCAGGAAGCTTGTCTGATGGCTGTCTAGAGAAGTTGAGGCTGGTGGGGGATGGACCCAGGCTTTTGCTCTGGTGTGGAAGGTCTAGAGAATGGGGAGCCCCACTGGGTGGGTTGTCACTCACCTTTTGGTCCACGTTGGGCGCCAGATGAAGGGACGCGGTGCGATCGGTAATAAAAGATCTGCCAGACTAGCTTAATACAAAATATACAGCTTTAATAAACAGAAGGAAAACTTATACCAAAATCCCAGCGATCCGTCTGGATGCAGGAGACAGGCGAGAGAGGGTTAGGGGAAGCGCACTCGCAAGGTTTATAGGTAAACTTTTGCCTAAGGGCGACATACCCCACGAACAAAATGTGATTGGCTGAACTCCCCTATCAGGGAAATTGGATGTTTCCATCAAATTCATCACTTCAGAACTCAGACAAGCCCGTGGGAGAGAAGACAGAAAGAGTATAAGAGCCAGAAGGGCTGGATGACATTGGGAGAAAAAGGCCTTCTGAATCAAGTCAGCAGAGTGCCTATGAACTCATGGAGACTGAAGTAACAAGCCCAGAGACTAAGTTTAGTATTTTTTTTTGAGAAGTCTGAGTATTTGAATGAGTGGGTGTCTGTTTCCTATGTTTTCTTTGGGGATCATTTCTTTTGTTAGTTTGTCTTGTTCAACTTCAATGGGATTTTTAATCTCATATTTTATCTTGTCATGTATTGTTATTTTTTATTTTTATTTTTTCAGAAAATTTTTAATAAAAATTTCCACCTCCTCCCATTTCCTTCCCCTCACCCCACTCCCCCTTCCTCTCCAGTCCAAAGAGCAGTCACGGTTCCCTGCCCTGTGGGAAGTCCAAGGCCCTCCCCACTCCATCTAGGTCTAGGAAGGTGAGCTTCCAAACACACTAGGCTCCCACAAAGCCAGTACATGCAGTAGAATCAAAACCCAGTGCCATTGTCCTTGGCTTCTCAGTCAGTCCTCATTGTCAGCCACATTCAGAGAGTCCAGTCTGATCACATGCTCCATCAGTCCCAGTCCAGCTGGCCTTGGTGAGCTCCCATTAAATCAGCCCCGCCATCTAGTGGGTGGGCACATCCCTCGCATCCTGACTTCCTTGCTCATGTTCTCCCTCCTTCTGCTCCTCATTTGGACCTTGGGAGCTCAGTCTAGTGCTCCAATGTGGGTCTCTGTCTCTATCTCCATCCATTGCCAGGTGAAGGTTCTGTGGTGGTTCTAGTCATAATTAAAGGACATTGAGCCTCTAATTTGTGATCCTAGAGAAGCTAAATAAGAAGATGAACTCAAAGAAAAACATATAGTTATCCTCCTGGATTTTGGAAGTAGACAAGATTGCCAGGCAAAAATTAGGAGATTGGAGGTGGGGATGGGGTGGGGGTAAGGGGAGAAGGGGAGAGAGAAGTGAGAAGGGGAGGGTGGGAAGAGCTTAGGGGAATGGAATGGTTGGGATGGAGGAAGGGTGGATATGGGAGCATAGAAGTAGATTTCTTAATTAAGGGAGTTATTTAGGGTTGGCAGGAGACTGAACTCTAGAGGGGTTCCCAGGTGTCCAAGGAGATGTCCCCGGCTTTTTCCTTGGGCTGCTGAGGAGAGGGCACCTGAACTGGTCCTATCCTATAGCCACAATGATGAATATCTTGCATATCATGTATTGTTATATTTTAAAAGCCTATTTTTTCCTAATGACAGAAAGGATTTGGATCAGCATGGGAGGGGAGGTAGAGAGGAACTAGGAGGAGTAGAGGGAGGAGAACCTATAATCAGGGTAAATTGTATAATAAAAGAATCTATTTTCAATAAAAGGAAAAGAATATTTTACAGTATCTAATAAGATAATCAAGTGATATCTACCTTTGAGTTCTTGTGTTGATGCAATACATTTACTTCTGGTTATGGATGTGCCATTTATCTTTGGATAAATTCTGATACCATTTAATTTTATACTAAAATAACTTTAGTGTAATAAACTCACAACTAAAGCATGAAATAGCCTTTCAAAAGAATACTGGCCATGTCCCAAATTCAATATATTTCAACTGGCATCTATACAACTAGAATAGCTATGCTGAAGACATGCAGCTTTCTTAGGGTTTTACATTGTCGCTAGCAATGACATTCCAATGCTCTTGTTCACCACAGAATGAGAAAATGCTAGGATGGAAAATAGAAAAATAGTTAACTTGATATCCTCTTTCATAAATCATGAATGCTTTTACCTGATCACCACTGAACATTGTCTTTCTTGGTCTCTTTTCTAAATGTCAAAATAAAGTTATGCTCACCAATTTACATATAAACATTTGTACAGTATAGGATAGGATCTGCATATGAAGGAGAACATGGGATTTCTTTTCCATCAACTTTCCTACAGTTTTTGTGATTTCATCTGTCACTGTAGAAGAATAATAGTCAATTTTAGATAAGAACATAATTTTCCTTATGGATTCGTCTGTTTATAGATATAGGTGTCCTTGATATGACAAATAAAGCATCATTAAACATGGCTTTGCATATAGCTCCCTGGAAGGATATGTTGTCCTCTGTGAATATAGTGAGTCATGGATTAACTGGGATGTGTAACAGTTCTATGTCAATTTTTTGAGCATCCTCCAAACTGATTTCCATAAAGGTTTCAAATCTATTTTGATAATGCCGGCATCACACTGATGCCAAACCAGATAACTAGATAATAACAGTGAAGAAAATTTGCAGGGTAATCTCCCAGATGAACAGAACTTCTAAAAATACTATCTAACAAAATTCAAGATAATACCAAAACCATCATTCATTTCCACCAATTTCTGAATGAGGTGAAAAATAATGATCATATTTCTTTTTTTCTGAGCTGGAAGGAAATGTATTCTTTTCTGAGACCCTGTTGAGGACTGTTTATAGAAGATTCTGAGCAAGTCAATGTGACTGTCTCTAGTGCAACAGAAAACAGGGTTTTTGGAAATTATGACTGAAGAAATTTTCTGGTACTGGTGCAGGCTAGAACGATTGTAAATGGACCAGGGCCTCCTGAAGTACAATTTCATGGCTAATTATGGTTTTATTTTTCCTCACAGTTAGACTGTAGAATTCTCAATCTGCCTCTGAAATAACTAAGTATTCAGTATTACTTGGTAGACTGAAAGCCAGAATAAAAATAGCTTTATTGAGCTTATTTTTGTACATCAACTGGACAAAGGGAAGCCTAGCAATTGTAAGTTTGAGAGTGAGATCACCCTCACACAATGGGATAAGTTCATTTATGCAGCTAATGCAACCAGCTGACAAAAATCCCAGAATCATCATTTTGGTTTAATTGTTAAAAGACACAGCACTACCTCCTTTACTTTCCGTACTAAGTTTGTGAAGGTGATGAATGATTAAACAACTGGATACCACACAAAACATATAACTTATATTCTTAAGAATAAGTGATTTTTCTTTTTTATCCAGAACAAACATGGGGTACTGATTCATAAGAATAAAGTATTCAAAATTGGGAAAACACAGCGAAGTTAGGAAAGTGATATTCACTAACCACCAACTGTGATTTTAAGAAAGAGCAATGCGACCTTGTAAGATAGAGAAGCGATTATAAAAAGTCAAAGTTGCTGACATAGAAGTGACTTGACTGGAAAGTTCATCAGAACAATATCACAAAAAGGTTCTTTCCCAATGTTTTTGCTGCTTCTTTTGATGATCATACACATAAGAAATATGACCTATTTTTTGTTTTAGTTTTGTTTAATTTTATGTTAATTTTTTTGTTTCTTTGAGAGTTTCACATACTGCACCCCAATTAACTTACCTCCTAGTCACTCCGATTCCTATGCACACCCCTACAGTACAGTGATCCACACATAAGAAAACAAGACAATGTAAGCATTCAAAGCAACAAACAAATATAAGAACAAAAAACGTCAAAAACCTCTTAGCTTCTTGTTCTTTCTTGTCTCTCCAACACCTCTTCATCTGTCCTGCTACCACTGATGTCCTCAGAGTGTCATATAGTATATACCCTTTTATCCTATCAGCTTTCCTAGCAAAGGCTCATATTAATGAGTCACTTCTTTGGTTCAAGGCCTCTGGTTCCTGGTGCACCATCATCACTGGATCCTCATTAAACTCCCCTGTGATATCCCATGGCTGCCCTGAGTCTTGGAGATTCTGGGGGTATTGTTCCACAGGACCAGTCCCTTCACAAGCACCAGCAGGTCCTAGAAGGGGTAGATCTTAGGGTGGGCCAACCCAAGGCCTTATTGTGGGACTGGGTGATAGCTGAGCAGGTCAATCTGGGCCACTAGGGCCACCTAGCTCAGGTAAGGTAGAGTAAACTCCTCTGTATAAGTGACCTAAGAACTGGCTTATCATTGCTTGTGGTGAAGGTTAGTGCCATCCATCCAGAATATAGGGGTCAGCTATGAGGTAGCTTAGGATACACACTGTTCAATATGAGAAAAATGAAAACCCATCATCCCTGGAAGCTGTTTAAAGTTCTATGTACATAGGGTTGTTTACTTGCTGAAAGACCATGAACATAACTAGGAAATTGATTCTGGTGCACCTACCCTTATACATATTTGAAAATGGAAAAATTACAAGTATTGACAAGGCGCTTCATTTCTATAGCTGTTGAGTGCTTTGAGACTCTTTGCACAACAATGACCAGAAAATATCTGTTCCACTTGTTTGAGAATTGAGTATTTTGGTACCTGTCTTCATTGATGTTAGTGAAGTAAGAATTAACATTAAAGAAAAGAATCAGTGACCAGAATAAACTGCACTGTGAGACCACGCTTGTGCTTAGGTCTTTGAGGTCACTGACCCCAATTTCATAATGGGCGCTTGTCTTCCCAGCTATAAAATTCTACACAGGAAGGTAGAGTGTGGTCATGCTGGTCACACCCATTTATAGCCCATATTGTCACATATAAGCATTCAGGTTTTAAAATTTTGTAAAGACTTAAGTTTATGATGGAAATATAACTTTTGTGAGTTAAATATCATTTTAAAATAAAAGCAGCAATGACAATTTTTGAGTCACTGCTATACTCTCAGCTTGACGTCTTCTTTGATGTTCAAACTGTATGAACTAAACAGTAGCATTATTTCCATTGATCAGAACTGAAATTAAGTCCAAAAGGCACTTTTAGGCACCGAGATACTGGAGGGACTTGAACATGGCTACTGTGGTGCAAACACAGTCAACTCAGTATTTGCTAGAAGCTATGAGCCATAAAAGATGCAGTTTGTGTTCCTCATTTGATTTTCCTTCACTTTATTGATAGCCTATTATATGCTTTTTACTGTGAGAAGTTTCCATTTGGCAGAACTGGAGAGGTGGCTCAATGGTGAGGAGAATGTGCTGCTGCTGGAGTGGAACCAGGCTTGGTTGCTAACACTCACATGGTGCCCCCAAATTACCTATAACTTCAATACAATGCAGTTCTCTCAAACTTTGCTGGCTGTTGCAGGCACTGCCTTCTCATAGTGCTCATATTTACATGTAGGGAAACATACATGCACACACAAAAAATAAAGATAGTTGTATAAATATTTTTAAAAATAAAATTTCACTTTAACATGAAGATTTATCTCATAGGCCAATGTCAAGTTCTAGTAATTCTGAGGTTTTAAAAAAGTGCATTGTACTAACTGTGGTCTGATCTGGCAGAAAACTCTCCTAACTTTTAGTTTGATATCAGAAGTACAAGATATACCTGCTGGTTACAATGCCACCAGAAATTCAAGTTGTCATTGTAGGGGTAAAGGCTATAGTAGGAACTATAGAGTAATGACTAACACTCTTAATCTGTGCAAAACACAGCGTGAAATGTTAATATGTGATTAACATGAATAGGATACGAAAAACATTAAGTTCATAGAACATTTCTTATGAAGTCAGTATTTATTTGCTCCTTTTTTATATTTCTCATGACTGTTGTTACTATGTAGCTCTGGATGTCTTTAAGCTCACTATGTAAAACACAATGGCCTCAAATTCACAGAGATCTGCCTTCTTTTGCCTCCCATATTTTTGGATTAAAAGTTTTCACTGAACACTTTGTTTAGTTTGCTTATATTGATGAATCTACTATAGTGAGATTTATGATTCATTCAAATAGAGGAGAGGCATGTGGGATAATAAAGTACAATCTGAAAAATCTGATACTTTAAATATAGTACATTGGGATATAATATACTCATTGTAAATACCAAGTTATCTAAGGGGAGATAAACTTGACATACCATCCACAAGGTTCTTTTTTCCTTTACAATAATTATGAACAGCAAGAGACGGCATATTATCAGGTTGTGCTTAATGCTAGAATATTATGAAACCAGGGGAAGTAACTGAAGATGTACTTGGTCCTGCCTGTCATTGTCTGTTATTCAATATGTACCTCTCCTTCCATTTTCCCTTTTCAAGTTCGAGGGAGTGAATTCAAACAATTCATTGTAGAAATGGCCATTCAATATGCATTCAGTTACTGCTTCTAAAACCAGATCGTAAGTCACAGAATGCTATTTACTTCACAAACATAGTCAAATCCTGCACATCTCAGGGATGTTTGCTTTTTATATTTTCATTCTAATGTTTAATAATATATTAAACCATGGTAAACTGAACTAAAATAATAATACTGAAAAGATAGCCCACACCTCATATTAGCTGGATGAATTATTACATTAACTTTTTACCACAACCCTTCAACTCATTAACAGATGGGCTTTATTCTCTGGGTATTACCCAAAGTCACCCTTGGTGGAGGACTTATATTATATTATGAAACAACAGAGACATGGTTAGGAACACTTCAATATTTCTAGCTCACCTCTTACTAATTCTATTATTATTGTGCCTTCTTTGTCTATTCCATGGGTCTGTTTCTGCCCTAGATCCTATTACCAGACAGGAAGACTTATGCATATTCTCCTCTTCATTGACTCTGCCATTAAGACTGAAATACAAATTGCTCACTTGACTTTTATTCTCTGCAGGATGGCAGGTTCATGGGGCAGATGTAACTCATTAATAAACACTGCTATGGGAGAGTTCAAACAAAGCTTATGTAGAAGCCTGTGACTTTATGACCTCACCTCTCCAGAACTCCAATTTTCATCTCACCTGCAGTGGCAATGACAGTAACAATGCTGCCATTGGGAGACAAGATAATTTATGAAAAATTTCTAGTAGTTAATTAGCAAAGACACTTTAGAGTTCTGTGTGAAATTATGTAAATGGATAAAGTGATTTGAGGAGGCATTGGTACCTGAAGGCTGAACAGATCTCCTGTGGAAGGTACTAGAAACTTTGAGGTCAGATTCATACGAAAATTAGAGAAATCTCTGTTTCTTTGGATTACATACCTTCCTGACTTTTTTCCAACACAAACCAATATAATTAGCTTTCCACATATTTATAACATTTACTACTTAAAACGTTTGCGTGTTATATACTTGCCTATATGTTTTATTCAAGACTACAATTGATCATCTTTCAGTTCCTTTCTTACCCACACACCACAATTCTTTTTAATTTTCATGTGTTCCTTAAAACAATCAAACGAAATCCTAAATGGTAAAAAAGTCACCCAGTCTACTTAGTGATACTATTATGTGCCAAGTAGAGTGGCATCTATGGAATCATGAGTAGTCTCTGAAAGGTGGGAAACAGACACATCCTCAGCTAGAAGCCATCTGTGGCCATTAGCTCGTCAGCTAAGAGTGGGACATCCTAACCACTTCACTCTTCTTGGATTTTTCTAGGTTGATTTGTGCACTTTTTGTGCATACAGTCATAACAAGTCTATTTGCATTTGTAAGACCTATGTTTTGACAGAAATAAAAATCCAGCTTCCTTGGAATCATCTACTACCAGAAAGTCTCTAACACTCTCTCTGCCACTTCTTCCATGATGATCCCTGATTCTTGGGAGCAAGAGGTATTATGTAGATATCCCCTTTTAGTTGGTTTCCAGCATACCATATTGCGAGTATCATGAATACTGTGGGCTTGTGTGTTAATAGCTACAGACTCCAAAGAGAAACTTCTCCTTTGAGAAGGTCAGAGTTAAACTAATCAATTGGCAAAAAGATAAGAGTTTAGGGTCAATTTATGCTCTTCTATCTGAATAATAATAGTATTAGATTCCTCACAGGTGATGAACCAGTTGATTCCACATTAATGTCAGAAGCCATCTTGTGAGAATGTCAATATAAGTTCACTTATGTTTACTGTGAGAATCAATTCTTTGGTTTCTGGAATTTGGGTTTTTCTGTACTCTGACTTTATCTTTATCTCTGTCCATTCCCAAAGCACAGGATGTTCTGTTAAGTAATTTTAAACTTCTATCTGCTTCTGTATTTGCTTGCAAGGTTTCTATGTTGCCAAATTCCTCTGGTAATCCCATATTTATGGTTCTGCCATATTAAAGGGACCTAGAACTAATGACTGTTCTCCTAAACCCAATGTGGGGTGAGATAGCTCCTGGACCAGCTTTGCTGTGCACAAGAGTAAAGCTTTCTCAATTGAATGAAAATTATATATAGGCAGTGATGTCTCTTGCCTTTATTCCTAGCACTTGGTAGACAGACAGGTGGATTTCTTTTAGTTTGATGTCAGCTTTGTAATCACCAAGAGTCTCAGAACAGCCAAGGCCTCAGAGAAATCGTGTTGTGACAAAACAAAACAAAGCAAATAGCAACAACAGCAACAATATTTGGGTTAATTGGCATTATACTAATGGTTTTATATTTATTCAGTGAATTTAGCTCAGGGTCTATATACTTGCTAGCCACATATTCTTGCCCCTGATAACATTCCAAAGTATGGGTTCTACCTTGTGAAGTGGACTTTCAGTTCTTCATGAAATTGTTAGTTATTCCCTTGATGTTCATGACCCTATTAAACCAGGCTTGTTGTTGTTACAGCTCTTAGTGTTCAAAGATGGATAAAATTTAAAATTACGTCTCTAACTATGATAATTCCAGCCAGCATGGAAGAATCTCCCTCATGAGCTCATCTTTACTTTTCCATGGTCAATTATTCAGGTATATGGCATCTTCAGCAACAGAGTCTTATCATTTAGGAATTGTAGATGCCTAAACGTTCCAGGATATTGAGATTACTCCTGATTTTTTTAAAACTTATTTATTACATTGCAAATGCAAACCTGCCCTGTTTTACAGTGCTGAGCAGATGAGCATAGTCAATCTATTATGAGAAGAATATTAATGAAGTTGATGTAAAAGAAAAACATGGAATCACAATTAGCTTTGGAGATCATTAGAACACTCAGTACAATGTAACACAAACTATCTGTGAATCTGTGCATGAAATCTATTCTATTTCCCCTTCCAAGACAGATCTCTGTGTTCACATTAATCCCACTTTGTTTCTTAGCCTCTCTGCATCTGTGGATGGTAGCATGGGTTATCTTTTAATTTACAATTAATATTCATTTATAAGTGACAGAATATAATTTTTTTTAATTTCTGACTCTGGGTTACCTCACCCAGGATGATTCTTTCTAGTCCAATTTTTCAAACTGCCTGCCAATTTCATGATTGTACTGTTTTTAACAGCAGATTAATTCTCCACTGTCTAAATTTACCACATTTTTTCCATTCTTCAGTTGAAAGACATCTAGAATGTTTACATCTTCTGCTATTATGAATGGAGTTACTGTGAACATAGCTGAACAAGTGTCCTTATGATGGGATGGAATATCTTTGGATACATGCACAGGAGTAATATGGTTTTAAGGTTGATAGATCCCCAATTTTCTAAGAAACCAACATAATGATTTCAATATTGACTGTGCAGTTTGAACTCTATCCAGCATTGGATGGTTATCCCCTATTTCACATTCTCACCAACATTAGCTGTCATTTGTTTTATTAATCTTAGCAATTAAGATGGGTGTAAGATAGAATTGATGAGTTATTGTGAATTGAACTACACTGCCTGTAAAGGCTTTTGAATATTTCTTTAAATGTTTCTCAGTCATTTGAGATTTTATTCTTGTCAATTTTATTTAGAACTGTACCCCATTTTTAACTGAATTTTTGAGTTTGCTGATATTCATTTATCAAATTTCTTTATATATTTTATAATTTCTTTATATTGTTTATATATGTTGAATATAACCCTCTATTATATGTGGAGTTTGGGGAAATTTTTTCCCATTTGTGAGCTGACTTTCTGTCCTATTGACAGTGTCCTTTGCCTTATAAAAGATTTTTCAGTTATGTGAGGTCCCATTTATTAGTTTTCAAACTTAGTGTGTGTGTCATAAGTGTTCTGTTCAGGGAGTTTTCTCCTGTACCAATGAGTCCAAGGCAATTTCCCACTATCTCTTTTATCAGGTTCAATGTAACTAAATTTCTGTTGAGGTCTTTGATCTACTTGGCTTGAGTTCTGTGCAAGTGATAGATGCAGACATGTGTATTCTGTTATATACAGATAATCAGCTAGACCAAAATAATTTGTTAAAGATGCTTCCTTTTCTCTATTTTATATTTATGACTTATTTATAAAAAATCAGGGTTCCATAGGTATTGGATTTATGTTTGGATCTTTAATTCAATTCCATTGATCAACATGTCTGTTTTGTCAATACCATGAAGTTTTTTATTAATAGAGCTCTGCAGAACAGCTTGAAATCAGGGTTAGGAAATTATCCAGAAGTTCTCTTACTTCATAGAATTGCTTTAGCTATTCTATTTTTCCCCAGATGAAGTTGAGCATCATTCTTTCAAGAATGTTAAAAAAATTGTGTTGGAATTTTGATGGGGATTGCATTGAATCTGTAGATTGCTTTGTAAGATGGACATTTTTACTGTTAATCCTTCTGATCTATGATCATGAGAGGCCTTTCCATCTTCTGATATCTTTTTCCATTTTCTTCTTCAAAGGCATGAAGTTTCTATCATATCTGTTTTTCAGTTGCTTGGGTCTAGGTACTTCAAGATATTTTATATTATTATGACTTTTGGGAAGAGTGTTGTTTCCATGATTTCTTTCTCAGACAACTTATCATTTGTATATAGGATGGCCACTGAATCTTTTGAGTTAATCTTGTATCCAGACAATTTGATGACACTGTGTATCAGCTGTAGGTGTTCCCAATTAGAATTTTGTGGTTTCTTATTTAACTATTGCATCATCTGCAAATAGCAATACTTTGAATTTTCCCTTATCAATTTGTCTATTGATCTTTTTTTAGCTGTATTTTTGCTCTATCTAAAAGTTACTAGATATATATGGATAGAGCAGACAAGGGTACAATGTTCGTCATCTTAGTGGAACTGTTTCTTGTTTCTCTCCATTTGTTTTGATTTTAGCTATAGACTTAATGTAAGTGACCTTTATTATGTATAGTAATGTTCCTTGTATTCCTGTTCTCTCCAAGACTTTTATTATGAAGGGATATTGGATTTTGTCAAAGATTTTTTTTCTGCATCTAATGAGATGGTCATTTGTTGTTGTTTTTCTGGTTTGTTTATCTGTGGGATCACACTGACATATTTTCACATGGTGAACATTGTCTGCAATGCTAGGATGAAGTCTACTTGATCATAATAAATGATGTTTTTGATATATTCTTGTATTCAGTTTATAAGTAGTCTACTGAGTACTTTTGTTTCAATTTTCATTAGAAAAATTAGTCTACAATACTCTGTCATTGTTAAGACTTTGTGAGGTTTGGGTATCAGGGTAACTGTGGCCTCAGACAATGAATTTGATAACATTGTGCATATTTTAATTTTAATAAAAAATTGAAGAATGTTGGTATTAGTTCTTCTTTGAAAAATTTGTATACTTTTGTTATAAACAACTGGTTCTGGGCTATTTTGGGGGGGTGTTGGGAGACTTTTAATGAATGCTTATATTTCCTTACGGGCTATAGATTAATTTAAGTTGTTAATGTGATCTTGATTTAACTTTGGTAATAGGAGCTCTTGATCTATTTAGGCTGTTTTTCTGATGTTGATTTAATTTTGGTAAATAGTATCTATTGAGAAAATTGTCCATTTATTTTAGATTTTTCAATTTTGCATAGTACAGGGTTTTGAAGTATGATATATGAAGTATGTTTTTTAGTATAATGTTGGCAATATATAGCCTTTATTATCCTGAAGTATGCAATTTAAAATTTTTTTATTCACTTATTAAAAATTTCCACCTCCTCACATCCATTCCATTTCCCTCCCACTCCCTCCACTCTCCCTCCACTCCAGTCCTAAGAGCCCTCAGGGTTCCCTGCCCTGTGGGAAGTCCAAGGTCCACACCCCTCCATCCAGGTCTAGGAAGGTGGGCATCCGAATAGACTAGGCTCCCACAAAGCCAGTCCATGCAGTAGAATGAAAACCCAGTGCCGTTGTGCTTGGCTTCTCAGTCAGCCCTCATTGTCAGTCACACTCAGAGAGTACAGTTTTTTCACACATGCTCCATCACTCCCAGTCCAGCTGAACTTGGTGAGCTCCAATTACATCTGTCCCACCATATCAGTGGGTGGACAAACCCCTCGCGGTTGTGACTTCCTTGTTCATGTTCTTCCTCCTTCCGCTCTTCATTTGGACCTTAGGAGCCCAGTCCAGTGCCCCAATGTGGGTCTCTGTCTCTATCTCCATCCATCGCCAGATGAAGGCTCTATGGTGACATGCAAGATATTCATCAGTGTGGCTATGGGTCAAGGCCAGATCAGGCACCCTCTCCTCTGATGTCCAAAGAACAATCTGGGGATATCTCCTTGGACATCTGGGAACCCCTCTAGAGGCCAGTCTCCTGCCAACCCCAAAATGGCTCCCTTAATTAAGTTATCTATTTCCCTGCTCCCATAACCACCCTTCCTCCATCTCAACCATCCCATTCCTCCAAGCTCTCCCCAATTCTCCCTTCTCTTTCCCCATCTCTCCTCACCCCCACCTTACCCCCACCTCCGTGCTCCAAACTTTTGGCTGGCAATCTTGTCTACTTCCAATATCCAGGAGGATAACTATATGATTTTCTTTGGATTCACCTTCTTATTTAGCTCCTCTGGGATCACGAATTATAGGCTCATGTCCTTTAATTATGGCTACAATCCACTTATGAGTGAGTACATACCATATTTCTCTTTTTGGGTCTGGGTTACCTCACTCAATAAAGCATTTTCTATTTCCATCCATTTGCATGCAAAATTCAAGATGTCATTGTTTTTTACCACTGAATAAAATGCTAATATGCATATGTTCCACGCCTTCTTTAACCATTCTTCTATTGAGGGGCACCTAGGTCGTTTCCAGGTTCTGGCTTTTACAAATAGTGCTGCTATGAACATAGTTGAACAAATACTTTTGTAGTATGATAGGGCATCTCTAGGGTATATTCCCAAGAGTGGAATTGCTGGGTCCTGAGGTAGGTTGACTCCCAGTTTCTTGAGAAACAACCACACTGATATCCAAAGTGGCTGCACAAGTTTGCATTCCCACCAACAATGGATGAGTGTTCCCCTCACTGCACATCCTCTCCAGCATAGGCTATCATTGGTGTTTTTGAGTTTAGCTATTCTGACAGGTGTAAGATGGTGTCTCAAAGTTGTTTTGATTTGCAATTCCCTGATAGCTAAGGAGGTTGAGCATGATCTTAAGTGTCTTTTGGCCATTCGAAGTTCTTCTGTTGAGAATTCTCTGTTCAGTTCAGTACCCCATTTTTTAATTGGGTTAATTAGAGTTTTAGTGTCTAGTTTCTTGAGTTCTTTGTATATTTTGGAGATCAGACCTTTGTCTGATGAGGGATTGGTGAAGATCTTCTCCCAATCAGTAGGTTGCCTTTTTGTCTTACTGACAGTGTCCTTTGCATTACAGAAGCTTCTCAGTTTCAGGAGGTCCCATTTATTCATTGTTTCTCTTATTGTCTGTGCTACTAAGGTTCTACCTAGGAAGTGGTCTCCTGTGTCCATGTCTTGTAGACTACTCCCACTTTCTCTTCTATCAGGTTCAATGTGGTCAGATTAATATTGAGGTCTTTAATCCATTTGGACTTGAGTTTTGTGCATGGTGATAGATATGGATCTATTTTCGTTTTTCTACAGGTTGACATCCAGTTATGCCAGCACCATTTGTTAAAGATGCTTTCTTTCTTCCATTGTCTAATTTTATCTTTGTCGAAAATCAGGTGTTCATAGGTTTGTGGATTAATACCCGGGTCTTTGATTCGATTCCATTGGCCAACATATCTGCCAATACCAAAGTGTTTTTATTACTGTAGTTCTGTAATAGAGTTTGAAGTCAGGGATGGTAATGCCTCCAGAAATACTTTTATTGTATAGGATTGTTTTGGCTGTCCTGGGTTTTTTGTTTTGCCATATAAACTTGATTATTGTTCTCTCAAGGTCTGTGAAGAATTTTGTGGGGATTTTGATGGGGATTGCATTGAATCTACAGATTGCATTTGGTAGAATTGCCATTTTTACTATATTGATCCTCCCAATCCAAGAGCATGGGAGATCCTTCCATTTTCTGGTATCCTCCTCAATTTCTTTCTTCAAAGGCTTAATGTTATTTGCAAATAATTTTTTCACTTCCTTGGTTAGAGTTACCCCATGATATTTTATGCTATTTGTGGCTATCATGAAAGGTGATGTTTCTCTAATTTCCCTCTCTGTATCTTTGTTCTTTGTGTATAGGAGGGCAACTGATTTTTTGAAGTTAATCTTGTATCCTCCCACATTACTAAAGGTGTTTATCAGCTGTAGGAGTTCTTTGGTAGAGTTTTTTTGGGTCCTTATATACACTATCATATCATCTGCAAAAAACAAAAGTTTGACTTCTTCCTTTCCAATTCGAATCCCCTGTCTTATTGCTATTGCTAGAACTTCAAGCACTATATTGAAGAGGTATGAAGAGAGTGAACAGTCTTGCCTTGTTCCTTATTTTATTGGAATTGCTTTGAGTTTCTCTCCATTTTATTTGATGTTTGCTGTCGGCTTGCTGTATATTGCTTTTATTATATTTAGGAGTGAATCTGGTATCCCTATTTCTCCAAGATCTTTATCATAAAAGTGTGTTGAAGAAGTATGTTGGTTTTCCTCCATGCCTGTTGCTATGTCCCATTTTTATTTCTTATTTTGTTTTAAATAGTCTCTCTTTCTCTTTTAGATTTTCAATAAGAGTTTTTCTTTCTCTGACTTTTTCAATGAACTAACTCTTTGTTTCATTGATTCTTTATGTTGTTCTATGTTTTAATTTAATTTCATATTTTGTTCTCATTCTATTTCCTACATTCTACTACTCTTTGGTATGTTTGATTCTTATTGTTCTAGAGATTTCAGGTGTGCTGTTAAATTAGTAGTATGAGATCCTTGCAATTTATTTATGAAGGCACTTACTGCTGTGAACTCTCTTCTTGGCACCACTTTCATTATGCCCCATATGTTGTGCATTCATTTTCATTGAATTCTAGAAAGTCTTTATTTTCTATATTTCTGCATTGACACAGTAGTAATTCAGTGAGGAGTTGTTCAATTTCCATGACTTTGTAAGATTTGTGTTGTTTCTGTTATTGTTGATATACAGCTTTAATCTTTGGTGGATACAGAGTGTTATTTCAATTGTATTGTATCTGTTGAGACTTGTGACCAAGTATGTTTTCAATTTTCAAGAAAGTTCTTTGTGGTGCTGGAAAGAAAGGATATTCTTTTGTGTCTGGGTGAAATGTTCTGTGGTTATTGTTAGATTCATTTGATTCAAAACATCTGCTACCACCAGCATTTCTCTGTTTAGTTTTCCTCTGGATGATCTGTCCATATGTGTGATGGGGTTATTAAAGTCACCCACAATTTATGTGTAAATTTCAATGTACGATTTAAGACTTATTAATTTTTTTTACAAATGTGGGTGCCCTTGCATTTGGGACAAAGATGTCAGAACTGAAATATCATCTTTCTGAATTTTTTCTCTGGTGAGCATGAGGTGGCCTTCTACATATCTTTTGAATAATTTACTCTGAAGTTTATCTTGATAGAAATTAGAATAGCTATACCAGCCTTCTTCTTAGAAATATTTACTTGAAAAATAATTTTCCAACTGTTTACTTTAAGGTAATTCTTGTCTTTAATGTTAAAGTATGTTTCTTTGTATGCAACAGAATGATGAATCCTGTTATCCTATCCATTCATTTGCTTATGTCTTTTTATTGGGTAATTATGTACAGTGATATCAAAAGTTATTAATGAACAATAATTTTTAATTTTTCTTATTTTTGTTGTTTGTGGTGGTGGTGGCTGTGTGTGTGTGCTTCCATAATTTCATTTTGCTAGTCTGAGATTATTTATTTTCTGTGTTTTCATAGATGTAGTTAATTTTCTTGGTTTGGAGTTTCCCTTCTACTACCTTCTTTAGGGATAGATTTATGAATATACATTGTTTAAATTTGACTTTGTCATCAAATATCTTGTCTCATCTATCTATAGTGATTGAAAAGTTTGCTGGGTATAATTTGGGCTGGCTTTGATGTTCTCTTAAAGTCTACAGAACATGTTTTCAAGTCTTTGCAGCTTTTAGAATACCATTGAGAAGTCAGGTATAATACTAACTGTCATTCTTTTATGTTACTTGGTCTTTTCCCCTTGAAGCTTTTAATATGCATTCTTGTTCTGTACATTTAATATTTTCATCATCATGTGGTTTGGAGAATTTCTTTTCTGATCTAATCTATTTGGTGTTCTTTAAGCTTCTTGCAACATTTTGGACATGTCCTTCTTTAGTTCCTCCAGTTGTGGAACTATAGAGATAGACTATACAAACTTTAGAAAGTTAAAAATAATTGTAAGTGGCCAATGATGGCAGTGAGTCTTGCTTTAAAGAGTTTGTGCCACTTGCTGGGAAGCTCCTTGGAATTATTCCAGTAACTCTAATAGTGGACTCTGTATTTTGCATTATCTGTTCTCCCATGGTTTCAGTTATTATCTCTTTCTGTATGTACCCTTTCTCAGAAACTTTTACTTGTGTTGTCTGTTGAGTGAGATTTCTTTGTGCTAACTGCTCTGAGACCAACAAAACAGTCCAAGGAGAAAATGAAGAATCCAAGAGGTTATATAGCCTCTTTGATTTGGGTATTGGGGAGGGGCAGGTGTTGGTTTCTCCATTGCTCTGTGGATCTCTTTGGTTTATTCCCTAATATTTACTTCTGAGTTTCATTTTTTAACATGTGAAAAATAAATTGTAATACTTGTCATTGCTGGTTTTATCTGAAATAAAAACTTCTCTGTCTCAGTATGAATATTTAGCCATCCTGTAACATACTATGAAGACAAAGTTGGTCTATAATTTGCAGATTCACCTGCCTTCCCCTCCGATTTCCTGGTGTTAAAAGTATGTGTTACCACACCCAGCTGTGTTTCAGCTTTTAAATTAATGCATTTGATCTCTTTTAAAGAGAAAGTATAACTATAGATATTAGACAAGAAAACAGCACGAAATTGTTAAAACAGACAAGAAAAATTCTAATTGTCCTTATTTGTGAATTAGACGATCAGCTGACTCTCCATTTAATACACTCTATACAATCTACTAAACTTCTTACAACTAATAAACACAGTAAAAATTCTTACAACTAATATACACATAAACTCAATGCAATAACTAAAAAATTAAAGTCCTATTTTAGTTGCTCCCAGAAAATGTGTATCTAATAATATACTTAAATAAAAAGAAAAAAAAATCATCCTCAATGGAAGCATTAAAATACCAGGAACTCAAAGAAGGGCTTAGATAATGGAAATTTTGTCTTTTGTTTGATAGAATTATTATGGGGAAAATAATATTCTATTAAAATTAAACAATTCTCCCAAAAGTCAAAGGCCACTCTACCAAGGGAAGCAAGTTGGCTAATTGCATATTTTCACCTCTCCCTCAACTCCTCCAAATTCAATTTCCCAGTCTCATTCCTACATTTTCAGCACATCATTCACTGATGCCTGTCTTCTCCCCTTACCTTATCTTTATTGTATTACACAGAACATCTCCTAAATCTCCCAACTCATTTTTCTACCCCCAGGCCCCACCATAAGGAGGTACCCTCCCTCTGATCCCATTCCCAGGGGATTTGAATGGTGTGGGAGAATTGTCTGCATTCTGTCAATCATGTTTTAAATAAACACTGATTGGCCCCAGGTAGGAAGTATAGGCTGGAAAATCAGACAGGAAGTAGAAATGATGCAATGAGAACAGGAGAATTCTGGGAAGGAGGAAGTTGATTCCTCCCACTCCTGCCCAGCTCACTGAAACAGCAGGATGTGATCTGTCCTACTGAAAAAGGTACTGAGCCACATGGCTAACATAGATCAAAATGATAGGTTAATATAAGTCATAAGAACTAATAAGAAACTAGAGCTAATGGACCAATCAGCTTATGATTTATGGAGACCTCTGTGTGATTTTCTTTGGGGCTAAACAGCTGTGGGAACTGGGCAGGACATAAACCCCAACAAGCAGACCCATCATGTTACATTTCAACAGATCAGGTAAAATACCATGCTTTCCTCTCTCTGTGGACCTCCTCAGACCCTTCTTTCTCTTAGCCAATCCATCTTTAAATGTCAAATTCAAATACCTTATATCCACACAGCATACACTTATCAATATGTTTGAAAAATGTCCCTACAAGAAAATACAAAACCATTATACTCTCCAAAGTACCAAAGAGGAAAAAGAAACCAAGTAACAGAAAGTCTACCTAACAAAGAAAAAACAAGATATCAGCACTTAAAATCATAATTTCCAAAACTCAGTTGCCCAAATGTTAATGTAAAAACAAAATCAATATCTGGCAATGAAATATGTTTCTACTAGAACCCAGCAACCCTACCACAACAGGTTCTGAATATTTCAACATAGGTAAAGAACCGGAAAAGAATTTAAAGTGGGCTTTATGAATATGATAGTGGTCCTTACTGAGGAAATTGATAAATAATGAATGTAAAGAAATCTATGCAAATAGAGTGGAAAGAACAGAATAAATTAGTTTAAGACAATAAAATGGAAATAGAATCAGAAAAAAGATCTAAACGGAGGAAATTCTGGAAATGGAAAAACTTAGAAACAACAGGAAACTCAGATGCAACCTTACCAGGAGAATAAAATAAATGTTAGAGATATCTAAGGCATTGAAGACACCATCGAAGAAACAATGTCATAAGTCTAAGAAAATGATATTTCTTAAAGATTGTAGCATAAACTCATCCAGGAAATCAAGAACAGTTTTAAAAGGCCAAATCTAAGAATAATAGGAATAAATGAAGGAAAAAGTAGGCCAGGTAAAAGGCACAGAAAAGATTTTTAATAAAATCCTAGAATAGTTTCCCTGACCTAAAGAAGGAGATGCTTATCAAGGTCAAGGTATTAGAAGCTTATAGAACACCAAAAACTCTGGAGTAAAAAGAAACTTCTCTGGGCATAAATATTAAAAACACTAAATTAGCAAAGTAAAGAAGGGATTTTAAAGCAACAAGCAAAGATCACATTAATATAAAGGTAGATATATTAGAATAACAGTTCATTTCTTAAAGGAGACTCATAAAGAAAGAAGGTCAAGAACATTTTGCTGCAAACTTATGGTGTGTTATAAACTCTAGGAGACCACAGATGCCAGCCCAGGATATTATATCCTATAAAATTTGCAATGGACATAGATGGTGATAAAAGATATTCCATGCTAAGCCCTATTTCAACAATACCCAACTACAAATACAGTCCTACACAAGATGTGAGAAGGATAAGACCAATGCAAGGAGATTAATCACAACTAAGAAAGCATAAAGAATAAATCGTCCCAGACAAGATAATCCAAAGAGGGGAAATACATACACACACTCCAACAAAATGAATCTTACACATTGATATATCAACATTAAAGCCCTCAGTGCCCCCATTAGAAGGCACAAACTAACAAAATGCATGTAAATATCAGGATCTATTCTGTTGCATCCAAAACCCACATTAACTGCAAGGACAGACATTATTATAGTACAAAAGAATGGACAAAGATATTCTAAGAAAATAGACCCAAAAGAGAAAAAGAAATAACAATTTCAAAATTTGACATAACAAACTTTAAACCAAAATTAGTCAGAATTGATAGAAAAGGATACTATATAATCATCAATGTTAGAATCTACCAACATGACATTTTATTTTTTATTATTTATGTATCAAACAGAGGGGGACCAAAGACAATAAAAAGAAATACCACAACAACCAAATCACATATAGACCATCACACACTATTAGTGGGAGACTGAAATTCCCCACTTTCCACGGGAGAAAAGTCAACTGGACACAACTAAAGACAAAAAGGCTACAGATAACTGACATAAAATAAATAGAACTACCATGCTAGATCATTTCATTTCTTCTCAAAATTTCTTGTAACTTTTTCCAGAAGTGATCACAAATTCTGACACAAATCAAGTCTCAACAGATATAAAATTTGAAATGACACCCTGCAGACTATCTGACCATCATACATTAAAGCCAAATATCAAAAACAGAAACAACAGAAAGATTACAAACTCCTGGAAGTGAATTACTCTCTACCATATAAAAATGCTTCAACAAAAAATTTTTAAAAGACAATAAAGACATTCAAGAATTCAATGAAAACAAATAAAGAGTATGCTCACATTTATTCGACACAATGATGGAGGGTCTTGGGTGCAAGATCTTAGCAATATGTGTCAATGATTAAACAAAAACTGGAGTGATCTCTAGAAATCAATGAAGAAAACACACCCAAAAGAGACAAACAGCAAGGAATGATTAAACTCAGGACTAAAAGTAATAGAATAGAAACAACAACAATACAAAGAATGAATAAAACATTGTTCTTATATACCTTCTTCTCAGCACCTCATGGAACCTTCTCAAAAACTGACATATACTCAGTAAACTTCAACAGGTACAAAATAGTGGAATAAATACAAGTATCTTATGGGAGTACCATGGCTTAAAGTTAGAATTCAACAGCAATACTAATTTCAGAAAGTCCAGAAAAATATATGAAAATGGAACAGTCCTCACCTGAATCACCAAAGGATCAAAAAAGAAGAAAAGAAAGAAATTAAAGCCTTCCTAAAATTCAACAGAAATGACTGCACAACAAACCCAGACTTATGAGACACACTGAAAGATGTGTTTATAGCACTAAATGCCTACATAAAAAAAGATAAAAAAGTTTCACACTAGTAAGTTAACAAAATGAAAAGAAACAAAATCACCCAGGAGGTTTAGATGACAGGAAATAATCAAATTTAGAGCTGAAATAAAAATAGAAATTAAGAAAAAATACAACGAATCAATGAAAGAAAGAGTTGTGTTTTTTTGAGAAAATCAACAAAAAAAACCCAAATATTTATCTACACTAACCAAAAGGCAGAGAGAGACTATCCAAATTAACAAAATCAGAAATGAAAAGGGTAATATAAAAACAGACATATTGGACATTCAGAGAATCATCAGATGGTACTCCAAAAGCCTGTACTCCACAAAATTATAATCCTCCTGAATATTGGAAGTAGACAAGATCACCGGGAAAAAGTTGGGAGCACGGGGGTGGGAATGTAGGGGGGGAGGGGAGATGGGCAGAGAGAAGGGAGAAGGGGAGGATTGGGGAGAGTTTGGGGGAATGGCATGGTTGAGATGGAGGAAGGGTGGATATGGGAGCAGGGAAGAAGATATCTTAATTAAGGGAGCCATTTTAGGGTTGGCAAGAGACTTGGCTCTAGAGGGGTTTCCAGGTGTCCAAGGAAATGTCTCCAGCTAGGTCCTTGGGCATCAGAGGAGAGGGTGCCTGATCTGACCTTCTCCCATAGCCGCACTGATGAATATCTTGCATATCACCATAGAACCTACATCTGGCGATGGATGGAGACAGAGACAGAGACCCACATTGGAGCACTGGACTGAGCTCCCAAGGTCCAGTTGAAGAGCAGAAGGGGGGAGAACATGAGCAAGGAAGTCACGACCGTGAGGGGTGTATCCACCCACTGGTACAGTGGGACTGATCTAATGGGAGTTCACCAAGGCCAGCTGGACTGGGACTGAAAGAGCATGTGATCAGACCAGACTCTGAGTGTGGCTGACAATGAGGGCTGACTGGCACTGGATTTTGATTTTACTACATGTACTGACTTTTTTGGGTGCCTAGTCTATTTGGATGTATACCTTCCTAGACCTGGGTGGAGTGGGGAGGACCTTGGACTTCCCACAGGGCAGGGAACCCTGACTTCTCTTAGGACCGGAGAAGGAGGGGAAGGGAGAGTGGCGGGAGAGGAAGGGAAATGGGAGGAGGTGGAAATTTTTAATAAAAAAAAATCACTTAGATTAGCCAGCAAATGTGCCAATTCATATATTTGCATAATAATAGTCTTCACAGGGTTAAATGCTGCTACCAAAAATTCAAACATTTTATTTAGTTTGGAAATAATTATAATTTTGCTTTTTGTGGATTATTAAAGTTCTCTTTACCCTCAGTTTACTAGCTAACCTTAATTTCCTAAGATGAAGAGCAAATTAATAAAATTAAGGAGGGATTCTAGAAAAAAAACTTTAAGGAATTAAATAAATCTATAACCTCTAAGAAAATAGAAACAGTCATCAAAAGCCGCTCAAAATCCCTGGACCAGATGGTTTAAGTGCAGAATTCTACAAGGTTTTCAAAGAAGAACTAATAACGAAACTCTTCAAATTGTTCCATACAGTAGAGACAGAAGAAACATTGCCAAACACTTTTTATGGGGCCACAGTTACCCTGATTAAAAAAAAAAAAACAGATAAAGATATTGTGAAGAAAGAGAATTGCAGACAAATCTAACTAATGAACATTGATACAAAAATACTCAAATATTGGCAAACCAAATCCAAGAATAGATCAAAATATCATGCACTATTACAAGATTGACTTTATCACAGAGATTCAGGCATGGTTCAACATACAAAAATCTGTCAATGTAATTCACCATATAAACAAACTGAAAGAAAAAAAAACATGATCATCTCATTAGATGGTGGAAAAGCCTTCAACAAATTTCAGAACCCCTTTTTGATAAAAGTCTTGGAGAGAGCGGGAATACAAAGAACAATAACTAAACATAATAAGGGCAATATATAGCAAGCCAACAGCCAATATCATTCTAAATGGACAGAAAATCAAAACAATCCCACTAAAATCAAGAATTCTCTCCATATCAATTCAGTATAGTACTTAAAATCCTAGTCAGAGCAATAAGTCAACAAAAGAAGATCAAGGGGATACAAACTGGAAAATAAGAAGTACAACATTCACTATTTTCTGATGATATGATAGTAGATGTAAGCTACCCCCAAAACTCTAACAGGGTACAGCTAAAATTTATAAACACCTTCAATAGTTTGACAGGATACAAGATTAACTAAAAAAAACAATCAGTAGCCCTCCTTTATACAGATGATAAACAGGCTTAGAAGAAAAAAATCTGAGAACCATCACAATAGCCATAAAAGAACTTGGGGGTAACTCTGACCAAACAAGTAAAAGACCTGTTTGAGAAGAACTTTAAGTATTTAAATAAAGAAATTGAAGAAAAGATCAGAAAACGGAAAGATCTCCCATGTTCTCGGGTAGGTAGAATTAATATAGTAAAAATGACAATCTTGCCAAAAACAATCTAGAGATTCAAAGCAATTCCCATCAAAATCCCATCACAATTTCTTCACAGACCTCAAAAATAAAATAATACTCAACTTAATAAGGTAAAAGAAAAAAAACCCAGGATATCCAAAACAATCCTTTACAATAAGGAAACTTCTGGAGGCATCACCATCCCTGACTTCAAACTCTACTATTTAACTACAGTAACGAAAAAAGTCTGGTATTGACATAAAAACAGACAGGAGGACCAAAGAATTTTATTTAAAGACCTGGATAGTAATTCACAAACTTACAAACACCTGACTTTTGACAAAGAGGCAAAAAATATATGAGAAAAAGAAAGCATATTCAAAATATGGTGTCTATATAACTAGATATTAACATGTAGAAGAATAAAAATAGATCCATATTTATTTCTAAGCACAAAGCTCAATCCAAGTAGATCAAAGACCTCAACATAAATCCAGTCACATGGAACCTGATAAAAGAGAAAATGGAAAATACATATACTTGAACGCATTGGCACAGGAGATCACTTCATATATATAACCCAAGTAGCACAAAGACTGAGCAAAACAATTAATAAATATGAGCTCCTGAAACTTCTGTAAAGCAAAGGTCAGAGTCAGAAAGACAAAATGGCAGCCTACAGTATGGGAAAAGATCTTCACCAGTTCCGCATTGGACAGAATACTGATTCCTAAATATACAAAGACCTCAAGAAAATTGACATCAAAAGAACAAATAACCCATAAAAAATGAGTACATACCTAAATTCTCAGCAGGCTAATTTCAAATGGCTGAACGACTCTTAATGAAATGCTCAGCATCCACAGTCATCAAAGAAATGCAAATCAAAACAACTCCGAGATTCCATCTTACACATATCAGAATAACCAATATCTAAACCATTGATGGCAGCTTATGCTGGAGAGCATGTAGGGTAAAGGGACCACTCCTGCATTGCTGGTGGGAGTGAAAACTTTTAGAATTGCTTTGGAAATCAGTATTGTGATTTCTCAGAAAATTAGGAAACAATCTACCACAACACTTAACAATACCACTTTTGAGTATATACCCAAAGGATGCCCAACCATACCACAAGGACATGTGCGTAACTATGTTCATAGCAGCAGTTCCGTAATAGCCAGAATCCAGAACAAACCTAGATACTCTTCAAGTGAAGAATGGATAAAGAAAATGTGGTACATTTACACAATGGAGTACTATTCAATGGCAAAAAATAGTAACATCTTGAAATGGTAAATAGATGGATCTAGAAAAAAAAACATATTCAGTGAAGTAATCCAGACTCAGAAAGGCAAATATAATATGTACTCTCTCATAAGTAATTTTTAGACATAAAGCAAAGAAAAAAACAGCCTACAGTCCACAATGCCAGAGATCCTAGACAACAAAGAGGACCCTAAAAGAGACATATATGGATCTACAAAGAAAGGAGAGAAGGACAAGATCTCCTGAGTAATTTGGGAGTGTGGGGTCATGGGAGAGGGTAGAAAAAGAGAGGGGATGAGGGTAGGGGAGCAGAGAAAATGTATAGCTCAATAAAAATAGTAATAGCCATGTGGTGTTGGCCTACACATTTAATCCCAGCAATTTAGAGGTCGAGGCAGGTGGATCTCTGAGTTCAAGGCCAGCCTGGTCCATAAGAGCTAGTTCAGTACAAATTCTGAAGCTACAGAGAAACCCTGTCTCAAAAACAAACAAACAAAAAATAATTTAAAAAATGAATATCAATAAAATTGACAAACTCTTATCCAATGAGATAAAAGCAGGGAGAATATTCAAATTAACTTTAGAAATTAGACTTGAGACATAACTACAGATTCCAAAGAAATCCAGAGCATGATAAGGATATACTTTAAAAATATCGTCAGAAACAGTACCAAGCCACATGGCTAATGCAGACAAAAATTATGGACTAGTATAAGTTATAGGAATTACTAAATAAGAAGCCTGAGCTAATGGGACAATCAGTTTATAACTAATGAAGACCTCTGTGTGATTCTATCTTGGAACTAACTACCTAGACCAGGTTATCCTTGAACTCACAAAGATCTACCTACTTCTCCCTCCCAAGTTTTGGGATTAAAGGTGTGTCCCACCACACCCAAATTTTCTCTTTCTTTCCTTTGAAGGATTTTATCCCTTTTTTAAAAAATCTCCAAAATCTACGTATATTTTTAAACACACTATAAAGTGTTTAGGTTTTTGTCTGAATATATCTTTAGATATATTCGCTGGACAAAACCTCTCTATGGTGATATTCAAGATAATCATCAGTGAGGTAGTGGAGAAAGGCCAGTTCAGGCACCCTCTCCTCTGCTGCCCAAGGACCTAGCTGGGGACATACCTGTGAACAACTGGGATCCCCTCTAGAGCCAAGTCTCTTGCCAACCCTAAAATGGCTGCCTTAATGTAGATATCTTCTTCCCTGCTCCTATATCTGTCCTTCCTCCATCTCCACCCTCCCACTCCCCCAAGCATTCTCCAGTCTTTCCCTTTTCACTTCTCTCTCCCCGTCTCCCATGCCCCTACCCCCACCCCTATGCTACTAACTTTTGCCAGGCAATCCTGTTTTCTCCCAATTTCCAAGAGGATCTATATATGTTTTTCTTTGGGTTGACCTTGTTATTTGGCTTCTCTAGGCTTGTGAACTATAGGCTTAATGTCCTCTGTTTATGACTAGAGTCCACTAATGAGTGAGTACATTCCATATTCATCTTCTTGGGTCTGGGTTATCTCACTCAGGATAGTGTTTTCTATTTCCATCCATTTGCAAGCAAAGTTCAAAATGTCATTTTTTTTATGAGAAAGTAATTTTATTAAATTATAAAAGTTTCCATTTCCATCCCTCCTCCCAACACCCTCCCACTCACCCCACTCCCTCCTCTCCTCCCTCTCCATCCCCAAGAGCAGTCAGGGTCTCCCACCCTGTGGGTAGTTCAAGCTCCTCCCCCCTCCCTCCAGGTCCAGGAAGGTGAGTATCCAAACAGACTGGATCCCAAAAATCCAGGATATGCAGAGGAAACAAGTCCCAGTGTCAATGCTAATGGCTTTTCAGAAAGACTTCGGGCCAGCCACATTCAGAGAATCCAGCCACATTCAGAGAATCTGGTTGGATCATGTGCTTGTTCAGTCCCAGTCCAACTGGCCTTGGTGAACTCTCATTAGATCAGTCCCCTTGTATCAGTGGGTGATCGCACCCTTCGCGGTCCTGATTTCCTTTTTCATGTTCTCCCTCCTTCTGCTCCTCATTTGGACCTTGGGGGGCTCAGTCCAGTGCTCCAATGTGGGTCTCCGTCTCTATTGCCATCCATCATCGGATGAAGGTTCCCTCTGGTCCTGCCTATCTTGCTCACGTTTTCCCTCCTTCTGCTTCTCATTTGGATCTAGGGAGTTAAGTCCAGTGTTCCAATATGTGTCTCTGTCTCTAGCTCCATCCATCGCCAGATGAAGGTTCTATGATGATATGCAAAATATTCATCAGTATGGTTATGGGCCAAGGCCAGTTCAGGTAGTCTGTTTGGATGCTCACCTTCCTAGAGGAACTTGAACCTCCCACAGGGCAGGAAACCCTGACTGCTCTTTGGACCGGAGAGGGAGGAGGAGAGGGAGTGTGGGGGGGAGGAGAGGGAGTAGGGGGAATGGGAGGGTATGGGGAGGAGGGGAGGAAGTGGAAATTTTTATAAACAAGCAAATTAATTAATTAATTAAAAAAAGAAAAGGAAAAAAAAACAACATGCTTGGTTATCTACCTGAAGGATTCTTTGTCCTACTACTGTGACACTTGCTGAAACATAAGCAGTGTTTTCTTTTCATAATAGCAAAACATTGCAAACAACCTAAATGTCCCTTCACAAAACAGCGTAGGTAGGAAGTGTGGTACATTTACACAATAGAGTAATGCTCATCTCTTAAAATAAATGAGATCATAGAATTTGTAAGCAAACTGGTTAAACTAGAAAAAAGTCATCATTACAATCATAGTAGTGTAAAAAAAGAAAAGAACAAAGTCATCATTAGTGAGGCAACCCAGACGCAGTAAGGTAAATATAGTATGTGTTCATTTATTCCTGATATGAAATTTTAAATAAATAATCACAAACTGTAATCCATATCTCCAGAGAGGTTAGGCACAGAGGAATTTATAATGGGTGACTAGATGGAGGAAAATAGAGTAAATTTTATAAGTGGAATGTAGCCAGGGGAATTGTGGAACAAGAGTCGGAAGATCAAGAGGAAAATGGAGGGGTGATACATTTGAGGGAGGTAATGAGGGGAGAGGCATCTAGAATTGAAGGGAGGAATGAAAACCTAGTTCAGTGAAAATTTCCTATAATATACACACAATGATATGTTCTTTGTTTATTTATCTAACAAATAAATCTTGCCTGAAGATCATGGTGCAGATCAAAGCCACTAGTTAGCCACAGAGGCTGGACAGTGATGGCACACACCTTAAATCCCAGCATTCGGGAGGCAGATGCAGATGGATCTCTGCATGTTTAAGACCACCCTGGGCTACATGAGATTAAATCTGTCTAAAAGAGAAACAGTGCTCACACAAAGTAATTCCAGCTCTTGAAATCACATGTCTTTAATCCCAGCACTGGGGAGGTGGAGACAGGAGTAAAGCAGGAAGAGACAGAAACTCTGAGGATTCAGTCATAGAATGCAGTCTGAGGATTCAATGTGATCTTACTGAAGTCTCTAATGATGGAGAAGGAACTCCAACTGACAACAACCTCATGTTCAAAAAAAGCTTCCAGTACTGGACTCTGTTATATCCAATTGAATGGTTGGCCCAAATGGTCCCATGGTGTCTTAGTTATGATTTCTTCTGTTGCAACAAAACACCATGAATAAAAGGCAAGTTGGACATGTGCTCAACTATGCTCAAAGCAGCTTTGTCTGTCATATCCAGAACCTGGAAACAACCTAAATGACCCTCGACTGCAGAATGGATAGGGAAAATGTGGTACATTTACACAATGGAATACTACACAGCAGGAAACAAATGAAATCTTGAATTTTACAGGAAAATGGATGGAGCTTGAAAACATTATTTTGAGTGAGGTAACCCAGACACAGAAAGACAATTATCACATGTACTTACTCATAGGTGGTTTTTAATCATAAAGCCAAGAAAATCAGCCTACAAACCTCAATCCCAGAGAATTTAGACAACAATGATAACAGTAAGAGAGACTTACATAGACCTAATCTACATGGGAAGTAGAAAAAGACAAGATCTCCTGAGTAAATTGGGAGCATGGGGGCCTTCAGGGAGGGTTGAAGTGGGGGGAGAGAAGGGAGAGGAGCAGAAAAAAAATGTAGAGCTCAATAAAAATCAATGAAAAAATAAAAATAGCAAGTTGGAGAGAAAATGGTTTATATGGCTTACACTTTCAGATCATAGTCTGTAAGTGGAGTTTTTCATTGTAGCAGCCAGCTCCCCAAAGAACCACACTGAGACTTATTATTAATTATAAATGCTTGGTCATTAGCTTAGGCTTATTGCTAACCAGCTGTTACAACTTAAATTAAATTGGAGGAAATCAGAACAGAAGTTTAAGCAAAACCTTGACCTAGATGCAGAAGCTAACGCAGAGATCATAGAAAAGAGCTGTTTACTGGTTTGTTTCTCATGGCTTGCTCAGCTGCTTGGATATAGAACCTAGGGCAAACAGTTCAGGGATGTCACCTCACAACATGATCTAGGACCTACAACATCTACCACAAATTGAGAATATGCCTCATAGTGACATTTCTTGGAGTCATTTGCTTGAATGAGGCTCCTTCCTCTCTAATAACCCTTGCTTAGGTCAAATTGACACAAAAATCCAGTCAGTACACATGGAATTCGTTAAATATCCCAGTATATTCCCAAGACAAAGTGTTGCTTTCTACAAACTTGACAGCAAGGCTCTCCTGCTGAAGAAAAAAAAACCCATAAAACAACTGAACATGGTGAGGTCCAGATGATGTTCGCCTAGAACCTTCAACCTTGTGTTCTAGTGTCAATAACACAGAAAGTTATTTTACAGGCTATCAAAATAGAAAAGAAAACACCAACCAAACAGCAAATCCTTTGATATATCTGCCTGCAAATAAACTAAGGCAATCATAGCTCAAAACTTGTATGAGTAACCCAATGTCTGATTTGACTGACATCTTACTTCATGAGTTGGAACCCTTACCTGACACTTCTTGGTTGACCAAACCAGCATCTAGATATCCCAGAGACCAAGGGTAAAACCTAATATGACTGATCTAAAAAATAAGGTTAAAAAGGAGTTCCTAATGATATTCTGTTATACTCAAAAATCAGTGTTATTCAACCAACATTAGAGAGGCTTTCTTCTGCAGTAGATGGGAAGACCCACTGTCAGACAGCACACACACACACACACACACACACACATACACACACACTCACACACACATACACACACACTCACAAAAATACCTTGGAACATACAACCCTAAATGAGATGTCGCCATCAAATCTCTACCCTCACAGCTCAAAGAATTCCACAGACGAGGAGGCCGGAGGTGTGAGAGGGAATAAGGGGACAAAGGGGCATCAGGAGGGTCAAACACTCTAAGCTGAGAAAAGCTTATTTGAACTCAGAGACAGAAGCAACCATCACAGAGCATACATGGTCTGTTCCATGTCCCCTGTGTAAATACAATAACTTTTATTTCAGTACTTCTGTGGAACTCCTGATGTACAAAGAGGTATATCTTTAGTTCTTGGGTGTTCTCTTGAGGCCCGTTTGTTTTTCTGTTGGCTTGTCTTGTCCAACTTTGATAAGATAGATTTTATATTATATTCTATTTTGTTGTGTTTTGTAGTTATCTCCTAGAATACTTTTCTTATCTCATGAGAGACAGAAAAGTGTGGGTATAGATGAAAGTGGAGGTAGACAGACTTGGTGGAGTAAAGGAAACATTATTTAAATTATAAAATAAAAATCTATGTTTAATAAAAGGAAAATTAATAATTAACAAAGTTTAAGAATACATAAGAAACATCATTCATATTTGGTTGGTTTAGATAAAAAGTTAAAATATGTGAGAAATTATTATTTTCCTAAATGGTTAGTGAGATGCCTATCTTCTTAGACTTTTTTGAGGACTTTGGCTATAAGGTTAAAAACAACAAAATAGTATTTTCTCAGTAACAGCCTCAAACAAAGTTTCTAGGAAATTATCATTGAATAATATTTCTGATCCTGGATCATGCCAGAGAATACAAGAGCCACCTGAAACATATATTTATGGCCAGCCATAGTTTTGGTTTGCCTGAGAATTATAGTACAGTATCCACAAGGTGCCTATGTAGCAACAGCCATCATTCCCCGGCAGGATGAAAGCCACAAGGTAGGCACCTCTGTTGACAGCTGGCTTTGTAGCTTCTTTGTGCATCATGCGGGCAAAAGAAAAACTCTACTAAATGAACACTCAAAAATAAAGTAGATCAAGCACAGTCTGGTCAGTTCATATAGGCTGCTAATTCTACCAGCAGACAAAGCTCCCATACTCATTTTGGCCAATTTTAGGAAGACAAATTACTAACACATTAACTTTATTTATTGATTTCCTATGATGGAAATTGAGTAAGATTTAGATGGCATGGAAAAAGTACATTTTACATAGTTAAAATAAGATTAGGAGAATTTTTTTTCTTAACCATGCTAAACTTAATCTGGATGCAAATGAGTAATGACTCATAAGAATGAAGGGTCCAAAAGAGGAAAAACAAAGTGATATGAAACGAGTGATGTACACCAGCCACCTACTGAGATTATGCATAAGGGCAATGCAGTTTCTCAAGATGCATGTGAGAGAATAAAAAGCCAGAAATGTAGACACCAGGACCAGGATGTTCTGTGTTGCTCTGGACTCGGGGGACTTCCTATTGGAACCATGATGGCTGCGGATGTGTTGAATCTTTTGCTTGTGTCTGTAGAGAATGACAATCATGGATGTGCCGGACCAGGTGATAAGAACAGAAAAAAATAATTCAGGGCAAACTACCAGTGCTGTATAAAGTGAGTTCTCGATTTCATCATGCCCTATAGTAGAGCAATATCCAAAATCTCGGTTTCTTGTTATGTTCATACTCTTCATTTTGATAAATTGCTTCATAAAGAATATAAAATGTATCAAAATGTAGAAGACCAAGAGGATTGTTATAGAGAAGCCAATGTACTTTGCAGTGTTGACTTTATGATCCTTCCAACAGGACTTCCTGGGGCTGATGATCATGGCCTGGAAGACACTCAAGAGGCAAGTGGTACCAATGCACATGCTCCGGCCAAATGATTGAATATACAACAGGAGCTCACATCTAAAATCATTCAAAAACTTCTTCATTCCCCAAACTACCATTGTGTGGGGTACTCCTGCACAGAGAATAATCAAGATATTGGCTGTCGTTAGGTGCATGAGAATTAAATCTCTGGGCTTTAGTTTACGTTCCCTGTAGTACAGAACTAGATAATAGACCATAAGAGAGAAATTTCCTAGAATTCCAGTAGTAGCTTGTATTAAGAAAATAATTCTGATTGCCAGATTCCAGAAGTCCATTCTGTGATTTAGGATAATTTCCTTATAACATAGCCGCACTGTTTCAAAGGTCAATTGAAAAATGGCAAATGGTTGTATCCAAGGGCGAGGGCAGACACTATTTTTCCATGGGGTTACAGAGAAGCTGAAATCGATGGTCCTTTAAACTTTGGGCTGCCTTAGACTACATAAAAATACCACATCCCCAACATTTTGTCAGCAGTAGTTACATTATTCCATATTTGTTTCTTTGTGATTTCTCAACTCCAGAATAAAAATATTGATGGAAGAATAGCCATCAAGATTTCTAGAAAATGCAATGCCATGATGAAGAGATGTTGGCCCATGAGAAAGAGAAAATGTGCCATTAAGTATAAACAAAAATAACGTAAGACTTTTAGAATTTACTGATATTTGCTAGTCATGTTGTGAAATAAATTAACTTCAATAACAATGACAAAATGTAAATAAAGCAACTCCCTTCTCCCAGCACAATTTTTTTTTTGCTTTCGCTTTGCAAGACAGGGCTTCTCTATGTAGATTTGGTGCCTATCTTGGAACTAGCTCTTGTAGATGTGGCTGGCCTTGAACACACAGAGATCTGCTTGCCTGCCTCGGTCTCCCAAGTGCTGGGATTAAAGGCATGCACCACCACTGCCCAGCTAAACACAATATTTTTATTGATTATTTGGAGATTTCACATAATGCACCCAGATCACATTCACTTCCCTGATTTCCCGTATCAGCCCCCTCCTCATTGTGACCTCCCCCAACAACAAGAATAAAACAGAAAAATATACCAAACTTCTGCTGTACAAATACTAATTGGCTTCTGGACAGTTTCTTTAATAAAACAATTCTTAATGGTCATCCCAGCTCAAACCTAAAGGAATTAATTATAAACGTATATTATAAACGCATATTATCACTAAAATATATAGTCCTGTGACAGGGCAATGGTTACTCATTCTTAGCTGGAGCCATTTTGGTTTAACCTGAAATTCATACCCCCTTTCCTACTTGTGCCATGAAATGTCCCTTAGAAAAGTACCTAAACCTGTTCTATACAGTTGAGGCTAAATTGCCCTCAGATAACTACAAATTTTTGGTTCTGTAAAATTGCAGGGACTGCCACTTGCCGCACAGGAGTTTGGTTTTCTGGCTTCTTTTCATTACAAGCTCCATAAAAATGTACTCTAGATGCTCTGTGAAAATTGTTTTTCCTCTAGGGAGTCACCAAGGCTGTTAAATAAATACTCTAAATATAAACCTTGGCTATGCTCAGTGGTTGTTTTGGTCATCATACTGCAATAGTCTTAGTTAAGAAAAACCTTATTAAAAGCCCACAATGTATTAAAATGAAGGTTCAATTGACACCTTACATCATATTATGTTATGAACTAGATTTTATGAAAAGTTACAACTCATACAGACACAGGCACACATACACATGTCTGTATACTCAAGTCAGAACTGTTAGAGAGAAGAGAGCATCACTTGTGAAATATAACAGAATGCAGAACAGAATAAAATAAAGAGAAATATGCTGGGAGAAGCTGCAAAGAGAAGAACCATAGTTGATGAATGATAGCTACTGGGGAAATGTTCAGTGTCTCTATTGAAATTCTGTCTGAGCTAATCAGGCACCACTCAGACGTCTACAGTGGAAAAGGTAGGAAACATGCAAGAGGGTTAGATAATCCACCAGTGTAATGAAGTTGGAGGAAAACTCTTAGGACACCACTCTCTATTTTTGTGAGACAAAATGTCCGTAAGTTTTTCTTAAGTTTGGTGAGCCCCACTGCACAATACCAGCTGTGAATCATCACCTAGCTAAACCTTACAGCCCCAGGGGGAACACTGTTGCCCCTCACAGTCATCAACAATGCAGGATCTGTCAGATTTCCACCAAGAACTGTGACAGAATTGTCAGTGTATTCTAGTGTATGAAGAAATTTATACAGAGTGGGGAGATAAGCTGAGACCTTAGGAAGAACCAATTACAGTCTCTCTTTCCCCATGCGCTGTCAGGTAGAACACCTAGGGAATGACCGTAGCAGAAATAGAAACTGCTCTAAAGTGTTGTACAACAGGCCCAGAAAGACAGAGACCATGGTCCCAAATGTGACTTTATAGCTTCTACATTTTACAAATGTGTGTTTATGGGGAATGAGTGTGGGTAACATCCAGCAGACGTGAAAGGGACACATAAGAATGTCACACAGTGGGACCAGGAATAAAGAAATTTATGCGTTTTGAAAGTGAAAGAAGTATTTATGTACATGGAACAATATAAACTATTATATATATATATGTGTGTGTGTGTGTATGTATATATATGTTTTTACATATAGGAATATGTGCAATATATGAATACATGCATTTATATATAAAACCAGATAAGTCTGCATTATGTTACTTGTATGTACTTGATGTAAGTGTATATTGTTTGGTGTTAGATAACCAATTAAAGAGTATTTTATCCTACTCCAGCAATTCCTTCATTGCTTGTAGCTCTAAGCCTTAAAGAAAAAGTTTCTCATTACAACAAAAGTAGATGATTACAAACAAAACAAAAACAAAATTAACAGCTAATTAACTGGTATAAAGTAGAAAAAGTAAGACTGATCAAATGCAGCAAACAACTGATTGTATTGTGCCAAGTCCCAGTTGTATACCAACAAAGCAACTCCTGTACTCAAGGATCAAGGAACATTGTGTTAGAGACAGAGGAATATATCTGTTGTGAGAGTACACAACATATTGGAAAAGCTTCACCCATGAAGTCTCAACATAAATCCTTAAATAATTCTGATAAAAACACCAAAAGACATGCTCAAATGCAAGGGGGAAATCCTGAAAAGTGCCAGTAATACCACTTAAGAATAATCACATAAATGATGTCATCATGTAGAAGAATGCAAATGGATTCAGATTTGTAATGATTGACATCTTATTGTGTTATAAACCAGCTCTTAACATAAAGCCAGTTGCACTAAACCTGATAGAAGAGAAAGTGGGAAGTATTCTTGAAGGTGTGAGCACAGGATACTATTTCCTGAATATAACACTAGCAGTACTAAAACTGAAATTGACAATTAATAAATGGGACTTCCTGAAAATAAAAAGCTTCTGTATAGCAAGTGGCACAGTCAATAACACAAAATGGCAGCCTACAGAATGAGAAAAGATATTTGTAGGGCCCGGGTCTGGCCATGCTCCTGGGGTACATCTTGAGAATAGTTTCTGGTCAGCCAGCTAAAACATCTTGTTTGTTCCTGTGCTCCCTCTGCTCTGCCTGGTGATTAGCTGTAGGGCATTGTTTCATCTTTGGTATGGTAATTTCCCACCTACCTAGGTGGAAATCCTTGTGCAGTAGCTAGGTATATAAGGATTTCCCCAAAGTTGAATAAATGGCATTTGGCTGATCTCCTTTCAAATGACCCAAGTCTCTTGTGTGTTCTTTCAATCTCCAGACCCTTGCCTGACTCATGCACAGTACAGTGGCATGCGAACTGTACCAATGGGGTAACACAGAATCGGGAATTACAGATCTTCAACAATCCTAAATCTGACAGAGAGAAGGATTCCAAATATATAAAGAACTCAAGAAACTAAACACCAAAATGCCAAATAATCCAATTAAAAATGGGTACAGATTTAAACAGAGATTTCTCAGCAGAAAAATCTTAAATGGCTAAAAGACATTTATGGAATTTCAGAATATCCTGTCATCAGAGGATGCAAAGCAAAAGAACTCTGAGATACCATCTTAGACCTGTCAGAACGGCTAACATCAAAAACACTGATGTCAGCTTATGTTGGAGGGGATGTGGAGTAAGGGGAACACTCCTCAACTGTTGGTGGAAGTGCAAAATTCTACAGTGACTTTAGAAATCAGTATGAGTGTTTCCTATAAAACTGTAAAGCAACCTACCTCAACACCCAGTAATACTACTCTTGGGCATATAACCAAAGAATGCACAAACATTTCACGAGTACATGTGCTCAACTATGTTCTTACTGTAATTGTTCATAATAGCCAGAACATGGAGACAACCTACATGCCCCTAATTGAAGAATAGATAAAAATACTGTGGTACATTTACACAGTGGAGTGTTACTCAGCTATAAGAGAACAATGGCATCATAAAAATTTTCAGGAAATGTATGAAACTAGAAAAATCAACCTAAGTGAGGTAATCCAGACCCAGAAAGACAAACATGGAATATACCCACTCATAAGTGGACATCATATGTAAAGCAAAGGAAAACCAGGCTACAATTTAGTCCCAGAGAAGCAAGGTAGCAAGGAAAACCCAAAGAAGGATTTATGAATATCCCTGGAAATTGGAAATACATGAGATTTCCTGGGTAAACTGGGGGTGGGGGAAGATGGGAAAAGATAGGAAATGGGAACATAAGTGATCAGGATGGTGGAGCTGTGGGAGGAATGGAGGGGGAGACCAGTGTAAGAGATATCTTGATAGAGGGGGTCATTATAGGATTAGGGAGGAACCTGGTGCCAGGGAAATTCACAGGAATCCCCAATAATGACTACAGCTAATACTCCAAACTATAGTAGAGTAGGTGCCTGAACTGACCCTCTCCTCTAATCAGACTGGTAACTACCATAATTGTCATAGAAAATTCATTCAGTAACCAATGGAAATGTATGCAGAGATTCACAGCCAATCACTGAGTACAGTTGAAGAGAGGAAGGAGGATTATATGTACAGTGAGGGTAAAGATCATAATAGGGAACTCCAAATAGAAAGATGACCTGAACTCGTGGGAGCTCACGGACACTAGGCCAACAGCTCATGATCCTGCATGGGGCTGAACTAGGTCCTTTCATGTTGGTGACATTTGCATAGCTTGGTCTCATTTTGGGACTTCTAGCAGTTGGTCCACATTCTTTCCCTTGATCATGAACTGGCTTTTTGAAACCTATTTCCTATGGTGAGATGCTTTGCTCTACCTCGGTGCAGGGAGGAGGAGCTTGGTCTCTCAATTTGATATGCCATGCTTCCTGACTCCAAAGGAGTTCTGAGGAGTAGATGGATGGGCAAAATGAGATGAGGGAGGGAACCAGAAGAAAGGAGGAAATGGAAGGTGTGGATGAGCTAAAAAATATTTTTTTTAAATTTTTGAAAATGAATAGCTACACAAATGAGCTTAATTTTTTATCATCCAGTAACTATCATAGAAGCTTTTACCTGCACATTATTCAGACATACCCAGTAGCAGCCCATGAGCAATCAACTGAGAAGAACAAAATATAATTCTACTTACCCATTCCAGCCTTGGGGGATTCCATGTCATCTCAGCCATGTGACAAAGGTGTGGCTCCTCCTGGTCAGCAAGATAGGCATGCTCAGAAGTTTCTGTGTAGCAGAGACCATTCAGTCACTGTGACCAATGTAAACTCTGAGGGTTCCACAGTGTGAAGAAAGTGTGTGGAGATTTCACTGTGCTGGAGGAACACAGTATGACTGATGGCATGCAGGAAGAAGAAGCTGGGCTTCATTAGCGTCAAACTTTCAGCAGAACCATAGAGACGAGCATCACCTGCAGGCGGCTAAGCAATTGCAAGAAGAAAATCTAAAGTCCCAAATCCTTTACTGAGCCATGTTAAATACTGTTCAGTCACTATGTATAGGCTTTCAATTTCTATGGATAGCAGCTTAGATTTCATAGTTGTATTCTACTACTTTAACAGTATGCTTCATCTTTAATCTCTTCCTTATGCATCCTAAACACTATAAGAAATGGCAGGTGTGATGTTTTTAGTAACTAAGTCTATAAATTAACAACAATGGTAATAATTTAAAGATACTCCTCTTTTTTATCCCCACCTTGTTTTCATTAAAGCAAACTTTGTGTGTGTGTGTGTATACATGCTGCCTCCCCCTAAGTCAGAATTCAAGAGGTCAGCATTGGATGTGAGGAAGACAAGGCTTTTATAGCTCAGGTGTAAGGGGTTTCCAAATGGATTGGGTTGGCAAAATAGGCGGGGTTACAGGAGCAGAACATAAATAACCATAACAAGTTAGGCATAACAGCATCCTGAAACAAAGACGTGATTGTCAGATGGTCATACCAAGGTAGCCATAATTATATCTTGCAATAAAATAGGGTTATAAGATGTTTATAAACAACTTTTTTGAAACAAAAACATGATTGTCATTTCCTGGAACAGGCAGTATGGAGTTAAGGTCACTTTTAAGACAGAACTTTAAAACACAAGTGGAAAGTGACTCTTTATATCCACAAGATGTTTGAGTCAGATTGGATACTGAAAGACTCTGAAGATCACTATTGTGGTGCAAGCATAGTCATCTCAGTCTATACTCACTAAGCCATGAGACATGACCTCAAACATACTCCAGTTCATACACAGTTTGTGTTCTCCACTTGTCATTTTATATACGTCATTGCTATTATGTCGCAGGATCTTGGCTATAGAACGTTTTTCTTTGTGGGGATTAAAGTGATGGCATATATATATATATATATATATATATATATATATATATGCAAAACACTCATGCACACAAAATCAAAATGTATAATTAAATCATTTTAAACATAAGTTTTCATTTTTCATAAAGTCTCATTTCAACAGACAAATAAGAAATGAAAATAAGGCTTTCAATATTTTATTAAAGTACAGTGTTCTTGTTTGTTATGATGTGTGAAGTAAAAGTTGTTCCATCTCCCAGTTTTTTGACCAGGAAAAGACAGATCAGACATTTATGATGCCTCCAGAAATATGCATTGCTATCATTGAGAAGTAAATCTAGAGTGGAAACAACACATGAATTTCTCACACCATTACTTTGTACAAACTGCAACATGAAATATATGTGTGTGAAAGAAAAATTAAGTTATTAAAATACTTCATTTAAAATTCTGCATATACTTGCTACTTCATATGTTGATGAAGCTCAACTCAAATAGAGTAGATGCATATGAGATACTTAAAAAAATCTGAAAACAGTGAAAAGTTAAACCTTGTCCACTCAGAAATAAAGAACTAAGTGTGCATGTAAGTGAGGTAAGCGGTAGAGCTCTGAACAGTTGTATTACCCTGGTCTTACCCACAGTCATCCTCAGTTGGAGGAATTATATAAAAACTAGCAGGAATTGGAATGAGCTTATGAACACTTACATCTTGCAGTTATGTGATAATACTTGTCCCTTCTCTTTTGATTCCATGGAACTATTTCTGTGCCAGATTCCCATTATCAAACATGAACACTAACACATGACTCTGGCACACACTTTGTAATATCAAGTACTCACCTGCATTCTTACATCTGCTGTGGGCTGAGCTCAGTGCACAGAACCTGACTTCATTATAAAAGGTAATTTCAGAGAGGAAGGCAACTCGAGCCTAAAAGGTTTGAGACTCTGTGACCTCAGCTCCCTTCAGAATGACAATTTTCATGTCATCTGCACTGGCAATGACAGTGTGACTTTGGGAAATAAAACCATTTATGAAGCATTTTCCATTTGCTAATTAAAAATATTCCTAAGAGCTCTTCATGAATATCCACATCAAAACAAGGTGTTTTGAAGCCTAATTAAGTTTTCATGATCCCTACAGTGTGACCAGGTCTTCAGTGTTAGACGCTAGAAACTTTGTGTTTAGATTCAGGACAAATTTACAGAATTCTCTATGCATCATTTGATCTAGGCCTTTTCAACTTTTTCCCATAAAGATACACTCAGTTCTTTTTAAAAAGATTTAGAATATTTACTACTTAACATCGCTTTGGTTTTTTTCATAAGTGCATAGGGGTCTTAGTCAAGTTCATGCCCCATGATATCCTTGCCAAGTCTTCCCCCCGCCCACTATTCCCTCCAAATGACACACATTTTTAAAAACAAAACAAACAGAAACATCCACTGAGTATACTTATTGATATTAGTATGCACCTAGTGCAGGGGCATCCATGAAAGCATAGATAGACTCTCAAAGGTCAAATCTTCAAGGGAATATGACCCATCCTTTCCCATATATCATAAATTGCCAACAGCTCTTCAACCAAGAGTGGGACATTCTGACAACCTGTAAGCTGGAATTTTTCTAACTTGATCATTTGCAGGTTTTGTGCATACTTCCATACAAATAAATTCACAAATGCAAGTGCCCTTCTATGTCTGCACAATCCTTAGAATCATCTACCATAAGAATGATTCTAACACTTTTTTTGCCTCTTCTTCTATGATGATCCCTAATTCAAGGAAAAAAGAGTTGTGATATAGATGTTCCATTTTTAGCTGGGCCCCCTGAAGTCTCTTATTCTCAACACCTGGAATAACTACAAACCTCAGTAGTAACCACCAGATAGTGCAAAAAACAGCTTCTCTGATGAGGGTTGAGTGTTGTACTAACCAAAAGGCATGCAGACAACAGCTTGGGGCCAGTTTGTTACTAAGTCCATTTAGCATCGTAATAGCACTAATTTATTCAAGAGGGTTTGAATTCTTCCCAAACATATTTTCTTGTATCTGACATTGGTTTCAGTTATGGCTTCCATCTTGGGAAGTGGGCATTCAACTCACTCTTAAATTGATTGGTTACACCATTATGTTCATGAAAATATTGCACCAGGATTCTTGTTACAGTTCTCAGGGTTTACACCTATGTAAAGTTTATAACTACATCCGGCACTATGAAAACTATCCAATAAGACTGAAGCTCCCAGGCAACCACTAGTTTATTTCTCCATGGTCTACATCTCCATTACATGGTATCTTCAGCAATAAGGTCACACTATCTAGAGAGCTTACACCCATAAAATCACAGGGGTTTCACATTGCTCTAGGTTGTGTTCAACTTATTTTGTTACTGTCAAATACCTAGCTTTTCCATTTTAGTGTAGTCAGTCAAATCTGAAAAGAATTTCTAATGAAGTAGGAGTCAAAGAAAAAGTACAATATCAAAACTAGCAAGAAGATCATTAAAATATTTAGTATAATATAATATAATAATTTTATAATATTAGAATATTCTGAGAAACATGAAGAATGTGTACCTTCTGGTGAAACTAACATTTCAAATTTATTTTTTGAATTTTTCAGATCTAACTATAATTTCACAAAGACTGAAGCAGTAGTCATAGGTCCTTCATGATTTGCTCTAAGATCTCTACATTTGTGAGACTCCTGGATGCAGAAGCACATGAGTTTCTGATTCTTGACTCTCTTCTTGAACTCCCTTTTTGTTTTCCTGGATTGTCTTGTGCAGCATTGATATTATGGCTTTTGTTTTATCTTGCTATATTCTATTTTTTGTGCTTTTTCATTTATCTCTCTGAAGCTCATTGTTTTCTAATGAGAGATCAGAAGGGAGTGGAAACAAATGGAAGAGGAGTTTGGTGTAACTAAAGGGAAAAGAAACTGTGCTCAGATAATATAGTATGAGAAATAACCTATGTTTAAAAGAGGGAAAAAATAAAAAAATACTATTTCACAAAATTGAAGATTACCTCATAAGCATCATTTATTTATAATGGATTTTGGAACATGGTGAAAGATAGGAGTCACATCATTTTGTCTTATGTAACGAGAGGAGGTGTCCATCTTCACAGACTTTTTTGAGAACTGTGGCTATAAGGCTTATAACAGTCCTACAGTATTTTTTTCTGGAACAGTGGAAATCGAAATATCTGAGAGACTTCACTGAAGATTTCTGGTCCTGGAGTATCCTAGAGCAGCTGTAATGGAACAAGGACCAACTGAATTACAGTTTATGGCCAGCTATGGTTCCAGTTTGCCTTGCAGTTAGAGTGCCTGACCCATAAGGTGTTTTTGCAGCAGTAAACAAAAAGACAAGGGTCCCTGACAGAAGACCATAAGAAAGGCAGCTCTATTGCAAACAAGTTACTGGCTTCGTGGCACATCGTCTGGGCAATGGAAAAACTGCTATTGGAAAGCTGAAGGCTAAAGTGGGCCAGCAGAGTATGATCAGCTCCTGTAGCTTCCAAATCCAGTCAGGTGAAAAAAAAATCCCATTTGCATTATGATTAGTCTTAGGAAGACAAGGTGATAAATCCTTCACTTCCTTTATTGATTTCGTATAGGGAAAACTGAGTAAAGTTTGGATCAAAATAAAGCTTACATTTTACATAGTTATAATAAAATTAGGAGAAAAATATTTTCATAATCATACCAAACTGAATATGGACAAAATTGAATAATGTCTCATAAGAAAAAAGGGCCCAAAACAAGGGAAACAAAGAGAAGTGAGGCGAGAGATGTACACCAACCACCAATTATGATTATACAAAAGAGCAATACAACCTCGAAAGATGGTGGAAAGAGTATAAAATGCCGGGAAGGTAGAAACCAAAACCAGGATGTTCTGTGTGGCTCTAGATTCAGGGGAGTTTCTACTGGAACCATGAGAGCTGTGGATGTGTTGAACCCTCTGCTTGTGTCTGTACAGAAAGACAATCATGGAGGTGCTAGAGCAGGTGATGAGCACAGCAAAAAAGAACTCAGGGAACATCACCAATGCTGCATAGAGTACATCAACGATTTCATCCCGCCCTACAGTAGAGCAATATCCAAAATCTCGATTTCTTGTTATGTTCTTTCTGTTCATTTTGATAAATGTGTACATAAGGAAAATGAAACGTATCAACATGTAGAAGACCCAGAGAAAAGAAAGGGAGCAATGAATATACTTTGTAGCCTTGACTTTTTGGTGGTTCAAATATGATTTCCTGGGGTTGATGGCTATGTCCTGGAAGACACTCAAGAGGCAGGTGGTCCCAATGGACACGCTTCGAGAAAATCCTTGAATGTACAATAGGAGCTCACATCCAAAATCATTCAAGAACTGCTTCAATCCCCAAACTGCCATTGTGTGGGGCACTCCTGCAGAGAGAATGATCAAGACATTGGCTACCATTAGGTGCAAGAGAATTAAATCTGTGAGCTTCAATGGAATTCTCTGAGGTAAAGGACTATATAGTAGAACAAAATAGAGAGATTTCCCAGAAGTCCAGTAGTAGTTTGTGATAAGAAAATGATTCTGATTGACATATTCCAGATGTTCATTCTGATTCAGTACAATATCTTCAAGAATATGACTCACTATTTCTCAGATCTAATGAATAATGCCAAATGATGATAGTCAGGAATGAAGAAACTTGCTGTTAATCCATGGAGTTATGGAGAGTCTGAAACTGAGGGTCCTTTAAAATCAGAAGTTCAAGGACAGCCTAGAAGAAACAAAGATACCATATCCCCAGAATTTTAACAGAAGTAGTTATTTTCCATATTTCTTGCGTTGCATTTCTCAGTACTTCAGAATGTAAAGGATGGTGGAAGGATAGTCACCATGTTTCCTAGAAAATGCAAAACTCTGGATGATGGGATGTTGGGCTATTTGAAAATGAAATGTGACAGGCACTGTAAATAAACTTCTATGTAAGTCTTTCAGGATATCTTTATGTTTGCTAGTCATATTGTAAAAGAAATGAGCTTCAAGAATGGCACAAAACTAAAGTAAAGCACAACTTATATCCCAAACAATATTTCATTGATTTCTTGGAGGTTTTACATAATAATTCTGGTCATATTAACTTTCCTGTCTTCCCATATCTGCCCTCACTTCCTTGTGACCTCCCCCCGAAAATATAAAAAAGAAAAATTACCAACTCCAGCTTGTGTTACCCATATACACGCTGGATCACGGTAAGTTTTCTTTTGGGGGGCATATAGAGTTTATTTAGTGGGTATTGGGAAAGGTTATGGAGGGGGGAGAGATAAAGAGAGAGCAAAAAGGGGAATATATATCTATTGTGAGAGTACATATCCTAAAATTATTGAAAAAGCTTTACCCACAATATCCACAATGCAATTCTTGCACTTAAGGCTCAGGGAACATTGTGACAGAGGAGATAGATTTTAAGAGCCATAGTAATGTATCTGTTGTGAGATTGCATCTCCTAAAAATGTTGGAAAAGCTATATCCATGCAGTCTCAACACAGATGCAAAAACCAATCTGAATAATGACACCAACAGACATGCTCACATGGAAGGGAGAAATTCCAAAAGGCCCCAGCAAGCCCATTTAAAAACAAACCATACAAATGAGCTTAGTTTTTACATTATCCAATAACAATCATGGAAACATTTACCTGCAGAATATCCATATATGCCCCGTGGCAGTCCTTGATCAATTTACTGCTGAGTACAAAATATAGTTCTACATACCAGTTTTGGTTTGAGAGATCCCATGTCATCTCAGCTAGAGGGCAAATGTATGACTGTCACTGGTCAGCAGGCTAGGCATGCATGGAGGTCACCATTTAACAGAGATCTTGAAGTAACCATGACCAATTTGATCATTGAAGGTTATGCAGTGTGAGAGAAGTGTGAGGAGATTTTGCTGTACTAGAGGAACACACCATGTCTCATAGCTTGCAGGAATAGGAGGCTGAGTTTCATTGGTATCAAACATTCATTAGAGTCATGTCGACCAGCATCATCTGCAGGTAACTAAGCAGCTGGAAGTAGATGATCTAAAAATTCCCACTCGGTGACAGAAGTACTGCAAAGACCTTGAACAAAAAGAGAAACTTCACAGGAAATTGGGTGAAGACTGCAATTCAGGTTGATATGAGGCCTTCAGGAGAAGACAAATGAGGATAAAGTCTGTCTTTTGCAAAATGGGAGGACTGTTACAGGGAGAGGGAAAAGGTTCCAGAGTCCTCTGGAGGCAGCAGTTACTATGGAGAAAATGGGAGAATGGAAGCAGGAGTGACAGAAGAAGCTGTCTCTGTGCCAGCACACATGATGCACAGGGATTAGGAGACACACCCAGAAATAAAAAAGCAAAAAGAAAGCTAAATTTTTTTTTAAATTGATGATTGAAGAAAAGAAAGGCTACAAGAAAGTTAAGGAATGAGAAAAATCATCATTGGATTAAAAAAATCTATTCTGAAAATAATAATAACACAGAATCAGATATTGGGGTTCAACCCAATAACCAGAAAAGCAAAGCAACCAACCCACTAGAGAAGTCTTACCTCTTCCAAGGTCTGGTGACCACAGACTAAACAGACTGAGCAGACCAAGCAGACTAAGTCCCTCTCTCCTCCCAGGTATATTCCCTCTCGCACTTGGATTAAAGCCAAGACTCCATATTACTGGGATTAAAGGCATAAATCACCACCATCTGGATTTGTTTATGCATTAACTTCGTGTAGCCCAGAACTCAGAGAGATCAATCTGCCTCTGTCTCCTAAATCCTGGGATTAAAGCTGTGTACCACCACTGCCTGATCTCTAGTGTGTAACATGAGGGCTGGGCTGTTTGTTAGGGTTTTCTGTCCTGCCAGGTTCCCTCAGCTGTTTAACCCCAAAGAAAATCACTCAGAGTCTATATTAGATTATAAACTGATTGGCCCATTAGCTCAGTCTTCTTATTAGCTCTTGTAGCTTATATTAACCCATTGTTCTTATCTAAGATAGCCACATGGCTTGGTACCTTTTTCAGCTGGCAGGTTACATGTTGCTTCTTCAGAGGTCTGATCTGGACTGGGGAAAGAGCTTCCTTCTTCCCAGAATACTCGTATTCTCATCACCCCGCCTCTCCTTCCTGTCTGGTTGACCCACCTATACTTCCTGCCTGACCAATCAGCGTTTATTTAAAACATGATTGACAAAATACAGACAATTCTCCTGTACCACTTCCCCCTCTTATTTTTAAACAAAGGAAAATATCCATAGTCCATTTTTGGGGGTGGGAGAATGTGGATGTAGTATTCCAGGCTTCCTCCAACTGGTTGGGGGTGCTGATAATCTTACGGGGACCTAAAAAAATTTGGAGTTATGATCAAGTCGTGACTAAAGTATCCCTTGAGTCTTGGTCATCTCAGGCAGCATCTTGAATCTGTTCTGGATATGGAACTCAGACATCTAGACCATCTATTCCTGCCGGAGATTTCTCAGGTGGTCTTCCTTGATCAAAGCTGATTTTTCTTAACTCTGAATATATCCAGGGCCTCTCATTTTCTGTGGAAACAAAAGCAAAATCTCTTCTCCAAAGTAACATACCTTTTGACTTCAATTTTGAAGTCAAGGTATTTTCAAAATACCTATCTTGGATTAATTCTGCAGCATTTATAAGCAAATATCTTTTAGCAGCTATTGCGCCTTCCTCAGCATTCAAACAATTTAAAGAGAGCATAATAGCATACAGTATCAAGATTCTCTGTGTGGTTTCCATCTTTACATGACTTTATTTTAGCCTCTATTTCTTTTATTTTTACTTTTAACTTTTGATTTTTTGAGACAGGTTCTCTGTGTATCTTTGATCTGGAACTCCCTCTGTAAACCAGGCTGTCCTTGAACTCACAGAGATCTGTCTGTCTCTGCTTCCCAGGCAAATCCTACCCTTATCATGTCTCATTGTATGCATGAACACAGACCTAAAGTCTAATACCAGTGTTGAGGTCCCACTGCTTTGATTCCTCCCTTAACAGTGAACAGAGTTCTATTCCACTCATAGAACTGGACAATAGAAGCTGCCTCACATGTTTCCAGTTTCTTCAATCATGTGTGATCATCTTCTGTTTTCTTCCAGTCCCTTAAATTCACTGCAATAACAGTCAGCAATGACACCATGTCACTAGAATCTCATTAGCACGAGTTAGCAAGGAACTTTTCATACATTGACTCATGTGCATACTTTGCCTCAAAAAGAGGGGTTAAGTTACATTCCTCAAATTCTGTGCTCCCAAAGTTTTGACACTGGTCACGTCAGACCCATTATATAGTTGTCTTATGATCCAGGCATGTTGGCAGACACCTTCCTTCCTTGTTTTAAAGACTCTCCAATTTAGGTAGTTAAGATACTGAGTATTCCCTCATTTTCACTGTATTCTCTACTGAGCCATGATAAAGATACCATGTCCATACTCATTCATAGATTTTTCCCTTTCAATGAATTGCAGCTTAAAGTTCTACTGCTTAGATTGTAATCTCTTTCTTTTGCATCCTGAATATTGTAAAAATGCAAGGTATATTTTTTTAGTAATTAAGTGTATAAGTACCCAACAGTGATAACAGGTTTTGAATCACTGCTCATTTTTTATTTTTACTTTCAAGAATTGACCTTAGAAACATAAAGGATTTCTAAGTTTATAAATTTAAAAGCTGTTTGTGTCAGAGTGCATACTTAAAGGACTTGCTTATGTATCATGTGCCACAGACACAGTCATCTCAGTTTGTGCTCATAAAGCCAAAATAGTTTCCTCAAATATATTCCAGCCTTATATTCAATTTGTGTTTCCCAAATGATATTTTGTTGTATGTTTTTGGCTGTAGAAAGCTTTTATTAATGAGGATTAGGGAGATTCCTCAGAGATAAAGAATATCTCTTTGTTGTTTCAGAGGACCTGATTTGGTTCCCAACACAAGCATAGTGACACACAACTGCCTATAACTCCAGTTCCCTGGCATTCACATTCCCTTCTGTCCTCTGCAGGCCACTCCATTCTCAAAGTGCAAACGTGTGCATGCAGACAAAACATTCATGCAAACAAAATCAAAAGGGATGTATTTTCCTTCAAACAAAGGGTTTTTATCCCAAAGGATTATCCTAGAAGTAAATGTGAATTACTATTAAGGCTTTTAGTATTTTACTAAAATGCAGTGTGCTAAATATGGTATGATGGGACAGAAGCCTGTCCCATCTCCCAGGTTGATTTCACAGGCACAAGATGGACCAGGTATTTATGACTCACCCAGAAATATGCATTGTTGTTATTGAGGGGTAAAGGCTAGAGTGGTGATTACAGATAAATTACTAACACCATCGCTCTGTACAATATGCAACATGAAATACTAACTCAGGCTGAAATAATATAAAGAAAATTAAGTTATTAAAATACACCATTTGAAATTCCATACGTACTTACTATTTCTTATATTAATGACCCAAATGTAGCAAAATTTATATTGCACTCAAATAGAGAAGATATATGTTAGATATCTAAAAAGAAATCTGAAAAATTTTAAATGTAATCATTGTGCTGAAATGAAGAACTAAGTGTGCATACAAATGAGGTGAAGCCTGAACTTCTAAGTTCAAAACTATGTGTTCCATTAGCAATAATAATAAATAATGAGGGAAGGCTCAAGTTATGCTTAATCATAAAGAATGAATAAACAAAGGGAGATAAATTCAAAGACATATTTGGATCAGACTGTCATTTCCTGATATTCATACTGTGACTTCCCTTTCAAGTAGTTTCCCTTGTTCAAAAGTGGAGTACCTGGGACCACTCAATGCAGACAAACTAACTGAGTTTATAACTTAGAAATGTACTGTTACATATGAATACATTTTACTCCAGAATGAGATTCACATCCTGCACCTTTCCATGGTTGTGTGCTTCTTATATTTCTATTCAAATGTTTAGTGTGGATCTGAAACCAGTTAAATTCACCTTTAATAATAATATCTTCAAAGTTAGTCTACATATGCAAGATAAGATTAATTATCAAATTGACTTATTACTATAATCCTTCTTTACACAAGGGCCATATTACCCTGTAGTTACGGACAGTCACCTTAAGGGGGGACTTACATTACAGCAACAACCAACAGGGATAGGTGCAGGTTTAGGAAGACTTGGTTCTTTCTCACTCACCTCTTAACTATGTAATAATTATTGTGCCTTCTCTGTCTCTTCCTGGGACATGTTTCTACTCCAGATTCGCATTACAAGACATGAGTTACACAGACCTCTGTTCTGTGCTGGCTCTGCAGAATGCTTTGAAATAAACAGTCCTCACATGACTCTCTGCATAGGCAGTGTGGTAGATTCTTGGTACATATCCTGAGATTATAATAGCTAGCACAGTGGGAGAGGGAGAGAGCAGTTTGACAGCTTCCTTCATGTTTAAAGCTATATGATCTAGACAGTTGCACGATTTCCAGAGTTAAAAACTGAACTTAGAATGGGACTCTTTAAATACAAAAGGTTCTTTAAGGTATAGAGATACTGGAAGGACCTGAACATGGCTACTGTGGCACAAGCATAGTAAACTCAATCTTTGCTTGAAAGCATATTTAACAAATGGTGCTTGAATAACTAGATACCAACATGTAGAAGAATTAAAAGAGACCCATATCTATCACAAAACTCAATCCAAATGGATGAAAGACATCAACATAAAGCCAGCCATACAAAACCTCATATAAGAGACAGTGGGAAGTTCACTTGAACACATTGGCATAGGAGACCACTTCCTAAATATAACCCCATTAGCACAGACACTAAGAGAAACAATTAATAAATGGGACCTCCTGAAACTGAAAAAGTTTTGTTAACAAAGGACACACTCAACAAAACAAAATGACAACCTACAGAATGGGAAAAGATCTTTACTAACTCCACATCAGACAGAGGTCTGATCTCCAAAATATACGAAGAACTCAAGAAATTGATCATTAAAGAACAAATAATCCAATAAAAAAATGGAGCACAGACCTAAGCAGAGAACTCTCAACAGAGGAATCTAAAGTGGCTGAAAGACACTTAAGAAAATGCTCAACATCATTATTCATCAGAGAAATGCAAATCAAAACAACTCTGGCATTCCATCTTTCACCTGTAAGAATGGTCAAGATCAAAAACACTGATGATAACTTATGCTGGAGAGGTTGTGGGGTAACGGGAACATTCAGAAACAGCAAATATAAGGATAGGAACACTTAAATATTTCTAATTCATCTCTTATTAATGTAATCATTCTTGTGCCTTCTTTGCTTATTCCACAGTCCTGTTCCCAGCTTAGATCCCATTGCCAGACAGGAATACTTTTACAGTCCCTGCTTCTTCACTGACTCTGCCACTTAGACTGAAATACAAAGTGCTCACCTGGATTCTTTTCTCTGCAGGATGCAAGTTCCCAGGGTAGATGGAGCTCATTAATAAGTGTTGCTGTGGGGGAGTTAAAATAATTCTGATGTAGAAGTCTGTGACTTTATGACCTCACCTCCCTCCAGAATTCCAATTTTCATTTCACCTGCAGTGGAAATGGCAGCGACTGTGCTGGCTTTGGGAGACAAGATCATTTATGAAAAACTTCTAGTTGTCAATTAACAAAGACCATTTAGAGTTCCCTGTGAAATTAAGCAAATGGATAAGGTGATTCGAAAAGGCATCGAGTTTTCATAATCCCTGTAGGCTGACCAGGTCTCCTGTAGAATGTGCTAGAAACTGAGGTCAGACTCAGGAAAAAATTAGAGAAGTCTCTGTGTCTCTTTGGATTTCATATGTCATTGACTTTTTCCAACCAAAAGCAACACAGTTAATTTTTAGAATATTTACAGCATTTATTACTAAAATGTTTGAGTGTTTTAGTCAACTCTACAAATGATTATCTACTTCCAGTTCCTTTTTTAACCACACATTAAAATTTTTTTCAATTTTCATCTGGTCCTTAAAACAAGCAAGCAAACAAACAACAACACCAAAAAGTAAAATTCATCTAGTCTGTTTATTGACACTAATACAGTTGTGTGCCTAGTTCTAGTGTGCCTAGAAGAGTTTCATCTATTAAACCATGAGTCATCTCTGAAAGGTAGAAAATGGACATATCCAATGTCAGAAGCCATCTGTGGCCATTTTCTCTTCAACTGAGTGGGACTTCCTGATCACTTACCTCATTCTGCTAGGATTTTTCTGTATTGGTCCATGCAGGTTTTGTACATAATGTCATAACGAGTGAGTTCACATGTGAAAGAGCTCTGTGCTGTCTGGACCAATCAAGTTTCCTTAGCTTCAACTACTACTTGAAAAGTTCTAACACTCTCTTTACCTCTGCTTCCATGATGATCCCTGATCTTTAGAAGGAAGAGGTTGTATGTAGATGTCTTCACTTAGCTGAACACTCCAGCATATCTTATTCCCAGTACCTTGAATAAAGTGACCTCTGTGCCAATAGACACAGACTGCAATAAGAAGTTTCTCTATTGAGGAGTGTGAGCTATACTAAGCAATTGATATAATGATAAAAGCTTAGGGGCCAGCTTATTGCCATGTTATTTTAGCAGAATAATAGTACTAGGTTCTTCTTCAGATGAACCAGTATGACTCCAGCTTAATATTAGAAGCTACTTTGTTGCAATGCCAAAATAAGTTCATTTCTGTTAACTATAAAATTCAACTCTCTGGTTTCTGGAATTCAGTTTGTTCCATAACCTGACTTTGTGTTGACCTCTATCCTTTCCCAAACCACAAGATGTTCTAACATATCATCTTAAGCTGATACCTGCTCCTGTATTTTGCTTGCAAGTTTCCTATGTTGTCAAATCCCACCAGTAACCTCAAGTTTATGGTTTTGCCATATAAAAGGAGCCTAGAAATTTAAATCATTGCTGTTTTCCTAAGCCTCATATCAGGGAAAACAGTTGCTGAAACTGTTTAGCTGTGCACAGAAGTAAAGCTTTTATTTGTGTCAAAAATATTGCTAGGAAATGATGATACTTGCCTTTAATCCAAGAACTTGGGGAGCAGAGACAGGTGAATATATGTGAGTTTGAAGCAAACTTAGTCTTCAGAGGGGTTTCCAGGACACCAAAGGCTACATAGAGAAACTCTGTCATGAAAAACCAAATGAAAACAAAGCAACAAGAACATCAATAAATTTGGATTGATTGATTTTACACTGATGGTCTTTATATTAATTAAGCTGATTTAACACAGGGTCTATGTACCCCTAACCACATATTCTTACTCCTGATAATTCCGCAAAATGGAGACCTTGATGTGAAGTGACCATGAATTCCTTGTGAAATTGTTAGTCATTCTGATGATGTTCGTGACCCTGTTGAAGCAGACTGGTTGTTGGTATAGCTCTCAGGATTTACGGGGGGGCGGGCAAATTTTATGATTACTTATAGCACTGTTTAGCTTCATCCACTGTGAATGAAGCTTCCAGGTGATGCCCAGATTAATTTTTCCATGGTCTATGACTCAAGTATATATTCAGCAACAGTGTCTTTTCACTTAATGACAGTAGACCCCTAAACATTCCAGAATATTGAGAATTCTCTTGGTTTTCTTCAATTTATTTTTTATGTTTCAAACACATAGCTTGTCCTATTTTATAATACTGAGCAGAGAAACATAGGTAAACACGAGAAGAATATCAAATCAAGAAGGAGTAAGAGGAATATATGGAATCACAATTAGCTTTGGGGATCATTAGACCACTTAGTATAACACATATAAATTAACTGTCAGTCCACACATGATGTCTATTTTATTAGTCTTTTCCAGGGAGATCCTTGTTTCTTCATTAATCCAACCTTGTTACTTAGCCTCTATGGATCTATGGGTGGTAACATAATTATATTCTAATTTGTAATGAATGTCCATTTATAAGAGAGTAAATGCAATGTTATTCTTTCTGGGTCTGGGAAACCTCACTCGTGATGATCTTTTTCAAGTTCATCTTTTTTCAAATTATCTGCAAATTTTATATATCACTGTTTACAACTGCAGAGAAATATTTCATTGTGTAAATGTACCACATTTTCTTTATCCATCCTTTAGATGAAGGATATATAGGTTGTTTGCAACTTCTGGCTATTATGAGTGAAGCTACTATAAACGTAGTTTAACAAATATCCTTGTAATGGGATGGAATGTCTTTGGGAAAATGTCCAGGAGTCTTATGATTTTGAATTAGATAGATACATAATTTAGATAGATACCCAATTTTATAAGAACCCAACATACTGATTTCAATAGTGGCTGCACAAGTTTAAACTCATTGTTGCAGTGGAGGAGTGTTCCCTTGGTCAACATCCTCACCAGCATTAACTGTCATTTATTTTATTGATCTTAGCCATTAAGACAGGTATAAGATAGAATTTTTGAGCCATTTGGAGTTGCGATTTACTGATTTCAATGAATGGTGAAAATTTCTTTAAGTGTTTCTCAGCCATTTGAAATTATTCTGTTGAAAATTCTGTTTAGAAACTCTACCCCAATTTTAATTGAATTTTTGATTTTGTTGAACTCAATTTCTTAATTTCTTTATATATTTCAGTTATCAGCCCTATCATAGATGTGGAGTTAGGGAAAACCTTTTCCCATTCAATGGGCTGACTTTTTGCCCTGTTGACACCTTTGTGTTCCAGAAGATTTTCCTACTTAACAAGCTTTATTTTGTATGGCTTTTTCTACAGTCTAAAAAGCATTACCTCAACTCTGGAAACCCCCTTTACCCATAAACACGATCATGAGAAACTCTTACTCCACTTTGCAAGGAAACAATACCTCAATTAATAATAGTAATAACAATGAAAAGAAGTACATAGAAACAAGGCAAAAAGTGTGCAGAAGCAAAGCACTATTTTATATCTGGTAGAGTGTGAAGAACTGAGCTCAAAGTCCACTTCCTTATCCAGGATACAGATTCTGACAGAACGTTTGAGAAATGGGCAAAGAACGTTTGCGTTCATCTATGCTTGCTTTGCCAAGCAACCATTTCCCAACTTAGTCTCATCTGTCCCAGGAGAAGCCTGCACTCTAAACCAGTTCTGTGTCTCCACACACAATATCCCTGGAAACTTTTTAAAGTCATACCAACATGAATTTGTGCTTTCTGAGAGATCAGACACATTCCCAGGTAGACGATGCCAGTGAACCTATCCCAACACATCTGTGAGGATGGGAAAAATTACTTACAACTATTGACAAAATACTTCATGCAAAAATCTGCTATGGTCATTGAGACCCCTTGAATAACAATGACCAAGAAGTATGTGCACCATGTGCTTGAGAATTGAGCATTTGTCTATCCATCTACTTTCAATGGATTGAGGTAAGAAGCAAAATTAATGAGAAAAAAACAATGACCAACTTCCATTACAGTGTGCAATTGCTCCTGTGGTTGGATCTGTGAAGTCACTCTGCCCAAGATGGAAATGGGTGTTTGTTTTCTCAGTCAGAGGATACTGCACAGAAAGGAGCAGTATGGTAGTAGCCACTAAATTCAGCATATTTACTGATAAATATTCACTATGGTTTATTTTGTTAAGAGTTACATGTATAATGAAAAATGTAATTTTTAAAATTCTTCAGCCTTTCTAACCTGACAGTGTCTCATGTTATACACAGACATGAAGTCCAATACATCTGTGGATGTCACATGATTTGGTTCCCATCTTAATAGTGAACACAATCCTATTCTAGTCAGTGACTAAAATTTCCCTCTCATGTGTCCAGCTCCCTCAATGATACCTGACTATCTTCTGAGATCTTTCAATTTCTTATGTTCCACGTTGCACCAGTCAGAAATAAAGACATGTCCTTAGTACCTCATAAAAGCCAGTCTGGGGCTTATTTATCTCATATGTTCTCCCTTGTTCTCAAAGAGAGGGCTTAAGCTGTCTTCCTCAATTTCTTTGTCTCCCAAGTTCTCTTGATGACCACACCATACCAACATTTCAGTTGCCATATGATTCCTGTTATGAGAGACTGTTTCTTTCCTTATTCAGAATACCCAATGTAGGCAGTTCAGATAGTGTGTTACCTAAATTTCATAGATTCCATTATTAAGCCATGATAAAAATCTTCTGTCCTTACGCATTCATAGATTTTACATTTTTTAGATAACAGCTTAGGAGCCTGGCTTGTTTGGATGCTCACCTTTAGAGACCTGTATGTAGGGGGGAGGACCTTGGACTTCCCATGGAACAGGGAACCCTACTGCTCTTAATACTAGAGAGGGAGAGGGAGGTGGGAAGGGAGAGGAAAAAGGGGCATGGGAAAGAGGTGGAAATTTTTAATAAATAAATAAATTAATTAATTTAAAAAAAGTTAACACAGTATGATCAGATCAATTAGGCACCTAATTCAGGTATCTGTCAAAAATTCCATATGCATTTAGGCTAGTCTTAGGAAGACAAGGTGATAAATCCCTAACTTTCTTTATTGATTTCTTATAGTGATAATTGAGTAAGTTTGTATGAAAGGAAAAATTTATATTTTGCATAATTATACTAAAATTAGGAGAAAAGTTTTTTTAACCATACAAAATTTCTTAACCATCCAAAACTTAATATAAACAAAATTGAGTAATGTCTCATAAGAAAAAAGGATCCAAGACAGGGAAGACAAAAAGAAGTGAGGTGATAGATGTACACCAGCTACCTATTGTGATTATACAAAAGAATAATATAACTTCAAAAGATGGTGGAAAGAATACAAATTGCTAAGAAAGGTAGAAACTAAAATTACAATGTTCGTAGTGGCTCTGGACTCTGGCTAGTCTCTTCTGAAATCGTGAGTACTTACAGATATGTTGTGTCTGTACAGAATGACAGTCATGGAGATGCTGGAGTAGGTGATGAGAAAAGCACAAAAGAACTTAGGGAACATCACCAATGCTGCACAGAATCAGTCAATGATTACATCCCACCCTACAGTAGAGCACTATCCGAAATCTTGATTTCTTGTTATGTTCTTGCTATTCATTTCGATAAACATGTACATAAGTAAAATGGAATGTATCAACATGTAGAAGACCCCTAGTAGATAAATGAAGCAGCCACTGTAGTTTGTAGCCTTGCTTTTAATCCTTCAAACACAATTTTCTGGTATTGATGGTCATGGGCTGGAAGACACTCAAGAGGCTGTGGTGCCAATTCAAAAAAAATCCTTGAATGTCCAAGAGACACTCACAACCAAATCCAAAATCATTCAAGAAGTGAATTATTCTCTAAACTGTCATTGTGTGGGAGCGCTCATTAGCAGAGAATGTACTGCCATTTGGTGGAAAAAAATCAAATTTGTGGATTTTTTTATTGATTTTTATTGAGCTCTACATTTTTCTCTGCTCCCCTGCCTACTTCTCCCCTCCCCCTTCAACCCTCCACCAAGGTCCCCATGCTCCCAATTTACTCAGATCTTGTATTTTTCTACTTCCCATGTAGATTAGATCTATGTAAGTCTCCCTTAGAGTCCTCATTGTTGTCTAAGTTATCTGGGATTGTGGTTTGGTTTTCTTTGCTCTATGTTTAAAAATCATCTATGAGTGAGTACATGTGATAATTGTCTTTCTGGGTATGGGTTACCTCACTCAAAATAATGTTTTCTAGCTCCATCCATTTTCCTGCAAAATTCAAGATGTCGTTATTTTTTTCTGTTGTGTAGTACTCCATTGTGTAAATGTACCACATTTTTCTTATTCATTCTTCGGTCAATGGGTATTTAGGTTGTTTCCAAGATCTAGCTATGACAAACAAGACTACTATGAACATAGTTGAACACATGTCCTTGTGGCACAATTGAGCATCCTTTGGATATATAAACAAATGTGGTATTACTAGGAAACAACTTGAGTAAGGTTGTTTCCTAATTGTCTGAGAAATTGCCACACTGACACCCAAAGGGGTTGTACCAGCTTGTATTCCCATCAGCAATGCAGAACTGTTCCCTTTTCCCCACAACCTCTCCAGCATAGGTGGTCATCAGTGTTTTTGATCCTGGCCATTCTGACAGGTGTAAGATGGACTCTCAGAGTGGTTTTGATTTGCATTTCTCTGATGACTAAGGAAGTCAAACATTCCCTTAAGTGTCTTTCAGCCATTTTAGATTCCTCTGTTGAGAGTTCTCTGTTTAGGTCTGTACTTCATTATTTTTATTGAATTATGTGTTCTTTTGGTGACCAGTTTCTTGAGTTCTTTGTATATTTTGGAGATAAGACCTCTGTATGATGTGGGGTTAGTGAAGATCTTTTCCTATTCTGTAGACTGTTGTTTTGACTCATTGACCATGTTCTTTGCTTTACAGAAGCTTTTCAGTTTCAGGAGGTCCCGTTTATTAATTGTTTCTCTCAGTGTTTGTGCTGCCAGGGTTATATTTAGAAAGTGGTCTCCTGTGCCAATGTGTTCAAGTGTACTTATAATTTTCTCTTCTATAAGGTTCAGTGTGGCTGGCTTTATGCTGAGGTCTTTGATCCATTTGAACTTGAGTTTTGTTCATGGTGATAGACATGGGTCTATTTTCATTCTTCTACTTGTTGATATCCAGTTATGCCAGCACCACCTGCTAAATATGTTTTCTTTATTCTATTTGATATTTTTTGATTCTTTTTCAAAAATCAGGCATTCAAAGGTGTGTGGGGTTGATATTCAGGTCTTCTATTCGGTTTCATTGGTCCTCCTATCTGTTCTTATGCCAATACCTGTTGTTGGGGTTTCTATCTTGCCCAGCTCCCACAATTGTTAAGTCTCAAGAAATCACAAAGAGGTCTAAATTAAGTATAAACTGATTGACCCATGAGCTCAGGCTTCTTATTAACTCTTATAGCATATATTAATCCATTATTCTTGTCTATGTTAGCCACTTGGCTCAGTACCTTTTTCAACAGGATAATCATATCTTCCTTCTTCTATGGCTGGACAGTACTGTAGAGGAATGGGCTTTCCTCTTCCCAGAATTCTCCTGTTCTCATTGCCCCATTTCTACTTCCTGTCTGGTTGTTCCAGCTATACTTCCTGTCTCGCTACTGGCCAATCAGCATTTATTTAAAACATTATTGACAGAATATAGACCACTGTTCCATACCACTTCCCCCTCTTTTTTTTTTTGAGAGTAAATTTTATTAAATTATAAAAGTTTCCATTTCCACCCCTCTTCCCAACACCCTCCCACTCCCCCCACTCCCTCTCCTACCCCCCCTCTTCGTCCCTTAGGGCAGTCAGGGTTTCCTGCCCTGTGGGAAGTTCAAGTTCCTCCCCCCTCCCTCCAGGTCCAGGCAGGTGAGTATCCAAACAGACTGGATCCCCAAAATCCCGTATATGCAGAGGAAACAAGTCCCAGTATCATAGTCAATGGCTTTTCAGAAAGACTTCGGGCCAGCCACAGTCAGAGAATCCGGCCAAATTCCGAGAATCTGGTTAGATCACGTCCTCGTTCAGTCCCAGTCCAACTGGCCTTGGTAAACTCTCATTAGCTCCGTTCCCTTGTATCAGTGGGTGATAGCATCCCTCGCAGTCCTGATTTCCTTTTACATGTTCTTCCTCCTTCTGCTCCTCATTTGGACCTTGGGGGGCTCAGTCCGGTGCTCCAAGGTGGGTCTCCGTCTGTATCGCCGTCCTTCGCCAGATGGAGGATCTATGGTGATAAGCAAAATATACATCAGTATGGTTATGGGCCACGGCCGATTCAGGCACCCTCTCCTCTGTCCAGAGAACAATCTGGGGGATCTCTCCTTGGACCTGGGATCCCATATATAAACAAGTCTCCTGTAAACCCTAAAATGACTCCCTTAGTTGAAATATATTCTTCCCTGATCCCATATTCATCCTTCGTCCCTCCCCCCCATCCCAGGCCAACGAGCTTTCCCCATTCCTCCCCTACTCCCTTCTCTCTAATCCTCTCCCCTTCCATCAACCCTCCCACCCCCCCCCCATGCACCCGAGGTTACCTGGGACTCTTGTCTATTTCCTACCTCCTGGCGGATAGCTAAATAATCTTCATCAGGTTCATCTTCTTATTTAGCTTCTCTAGGATCACGAATAATAGGCTCAAAGACCTTTAATTATGGTTAGAATCCACTTATGAGTGAATAGATACCGTGTTCCTCTTTTTGGGTCTGGCTTACCTCACTCAGTAAAGCGTTTTCTATTTCCATCCATTTGCATGAAAAATTCAAGATGTCATTGTTTTTTACCGCTGAGTAAAACTCTAATGTGTATATGTTCCACACCTTTTTTAACCATTCTTCTATTGAGGGGCACCTAGGCTGTTTCCAGGTTCTGACTAGTGCTGCTATGAACATAGTAGAACAAATGCTTTTGTAGTATGTTAGGGAATCTATAGGGTATATTCCGAAGAGTGGAATTGCTGGGTCCTGAGGGAGGTTGACTCCCAGTTTCCTGAGAAACCGCCACACTGATTTCCACAGTGGCTGCACGAGTTTGCATTCCCACCAACAATGGATGAGTGTTCCCCTCACCCCACATCCTCTCCAGCATAGGCTATCATTGGTATTTTGACTTTAGCTATTCTGACAGGTGTAAGATGGTATCTCAAAGTGGTTTTGATTTGCATTTCCCTGATCGCTAAGGACGTTGAGCATGTCCTTAAGTGTCTTCTGGCCATTCAAAGTTCATCTGTTGGGAATTCTCTGTTAAGTTCAGTACCCCATTTTTTAATTGGGTTAATTAGAGTTTTAGTGTCTAGTTTTTTGAGTTCTTTGTATATTTTGGAGATCAGACCTTTGTCTGATGAGGGGTTTGTGAAGATCTTCTCCCAGTCAGAAGGCAGCCTTTGTGTCCTACTGACAGTGTCCTTTGCTTTACAGAAGCTTCTCAGTTTCAGTAGATCCCATTTTTTCATTGTTTCTCTTGTTGTCTGTGCTACTGGGGTCCTACTTAGGAAGAGGCCTCCTGTGTCTATATCTTGTAGACTACTTCCCACTTTGTCTTCTAACAGGTTCAAAGTGGACGGATTAATGTTGATATCTTTAATCCATTTGGACTTGATTTTTGTGCATGGTGATAGATATGAATCTACTTTCATTTTTTTACAGGTTGACATCCAGTTATGCCAGCACCATTTGTTAAAGATGCTTTCCTTCTTCCATTGTATACCTTTAGCTCCCTTGTCGAAAATTAGGTGTTCATAGGTTTGTAGGTTAATATCTGGGTCTTCTATTCGATTCCATAGGTCGACTTCTCTGTTCCTATGCCAATACCAAGCTGTTTTCAATACTGTAGCTTTATAATAGAGTTTGAAGTCAGGGATGGTAATGCCTCCAAAAGTTCTTTTATTGTATAAGATTGTTTTGGCTTTCCTGGGTTTTTTGTTTTGCCATATAAACTTGATTATTGTTCTCTCAAGGTCTGTGAAGAAGTTTGATGGGATTTTGATGGGGATTGCATTGAATCTATAGATTGCTTTTGGTAGAATTGCCATTTTTACTATGTTGATTCTCCCAATCCAAGAGCAGGGGAGGTCTTTCCATTTTCTGGTATCCTCCTCAATTTCTTTCTTCAAAGACTTAAAGTTTTTGTCAAATAGGTCTTTCACTTCCTTGGTTAGAGTAACCCCAAGATATTTTATGCTCTTTGTGGCTATCATGAAAGGTGATGTTTCTCTGATTTCCCTCTCTGCTTCTTTATCCTTTGTGTATAGGAGGGCCACTGATTTTTTGGAGTTGATCTTGTATCCTGCCACGTTACTAAAGGTGTTTATCAGCTGTAGGAGTTCTTTGGTAGAGTTTTGGGGTCACTTATGTAAACTATCATATCGTCAGCAAATAACAAAAGTTTAACTTCATCCTTTCCAATTCGAATCCCCTTGATCTCCTTATGTTGTCTTATTGCTATTGCTAGAACTTCAAGCACTATATTGAAGAGGTATGGAGAGAGTGGACAGCCTTGTCGCGTTCCTGATTTTAGTGAAAATGCTTTGAGTTTCTCTCCATTCAGTTTGATGTTAGCTGTCGGCTTGCTGTATATTGCTTTTATTATATTTAGGTATGATCCTTGTATCCCCAGTCTCTCCAACACCTTTATCATAAATGGGTGTTGAATTTTGTCAAATGCTTTTTCAGCATCTAGTGAGATGATCATATGGTTTTTTTTCTTTCAGTTTATTTATATGATGGATTACATTGATAGATTTGCGTATGTTGAACCAGCCCTGCATCTCTGGAATGAAGCTGACTTGATCATAATGGATAATTTTTCTAATGTGTTCTTGGATTCGGTTTGCCAGTATTTTATTGAGAATTTTCACGTCGATGTTCATGAGTGAGATTGGCCTGTAATTCTCTTTCTTGGTTGTGTCTTTGTGTGGTTTTGGTATTAGGGTAACTGTAGCTTCATAAAAGGAATTAGGCAATGACTCTTCTGTTTCTATACTGTGGAATACGTTAAGGAGTATAGGTATTAGCTCTTCCTGGAAGTTCTGGTAGAATTCTGCATTGAAACCATCTGGTCCTGGGCTTTTTTTGGTAGGGAGATTTTTGATAACAGCTTCTAATTCTTTGCGACCAACAGGTCTATTTAGATTGTTCACCTGTTCTTGGTTAAACTTTGGTATATGGTACTTATCTAAAAAAATGTCCATTTCTTGTACATTTTCCAACTTTGTGGCATATAAAGTTTCATAGTAAGATCTAATGATTCTCTGAATTTCCTCTGTGTCTGTGGTTATGTCCCCCTTTTCATTTCTGATCTTATTAATTTGCATGTTCTCTCTCTGCCGTTTGATTAATTTGGATAGGGGTTTGTCAATCTTGTTGATTTTCTCCAAGATCCAGCTTTTTGATTCATTGATTCTTTGGATTGTTTTCTGTGTTTCTATTTTGTTGATTTCAGCCCTCAGTTTGATTATTTCCAGTCTTCTAGACCTCCGGGGTGAATCAGCTTCTTTTTTTTCTAGATCTTTCAAGTGTGCTGTTAAGTCTCCAATGTGTGCTTTCTCCGCTTTCTTTAATTGGGCACTTAGTGCTATGAACTTTCCTCTTAGCACTGCTTTCATAGTGTCCCATAGGTTTGAGTATGTTGTGTCTTTGTTTTCATTAAATTCAAGGAAGAGTTTAATTTCTTTCTTTATTTCTTCCTTGACCCAGGGGTGATTTAGTAGTTGACTGTTCAGCTTCTATGAGTTTGTTGGCTTCCTGGGGGAAGCATTGTTGTTGAATTCTAATTTTAGTCCATGGTGATTTGACAAGACACAGGTGGTTACTAATATTTTTTTGTATCTGTGGAAGTTTGCTTTGTTACCGAGTATGTGGTCAGTTTTCGAGAAGGTTCCATGAACTGCAGAGAAAAAGGTATATTCTTTCCTATTTGGGTGGAGTGTTCTATAGATGTCTGTTAAGTCCATTTGATTCAATACCTCCAATAAATCTCTCAATTCTCTGTTTGGTTTCTGTCTGATTGACCTGTCCATTGGTGAGAGAGGAGTGTTGAAGTCTCCTACTATTAGTGTGTGTGGTTTGATGACTGCCTTGAGTTCTAGAAGAGTTTCTTTTACATATGTGGGTGCCTTTATATTAGGAGCATAGATATTCAGGATTGAGACTTCCTCCTGATGAATTGTTCCAGTTATGAGTATGAAATGTCCATCTCCATTTCTTCTGATTGATTTTAGTTTGAAGTTGATTTTGTTAGATATTAGAATGGCCACGCCCGCTTGTTTCTTAGGTCCATTTGCTTGGAAAACCTTTTCCCAACCCTTTATTCTGAGTAGGTGTCTGTCTTTGTGGTTGAGGTGTGTTTCTTGTAAACAGCAAAATGTTGGATCCTGTTTTCGTATCCAATCTCTAAGTCTGTGCCTCTTTATAGGTGAATTGAGTCCATTGATATTAAGTGATATTAATGACCAGTGGTTGTTGACTCCGGTCATTTTTTTTTTTTAGGTAGTATAGTGTATGTGTTTTTCTTCTTTGATTTGTGCTTGTGAATGGTCGCTAGATGTTCGAGTTATTGTAGGCCGTGTTGTGAATGTTGGATTCCTTCGGTAGTGATTTTCCTTCTAATATTCTCTGTAAGGCTGGATTAGTAGCTACGTATTGTTTAAATTTGTTTTTATCCTGGAATATTTTGTTTTTTCCGTTGATAGTGAGCAATAGCTTGGCTGGGTATAGTAGTCTGGGTTTGCATCCATGGTCTCTTAGTTTCTGCAGTACCTCTACCCAGGATCTTCTGGCTTTCATGGTTTCCATAGAGAAATCTGGTGTAAGCCTGATAGGTTTACCTTTATAAGTTACTTGACCTTTTTCCTTTGCAGCTCTTAAAATTTTTTCTTTAATATGTATGTTTTGTGTTTTGATTATTATATGGCGAGGGGATGTTTTTTTCTGATCCAGTCTATTCGGTGTTCTGTATGCTTCTTGAACCTTCATAGGAATATCGTTCTTTAGGTTGGGAAAGTTTTCTTCTATAATTTTGTTGAATATATTTTCTGGGCCTTTGATCTGCAGTTCTTCTCCTTCTTCAATCCCTATTATTCTTAGATTTGGTTTTTTTATTGTGTCCCAGATTTCCTGAATGTTTTGTGAAGAGAATTTGTTGGATTTGCCGTTTTCTTTGACCAGAGCATTTATTTTCTCTATGGTATCTTCAGAATCTGAGATTTGTTCTTCTATCTCTTGTATTCTATTGGTTATGCTTGATTCTGTAGTCTCCGTTCGTTTACCTAGGTTTTCCATATCCAGCCGGTTCTCGGTTTGTGTTTTCTTCATTGCCTCCATTTCAGTTTTCAATTCTTGCACTGTTTCCTTTATTTGTTTGATTGTTTTTCCTTGGTTTCTCAGGGTCTCATTCACGGATTTACTTACTTCTTCAAACTTTTTGTTATATTTCTCATCTAATTCTATACTCATTTCTTCAAACTTTCTGTTATATTTCTCATCCAATTCTTTAAGGGAGTTATTCATATCCTGTTTAAGGGACTCTATTGCTTTCATAATGGCACTTTTTTCCACTTCTTCTGGGTTAAGGTGTTCAAGTCCTTCTATTGTAGGGTCCTTGGGATCTGGTGTTTCCATGTTGTTTTTCAGATTGTTGGATGAGGTCCTGCCTTGGCATCTGCCCATCTCTTACTTCAAATGTTCTCTATTGGAACTTCTGTTACCGGGTCAGGTTCCCTTCTTGGGCAGGGACTTCACTGATAGAATGCCCACCTTTCCTCAGGCAGGCTATTGAAGTAAAGGCACTCCTTCTTTCCGGGATGTGCTTACAATGCAGGCCCAGCTCGCAAGGCAGCTGAGCTGGGGAAATTTTATGGCCCCAGGGGGAAGGGAGAAATATAGGATTCGTACCTGGATGGGAGCTGGGATGGCAGGCGGGAGGGTATAGCCAGCACTGCAGGGCGACCTGGGTGTCTATGTGGTCGGGGAACGCCCAAGCTCCTCCTCACCAGGACCCTGCCCCGGCCCAAAGGAAACTCACCCCTCAGATGGCCCTCTGCTAGAAGTCAGGGCCTCTGCTGGTCAGGAATGTGGCTGAGCTGGCCCCTGGTCCACCTGTCCTCAGGGAGGCCTTTAAGACCCAGCAACTGCCTCCAGCCGGGATGTGCCTGCAGCCCAGGCCCAGCTCGTAAGGCAGCTGAGCTGGGGAAATTTTATGGCCCCAGGGGGAAGGGAGAAATATAGGAATTCGTACCTGGATGGGAGCTGGGATGGCAGGCGGGAGGGGATAGCCAGCACTGCAGGGTGACCTGGGCGTCTATGGGGTCGGGGAACGCCCAAGCTCCTCCTCACCGGGACCCTGCCCCGGCCCAAAGGCCCCCCTCTTTTTTTAAACAAAAGAAAATATCCATAGTCCATATTTTGGGAATGTGGGCATAGTATTCCAGACTACTTCTTGCTGTTTGAAGGGCTGATAATTTTATGGGGACCTAAAGAAAATTTTGAATTATAATCATATCCTGACTGGAGTATCCTGTGAGTCTTGTTCATCTCAAGCAGAAGTCTTGAACCTTTTCTGAATGAAGAATTCTGACATCCAGGTCATCAGTTCCTACCGGAGATGTTTGAGGTGGTCTTCCTTGATCATACCTGATTATTCTTAACTCAGAATGAATCCAAAGTCTCTCATTTCCTGTGCAAACAAAAGTCTAACCTCTTCTCCAGAGTAACATACCTTTTGGCTTCAATTGAAGTCAAGGTATTTTCAAAATCCCAATCTTGGATTAATTCAGCAGCATTTATAAACAAATATCTTTTAGCAGCTGTTGCTCCTTCCTCTGCATTCAAACAATTCAAACATTCAAACAATTCAAAGAGAACATAATACATGCAGTATCCAGGCTCTCTGTGTATTTTTCATCTTTACGTGGCTTTATCTTAACCTCTATTTGTTTTATTTTTACTTTTAATTTTTGGTTTTTTGAGACAGAGTTTCTGTGTATCTTTGTTCTGGAACTCACTCTGCAGCCCAGGCTGTCCTTGAACTCACAGAGATCCACCTATCTCTGCCTCCCAAGTACTGGGATTAAAGATTTGTGCCACCACACCTTGAACTCCCAGAGGTCCATCTACCTCTGCCTCTCAAGTGTTGGGATTAAAGGTGTGTGCAACCACACCTTGAACTCACAGGGGTCTGTCTTCCTCTGTCTCCCAAGTGTTTGGATTAAAGGCACATACCACCAAACTCAACTACTCTCTTTCTTTTTTATTTTAAGGACATTAACCCTTTTTTCTCTCCCAAGCCTACATATATTTTTAAACACACTGTAAACCATTTAGAGGTTTTCTTTATCTTTGAATCTCTCTTTACTGTACTTTTCTTTTTCTGACCCTGTGAATCTTTAATTTTCTAAGCGATATGACTAGAATTAAAGCCATGGCTTTGACGGTTGAACCCAGCCAAATTCCTTAGCTTTCAGAGATTCCAGCCTCATGGTGGAGGTACTGGCTATAGCCAAGTTTCTTGCCACAACTCTATGACCACCACCCAAAAGTGTCCTGATAGCTTTTCATCAACACCATTTAAGTATGTTGTGGCAGGACCTCTTAAAAGAGCTGCAGAGTTTTGCAGCTAATGCTGAGTCAGGAAGCCTGTTGTAAATGAGAGCGATTGCCTGTAGCAAGCATAGCCCATCAGAGAAAATGCTGCTATCAATAAGCTGTGCTTAAATCTATTTTTTTGTTTAGAATTACTCCCCTTGCTCTCCCAGGCTTTATGTGGATGCAGTTGTTCACATGGGTGCCATTTGTTGTCTGAGGTTTCTGTCCTGCCCAGTTCCTGCAGTCATTAAGTCCCAAAGAAACCACACAGAGGTCTACATTAATCATAAACTGATTGGCCCATTATTTCAGGCTTCTTATTAACTCTTATAACTTACATTAGCCCATTATTCTTATCTGGGTTAGCCACATGGCTCAGTACCTTTTCAGCGGCATAGTCACAACTTGCTTCTTCTGTGTCTGGACAGGACTGCAGAGAAAGCTTCCCTCTTCCCAGAATTCTCCTGTTCTCCTTGACCTGCCTTTACTTCCTGTCTAGTTGTCCCACCTATACTTCCTGCCTAGCTACTGTCCAATCAGCATTTATTTAAAACATTATTGACAGAATATAGACATTTGTCCTGTACCACTTCTTCCCAGAATTGCCTGTTCTCATTGACCCACCTCTACTTACTGTCTGAGTGTTCCACGTATACTTCCTGTCTGCTTGTCCCTCCTATATTTCTGACTGACTATTAGCCAATCAGCACTTATTTAAAATATAATTGGCAGAATACAGACCAGTGTCCCACAGGATGTGGTATTACTTAGCTTTTAATTGCTAACATCATTAAATTTGATGGGAAAAGGGTGGAACTAGAAAAAATATATCTTGAGTGAAGTAACACAGACACAGAGATTGCCATGGCATGTCCATACTTCCAAGTGGATATTAGGTATAAAGTGAAGGGCAGCTATGCTGCAATCCACAGACCCAAAGAGGTTAGGTAAAGAATAAGGGCCCAAGGATGAACACATGACTCACCCTGGGAAGGGGAAATAGAAGAGAGTCATAGGTAGACTAAGGCTTTGTCAATATGAGAAAATGAATGATCAGGTTAGGACTGGATAAAGGAGAAGATACTGAAAGAAATTACTGAAAGGGGACATTTCAGGGTCAAGTAGAAACCTGGTGCAAAGGAAATTCTCAGAAATTTAGAAGGATTACCCCAGATAATATTCCTAGCAACAGTGGAAACATAGCCTGAACTGGTCATCTCCTGTGACAGAAAAGATTTACTGTTGAGGGATTAGGACATCAAGTGAGCCACACAATCTAGTATCTGTAGTTTGTCCTGCCTATGAAATGTGTGTGGATATACCATCAGGATGGTGCAGAGATTGTCGGAATAGCAACCAATGACTGGTCTAGCCTTTGGCCCATGGCATAAGACTGAGCCCACCCGTGACTCTGACTGGAGTGACAGAACTCAGAGGCTTATTGCCTCAAAGACCTAGTATAGAACCAAACATAATTGAACAAAAAGTGTCAGTGTAATGATACCTAATGATTCTCCTATATGCATAGATTGGTACCTACCCCAATTGTCATCAGAGAGCCTTCATCCAGTAACTAATGGAAACAGATGCAGAGACCCAAAGCCAAACAGGTCAAACTCATGGAATCGTGCTAAAGAAAGGGAGGAAGGATTTCAGGAGTCAGATCAGTCAAGGACAGCACATGAAAACTCAGAGAAATATGTAACCTGGGTTCATAGGAGCTCAGAGAGTATAAACCAACAACCAGGAAACCTGCATGGGGCTTACCTAGGTCCCTTACATAAAGGTGATAGTTGTGTATCTTTGTCTACTTGTAGAAATCCTAACAGTGTGAGCAGAGGCTGTCTTTATACTTTGATTTACTTTTGGGGACCTATTCCTCATACTGGGTTGCCTTTCACAGCCTTAAAACAAGAAAAAGAGCTTACTTCTACTATAAGTTGACAAGCCATACTTTGTTGATACACATAGAAGGCCTGCACCTTTCTGAACAAGAAGAGAGGACCAATGAATGGGGGGACAAGGAGATCAATGTTCATCAATGATCATCAATGATGATGATCAATCTCATCAAGGAGATGAGCAGATCAGAGGGGAACAGAGGAGAGACTTTATTGGGAATGAAAAATAAATACATTTAATTAACAAATAAATTTAAATAAAAATAATGAATAAAAAAAGAAAAGAGAGCATGCTGAGAAATCCAGGGAAAGAAACCCAATGAACATCAGTCCTCCATGAGTCTTTCCTCTAGAATCCTTCCCTGCCTGAATTCCAGTCCTGATTTTCTTTGACGATGAACTCACTGTGGAAGTACAAACCAAGTGAACCCATTCTTCTTGAACATGATTTTTGTTCATGGTGTTTGTCATAGCAACAGAACAAAAACAAAACTCAAAGCAATGTACAGATTCAAGACAATCCCTGTCATCATTTCAACACAGTTCTTCAAAGATTTTCAAAGAACAATTTTCAATTTCAAATAGAAAAAGAAAAAAAAACAGAATAATTAAAATAATCCTGAACAATAAATAAACTTTTGGAAATAGAAAGATGCTCAATTTTCAGTTGTACCACAGAAAAATAATAGCAAAAACAGCACAGTAATAGTACAAAAACTGACACATTAATCAATAGAATCAGATTGAAGACCCATACATAAATCTACATACTTATGGATACAAAACAAAATAAAGGAACAAAACAGAAAAAGATAGAATCCTCAACAAATATTGGTGATCAAACTGGATGACTGATGCAGAAGATTGCAAATGTATCCACACTTATCACCTTGCACAAAACTCACCTCCGAATGGATCAAAGAACTGAACATAAAACCTGATACACTGAACCTAATAGAAGGGAAATTTGGGAATAGCCTTGAACTCATTGGTAGAGGAGACAACTTCTTCAATAGAACACCATTAACATAGGCACTAAGATCAACAATTAATTAATGGGACCTCATTAATTTTCTGCATGACAAAGGACACTAATGTTTGAACAAAGTAGAAGCCTACAAAATTGGAAAATATTTTTACCAAACCCATATCTGATAGAGCATTAATATATAAAATACATAAAGAACTCAAAAAACTAGATAAAAAACAAATAATCTTATTTTAAAATGGGGTAAAGAACTAAACAGAATTCTCAATGAAGGAATCTTAAATGACTGAGAAATTATTAAAGAAATGTTCAAAATTCTTAGTCATCAAAGAAAATCAAAATTATTTTGAGATTCCATCTTACATCTTTCATTATAGCCAAGATCAATAAAACAAGTCACAGCTCATACTGGAGAGGCTTTGGAGTTAGAGGAATACTGCTCTATTGCTGGTAGGAGTTGATTATTGAAATTAATATTTTTTTCCTCAGAAAATTGAAAATCAGTCCTCCTGAAGATGCAGCTATAGCACACTCTTGGGTATATACTCAAAGGATACTTCATCCTACCATTTGATCACTTGTTCAAACATGTTCATTGTTGCTCTACTCAGAACAGTAAGAAATTGAAAGCAGTCTAAATTTCCCATTGTTACTCCATTGTCCTCAGAAGAACAATGGATAATGATAATGTGATACATTACACAATGAAGAAAAACTCAGCTCTTAAAATATTAAATGATGAAATTTAGAGGCAAAAGGATAGAACTAGATAAAAATCATCCTGAGTGAGGTAACCTAAGCATAAAAAAATAAATATTGTATGTATTCACCTAAGCCTAGATATGGTGTTTTTAAATAGATGATAACCAGTCTATAATCTATAGACCCAGAATGGTTAGGCACAGTGATCAGTACTAGGGGAGACCAACAGATCTCCCTAGGAAATAAAAGAATTTTATTGGTGGACTGGAGCCAAGGGGAGGGGGGAGAAACAAGTAAAGGAGGATAATGTGGAAAGGGAAAATGTGTTTGGGGGATGGAATAACAGGAAAGACAAATAGAATTTAGAGCATATTTTGGGCAATATGAAAACCTAGATCAGTTTAAACTTGCTATATTAATGTGATCCTAGTGAATTCTTCAAATAATTATGAGGGAGAAGAAACCCAAATAGACCATCTTATGTCCCCAAACAAAACTTCCTGTACTAGGCCTGGTTTTCATCCCATTGAGATATTAACCAAAAGGGTTCCATGGAAATTTACAAACAACCGAGGCTGTTGCTTGGAAAATAGACTACCATCCACATACTGACAGCAAGGATCCATTGTTGAAGACAACACACCCACAACTCACTGAACATGGAGAGGTACAACTGGTACCTACATAGAAACTTTACCCCCATATTCTCATGTCTGTTGAATGGAAAGGCATTCTGAAGGCTACCAAAAGAGAAAAGTAAACACCAACCCAACTATAAAACCTCTGATCTAGCTGCTTGCAAAATAGGATAAGGCATTGGGAACACAAATCTTCTAAGAGTAACTAGGAGACATCTGATATGAGAGAAATCTTACTCTATGAGTTGGAATCCATACCTGACACTGCTTGACTAATCAAAAACAAGAGTATAGATAGCCTATGGTAAAACACAACACTATTCATCTAAAATAGGAAATAAAATTAAGATACTTCTGTTGATATTCTGCTCTTTTCATAGAACAGTGCTTTATTCAGTCAGCCTCAGAGAGGCTTCTGCCCTTCTTCCTGCATCAGGAAACAAATGCAGAGACCCAATGACAGACAGTAGACTCAGAGAACGAACTTGGAACACATAGCTCTAAGTGAGGTGTTGCATCAACTCTCTCCTCTCATAGCATAGGGAACCCCACAGAAGAGGAGACTGGAGGAATGGGAAAGATTAAGGGACAGGGGAGCACAAAGCCCTTTAAACTGTGCAAAGTTCATATGAACTCACCAGATCATCAATCACAGGTGCTACATGGTCTGCTTCAGATCAGCAGCATAAATGACAACTTTTTATTGATTTTTATTGAGCTTTACATTTTTCTCTGCTCTCTTCCTCTTCTCTCCCTTTCAGCCCTCTCCCAAGGTCTCCATACTCCCAATTTACTCAGGAGATCTTGTCTTTTTCTACTTTCCATATAGATTAGATTTATGTATGTCTCTCTTAGGGTCCTCATTGTTGAAATGACAACTTTTAATTCAGTACTTTTATGGGACTCTGGAATGTTGAAATGAGTGGGTCTCTGTTCTCATGCCTTCTCTTGAGGCCCTTTCTTTCAGCTGGCTAGTCTTGTCCAATTTTGATATGATGGCTTTATTTTATCTTGTTATACTTTATGTTGTTGTGTTTTGTAGTTATCTATTAGAAACCTGTTATTTTGTATTGAGAGGCATAAAGGGAGTGGATCTGGCTGAGAGAGGAGGTGGGGAGACACTGGAAGGATAAAGGGAGAGGAAACTATATTCAGATTATATAGTATGTGAAAGTAATTTATGTTTAATAAAAGGTGAAAACTAGCAAACAAAATTCAAGAATACCTCAAACAAATCAATTACTTTAAATTTATTTGGGTATGTGGTGAAAAATATGAATCACGAATTTGATCCAACATGGAGCTGCCCATCTTTCCAGACTTTGTTTAGGACTGTCGCTACAAGGTTAGCAGCAGACAGATTTTTTCTTGAACAAGGAAGGTGTCTTGGAAAGCGTCACTGAAGAAGACTTCTGGTCCCACTGTAGGTTAAATCAGCTGTCATGGGACAAGGGCTGCCTGAAGCACAAGTTTACTGCTATCCATGGTTTCAGCTTGCCTTGCAGTGAGAGTGCAATATCAACAAGGGGTCTATGAAGCAGCCACGTAGCCAAGAATCCATGATAGGATGAAAGCCACAATAAAGCATCTCTATCTGCAGCTGGAGTACTAGCTTATTTTCACATCATCTGGGCAAATGAAAAGCACTACTCTCTGAGTGTTGAAGACTATAACGGACCAAACACAATCTGATCAGTTTATATAGGCTACTAATCCCACCAGCTGCCAGAGCTCCCGTGCTCACTTTGGTTAATCTTCAAAAAAACAAGGTGTTACCTACTTTATTGATTTCTTAGGGTGATAATTGAGTATGCCGTTTGATAATGGAAACACCTATATTTTATATAGTTATAATAAAATTAGGGGACTTTTTTCTTAACCAGGCCAAACTGAATCTGAACACAATGGAGTAATGACTCTTAAGAATAAAGGGTCCAAAAGAGGGAAAAGATAGAGCAGTGAGGTGAGTGACATTAACCATCCACAAATTGTGCTTATACAAAAGACCAATGCAGCTTCGCAAGATGGTGGATAAAGTATAAAAAGCCAGAAAGGTAGAAACTAGGACAAGGATATTCTGAGTAGCCCTGGACTCAGGGAAGCTTCTCCTGGAACCATAAGAACTGCAGATGTGCTGAACCCTCTGCTTGTGTCTGTACAGAAAAATGATTATGGAGGCACTGGACCAGGAAATGAGCAGAGAAAAGAAGAATTCAGGGCACATTGCCAGTACTGCATAGAGTGAATCACTGATTTCATCATGCCCTGCAACAGAGCAGTACCCAAATTCTCGCTTTCTCGTCACATTATTTTTATTCATTTTAACAAATGGGTACATAAAGAAAATGAAATTTATCAGCATATACATGACCCAGAGGAGGGCAATGTAGCAGCCAATATTCTTCGCAACTTTGAGTTTATGGTTCTTCCAACAAGATTTTCTGGGACTGATGGTCATGGCCTGGAAAACACTCAATAGGCAGGTTGTACAAATGGACAAACTTCGACTTAATCCTTGAATGTACAATAGAAGAACGCAACCAAAATCATTCAAGAACTGCTTCAGTCCCCAAACTGCCATTGTTTGGGGCACTCCTGCAGACAGAATGATCAAGAAATTGGCTGCCATTAGGTTCATGAGAATCAAATCTGTGGGCTTCAATGTGCATTCTTTATAGTAACGTATTATATAGTATAACATAAGATAAAAGTTTCCCATAATTCCAATGGTAATTTGTGATAAGAAAATGATTCTGATTGCCAGATTCCAGGAGTCCATTCTGTGATTAAGCACAATTTCCTTTAAAATATGACCACACTATTTCTCAGGTCAAATGAAAAATTACAAGTTATTGCAGCCTGAAGGGAAAGAAGACAGCATTAATCCATGGAGCTGCAGGGAGTCTTAAACAAAGGTTCTTTAAACTAAGGAATTCAAGACCAGCTTTGACCACATAAACAGACTTCATCCAAATATTTTAACAGGAGTACTTACTTTCATGTATGTTACTGTCTGATTTCTCAACACCTCAGAATAAGCACACTGATGGAAGTAGAACGATAAAGTTTCCCAGAAAATGGATCACTCAGGATAATGGGATGCTGACCTCTATAAACAAGGAAAAGTGACAGGCGCTATAAACAGACATAAGGTCTTTTAGAATATACTCTTATTCACTAGTCAGTTCACAAAATAATCAACTTCAATAACAACTCCAAAACTTAAATAAATCACTTAATTTTCCAACATAATATTCTTATTTATGATTTGGAGGTTTAACATAATGCAGCATGATCTCCTTCACTTCCCTCTCTCCCCATGTCTACCCCACTTCTTTGTGACCACCCCCAAAGAAAAGAAAAAAGAGAAAAAGTATACAAAGTCTATACTGTGTCACCTATCACATTCACTGAAGCATTGTCAGGTTTCTTTACTAAAGCATTTCCTTTTAAAATAGATTTATTTATTTTTACTTATTTTCCATCCAGGCTGCAGTTTCCTTTCCACCCATGTTTCCTCCTCCCAAACTGATCTCCTCCCTCCTCCATTTCTGTTTAAGAAAGGGCAAGTCTCAAATGACTATCAGCAAAAAATGGCCTACCAATTGCAGTAAGTCCAAGCATCTCTTCATGTATTAAGGCTGGGCAAGCTGATATGTATATCTCTTATATAAGAAAGAATAGTAATGAGAAATGTATGCCACTCAGAGTGTATCTATAGTGTTGTGGCAGGGCAAAGTTTCCTGTATCTTTTCTCAGCTGTAGCCATCTTTGTATTAACCTGAAACTGACTGTCCCCTTTCTACCCACCCCATGAAAAATTCCCTGGATAAGGCCTAACTCTGTTCTAGACAGTGGGGCCTAAAGTGCCCCAGCTAACAGCAGTATTTTTGGATCTGTAAAATTGTTCATTTGCTTCACTTTCCCTTGAAAATTGACAGCCAGGATGCTGATTTTCTGAATTCTCTGTCTTTATAAGCGCCATGTAAAATGTATTCCAAGGTGTTCTGTAAGAAGTGTTTCTCTCCGGGCAGCCACAGCTTTCTAAATACAGACTCTGAATATGAATTTTGGTCAGGTTTGGTGGTCTTTGGATCTTTATCCCACAACAGTCGTAGACGAGAAAATTAACTTGGGTGATGGTTCAAGTAACACTAGTCACCATATTAAGCTATGATAAAACTCATGAAAACTTGAATCTCATAGACATACAAACACTCATGTGTCTGCACAGTCAAGTCAGAAATGTTCTGGAGAAGAGAACTTCTGGTGGGATGAAATCTAAGAGAATACACAACAAAATAAAAATAGGCAAAATATGACATTAGATATGTCAAGGATAAGGACAGTATCTGATGAATGATAGTTTCTTGGGAAAAATGTTCAGTGCATCTATTGAAATTATGTCTGGAATAATCATGGACCACTCAGAAGTCTAGAGTGGAAATGACAGGAAAGAAATGGGGTAGACAATCCCTCACTATAGTGAAGTTTAAAGAAACTCTCTGGACACCACATTGTATTATTTTAAGAGAAAGTCTCAGTAAACCATTCTTTCTTAATAAGAATATTTTAGTACAATCTTTTCTCATTTTACATTGCTATCCCTGTTTCCACTCCCTTCCCTCTTCCCGCATCCTCTATTCCCCGCCCCAACCTCCCCATTCTCTCCCCAGAAAGAGTAAGGCTTCCCATGGGCAATCAATAAAGTCTGATACTTCACTTCAAGGCAAAATCACGAGAGGGAGGAATGATATTATGAGCAAAGAAGTCAAGGCAATCATGGTGATACACACAGAAACAGCTGACCGAAGCTATTGAGAGCTCACTGACTCTGGATTGATAGTAGACAACCAAATTTGGTCCTCTGAACGCGGGGACAGCTATGAGGCTTGGACAGTCTGTGGGGCCATTGGCAATGGAACCAGGATTTATTCCTACTGATAGAACTGGTATCTATGAGCATATTTCTTTTGGAGGAATACCTTGTTCAGCCTAGATATAGGGGGAGAGCCTTGGTCTTGCCTTGAAGTGAACTGTCAAACTATTCTTAAATTGAGTGAGGATTACTTGTAGAAGCAGACAGCAGCAACTATGAATCACCACCAACCTGAACCCTGTGGTCTCAGGGAGGGCAGTGTTGCCCCTCACTTTCATGAACTATTTGGGGACAGTCAAGCTAGACAATCTAATATCAGAGGAGAATTCTCAGTGAATCTGGGATCTGAAGTGGTTTAAACAGAGTAGAAAGATAAGTTGAGAAATTAGAAACTACCAAGTGTAATCTACACTTGCCTATGCACTGGCACCCTAGGGAACACCTTCAGTCAAAAGTAGAAACTACCATCTTAAGTGATGTAATACAGGTAACGAAAGACAATTTTTACAGTTCCAAGTGGCATTTCATAGCCTTTAATTTTTAGAAATGTGTATTTATGTGGGAGTAAGTGCAGGTAGAGTCCAAGAGACTTGAAAACATCCCATAATAATATCACAGAGTAGGGTGGGGAGGGTAAAGAAAAATAATATACATGGGAGAGTATAAACGGGGATGAGGGAAAATAAATGGGAAAAAGGGAGGGTTTGGGCTCATCAAAACAGTAAGTATGAAAATGCCTTTAGAAAACTTGATATGTTATCAGCTAATAAAATTTAAAAAATAATAAACAAATTAAACAAATTAAAAATTAGAGTAGTGTATAGAAAGAAAATGTTGAAAATATCAAATTTGGAAATGCTTGCAGAAAAATCATGAATCTCATGCCCTAAAACCTTCTGTGAATATCACTACAAGCATGTTAATAAGGTTGCCTCTGCTTAAGTAAAAGAAACATAAACCTATGAAGCAGTTTTCATACACTGTTTTCATTTTTAACATTCTAGTTAGTATTTAACTATTCTGAGAAGAAACCAATTTGTATAAGTACAACTGAATTTGTGTTATAGAAGGTGCTTTTTTAATTATCTGTAGCAATTCTATCTCTTTAATTTTTGAAAGAAAATTTTAATTGTATCATTGTGCCTTTCTTCCCTCCTACCACTTTCAAGTAGCCACACAAACATTTTCTCTCAAACTCATGCATTCAAGCCTCTATGTATTTATATATAAAATCTGTTCAGTCAGCATGATGTTACTTACATGTACTTGATTTCAGTGTTGACCATTTGGTGCTAGATAATTAACTATGGTCCATTATTTCCTATTCAGAGCAATTTCTTTCATGGTTTTTTATCTCTAATTCCTTTAGAAAAAAATCTTCTTTTTCACAAAAGAAGTAGACCTTTTAAAAATGCAGCTAATAAAAAAGCAACAACGGAAAAACACACCTTATCAGGAAGCAGAGCACAACTTACTGTGGATTGCCAAACCACACTTGGACAACCTCAATGCACTACAACACTCAAAGCTCAAGAAATATTATACCATGGTAGAGGAGGTAGAAACATTGTAAGAGTCAGAGGAATATATATCTACTATGAAATTGCATCTCCTAAAACTGTTGGGAAAACTGCACCCATGAAGTCTCAAAATTGTTGTCTATAAAAATCTGAACAATGGCACCAGCAGACATGCTAACAAGGAAGGGGAAAATACCTTCAAAGCACTAGAAATAGCACTTTTAAGAATTAATATACTAATGAATTTAGTTTTTATAACATCCAGTAGCAATCATGGAAGTATTGACTTGCAGACTACTTAGACATGTCTAATGACAGTACATCATCAATTAACCGATTTGCAAAAATAGAATTCTACATACCAATTTTGGCCTTAGGGTATTCCATGGCATCTTAGCCATGGGGAAGAGGGTGGGCTGCTGCTGGCCAGCAGGACAGGAATGCATCAATGTCACCATGCACCAGAGACAAAGTAGCCAAAATGACCAATGTGAACCTTGACCGTTCCACAGTGTAAAGGAAGTGTGTGGAGAGTTTGCTGTGCTGGAGAACCACACCCATGGCCCATAACCTGAAGGAACAAGAGGAAGAGGTTAATTTGGCATCAAATATTGAACATAACTATGTAGACCAGCATCATATGCAGGTGGCTAAGCAATGCCAAGAGGAAGGTCTAACAACCCAAACCCAGTGCCAGAAATGCTACAATGATCTTCAACAAAAAGTTTGAGAAAGTGCTCAGGAAATCAGGAGAAATAGGCCATTGATTTTGAGATGAGGTACTTAGCAGCAAACAAATGAAGACCTAGTACAACTTTTGCAGACAAAATACAGGATGAAGTTACAGGAAGAGGAAAGGAAGAAACACATTCCAGAGTTCTCAGGAGCCAGTTCCAACAAAGAAGATAGAGAAATGGAACCCATGACGAAAGAAATGATGACATGAAAAAATAAGTGATGATGTCTCTACACCAGCAAGACAGACCTACAGGGATCAGGAATGATATCACACTGAAATCACCCAGAAGTTGAAAAAGCTCTTGGAAATTGATGACTGAAGAAAAGAAATTTAAAGGAAGCCAAAGAGTGAGAAAAGTCATCTTTGGACCAAGAAAAAGAAAACATTGGCCATAGGTGCAAGCAAAAGCAACAGCAACTACATCAACACATTCAATTCAAAAGACAACTAGGAACACAATGTTCTGAGAGTGCCAGGGCATCTCAAACACCAACACCTACAGCAATGGACCCTGAGGGTCTATATCATTACCATTTTTTAAAAGCAACCAACATAATGCCACTTGTAATTACAGGCAATCAGAATCCTCTTTTAAAGGATTCCATAGCAAGCCATGATTTAAAAAAAATAAATAAATCTGCATTGAAAATGATCTTGCTGGAGGAAATATGACTGAATGATAAAAGTGGACTCCACATTATAATTGGCTTTCTGTGAGTTACTCTCTCTCAAGTGTTTCCCTTTCAAATCATTTTGAAAAAAGAAATTTCCACATACCAGTGATAAGGAAGACAATAAAACATCTCAAAAATCATATTTATGAAGAAAAACTTCAAAACATACAATAATTTTTGGTTTAGGATTCCATTTATAAAAGACACACAAGGAAAATGTGTTCTGACCTTTTAAATGTTACTAATAAATCTCTTCCCTTCAAAAATATAACAGAAGTCTTTTTTGCTGTAAAAAGGAGGGAGGGAGAGAAAGAGGGAAGGAGGGAGGAAAGAAGAAACTCAGGAAGAAAGCAAGGAGATATAAGACAACATGGAGAAGGGGTTTAAGTTTTCTTGAATGAATAAAGTTAGCATCTGCACATGAAACTCAAGGATTCACAGTTTGAAACCATGATTCCAACAAATACCACCAAATATTTGTGAACACTGGTGGTGAATGAGATGTGAGTTCACTACATGTAGTACACTTCAGGGTTGGCAAAACAAATATGTTTATTATTTATATTGCTGCTCCATCTGACAATTATATGTAGGAAATATGACATTATTTAGGATACAGACATTCAACTAGAAAACAGGTGAGCCCCCAATATCTTTGGCAGCTTTATTTGCTTGTTCTTTGTGTGTTGGTTTTATTTTGTCTTGTTTTGAGATATTGTACTACCATTGAACCAGAGGTTACCCAATACAATCACAGTTACTGACTCTATAGCTCATAAATATACTGTCACATAAGAATACGTTTTGGTTCAGAATGATATTCATATCATACACCTTCCCCACAGTTGTGTGCTTCTTCTGTTCCCACTCTAATGTTTAGTGTGGGTGTGAAACAGGTAAGTTTGCTTCTGGTAAAAATACCTTCAAAGTTAGTGTCCATATCATTTAAGGTAAGGTGAAATATTATATTGAATTTTAATGACAGTATTTCAGTATCTGCACAGATAGACTTTATTATCCTGATGCTAACCACAGTTATCCTCAGTAGAAAACTTATATTACAGTAAGAGCCAACAGGGACTGGCAAAAAGTTAGGAACATTGCTGTCTTTCTCAGCCATCTTTTAACTATGTAATAATTCATGGTCATTCTCTGTCTCTTTCATGGATCTGTTTCCATCCCGAATTTCATTTATGAGACATGAGCACTTACACTGGTCTGTTCATTGACTCTACAGCATACTCTGAAATAAAAACGTCTTACCTGGACTCTTACCTCTTCAGTTTTCTGGGCTCAGTGCACAGATACTGACTTCATTATAATCTGCAATGTCAGAGAGGAAGGCAACTCAAGCCTGAGATAAAGGTTTGAGACTCTGTGATCTCACCTCCCTTCAGAATGACAATTTTCATGTCATTTGCACTGACAATGACAGTGTGGCATTGGGAGACAAAATAATTTATGAAACTTTTTCCAGTTGCTAATTAAAAAGACACTCAGAGTTCCTCATGAATATCTCAAATGACACAGGAGTTTTGAAGAGCAGATAAGGTTTAATAATCCCTGAAGCATGACTGGGTCTCCAGTGGAAGGTGCTAGAAACTTCAAGGTCAGATTCAGGACAAATTGCAAAAGTCTCTATCCCTCACTGGGTACAGGAGTCTCTGACTGCTGCCCAAACAAATAAACTTAGTTCATTTTAAAAAATTTAGAATACTTATTATTTAATATATCTTTGAATATTTCATACAAACATATGCCCTTTAGTCAAGTCTATCCCCATTTATCTCCTTTTCAAGTCTTTTCTTTCACCACAATTCCCTCTGAATTTCATGTGTTTATAAAAACAAAACAAAGAAAAACAACCACCTTGCATACTTACTGATGTTCTTTATGCCTAACACAGGATATCTGATGTGGGACCTCCCTCTGTATGCTGTGATTACTATTAATGAATAAAGAAACTGCTTTGGACCTATAGCAGGGCAGAACTTAGGTAAGTGAGGAAGGCAGAACTGAATGTTGGGGAAAAGAAGGGTGTTCCATAGTCACACTGATGAATATCTCAAATATCACCATAGAACCTTCGTCAGGCGATGGATGGAGATTGAGACAGAGACCTACATCAGAGCACTGGACTGAGCTCCCAAGATCCAGTTGAAGAGCAGAAGGAGGAATAAGATTAGCAAGGAAGTCAGGACCAGGAGGGGTTGGTCCACCCACTGAGCCAGTGTGCCTGAGCTAATGGGAGCTCACCAAATCCTGCTGGACTGGGGTTGAATGAGCATGTGATCAAACAGGACTCCATGAATGTGGCTGACAATGAGGGCTGACTGAGAAGCCATTGATAAAGGCACTGAGACTTGTTTCTACTGCATGTACTGACTTTTTGGGACCCTGGACTATTTGGATGCACCCCTTCCTAGACCTGGATGTTGGGGTGAGGGCCTTGGGCTTACCACAGGGCAGGGTACCCTGCCCTCTCTTAAGACTGTAGGTGGGGAGGAGGGTGAGTGGGGGAGCGGGAGGGGAATGGGAGGAGGGGAGAAAGTGGAAATTTTTAAACGGAAAAATAAAGATTTAAAAAAAGAAGGATGGAGTCAGAGAGAAGCCATGGAGCTGCTGGAGATAGATGCTGGGAACTTTACCCAGTAAACCACAGTCATGTGACGATATACAGATTAATAGAAATGGGTTAAATTAATATAAGAGTTAGCCAATAAGAAGCTAGAACTAATGGGCCAAGCAATGATTTGATTAATACAGTTTCTGTGTGATTATTTCAGGTCTAAGCTAGTCAGGTGGCTAGGAACCAACAAGCAGCCTCCGTACTACAGATATCTATGGAAGCATGGCTATCATTTCAAAGATCAAGTTGTCAAAGTTATTTGTCACGTCTTCTCCTAGTGGTCATCAGCTGTCACTAGCTCTGCTATGGGACAATGGTCTTGTACCCTGTAAAGATATGTCACCTGTATTGGTTCAATAAAATGTTGATTGGTCAGTAGACAGGCAGGAAATATAAGTGGGGTGACCAGAACAGGAGCATTCTGGAAAGAGGAAAGGCTCAGTCTGCAGCCATTATCCAGACCAAGAGGAAACAAGATGAAAGGTACTAAGCCATGTGGCTAATGGAGACAAGAATTATGGGTTAATGTAATATGTAAGAGTTAATAAGAAGCCTGTGTTAATAGGGCAACCAGTTTATAAGTAATGTAAGCCTCTGAGTGTTTCTTTGGGACTGATTGGCTATGGGACTGGGCAGAAAAGCAATCTCTGTCAGAACAGCTCTTCATCTATGAGTTGGGAATCCTGATTTCCTTCAATCTTCTGGATTTTTTTTCCAATTGATCATTTATAGGTTTTGTTCATGCTGTCATAGCAAGTGAATTTACAACTGCAAGTGCACAGTTCTGCCTACACAAATCCTGTTTCTTTAGAATTATATAACACCAGAACGGTTCTAATACTCTTTCTGTCTCTTCTTTGATGATGACCCCTAACTCATGGGAGGAAGAGTTGTGATATAGGTGTCCTACTTTTAGCTGAGCTTTCTGGAGTCTTATTCTCAGGAGCTTGAATGATTGTGGACCTCTGTAGTAATCACTGTCTAGTGCAAAAAGAAGCTTCTGTTATAAGGGTGAGAAATGTACTAATCATTTGGTATAAAGATAAGTATATAAACACAATTTGTTTAGTCCATACAGTGTATGTGTATATATAACATTTCAATGCTGGTCTTTTGTTATTGGATAATCTATTGGGAGGCTATTTCTTGGGGAAGACTCTTTCTCCCAATACAAACACCCCTGGGTTGGCTGTACTTCTTTCTCAAAGATTGAGGATGCATCAGATCTATCCCACTCATTTAAGTACGTCTATGAATATCATTACTTTTCAGATGTTGTTTAGGATATTACACTGATGACACCCACTTCATGGGTATAACTTCTGTAGTACAGACAATCTCATGGCAAACTTTCATTTCCCTGGATGATGCCATCTTTAAAACGTCTCTTACAGTATGATCCTCAAGACCTAGGTGCATTCGTTGTGTATAGATGTATTGGATTGTGCTGGTGCAACAGTTAGTGGTTATAGCATTCTATTCTATTCTAGTTCTCTGCAATGATCACCATGTGTTCTAGGAAACATTTCTGAGATGAGGGGTGAGAACTATACTAAGCTGTGGGTGAAAGCATAACCATTTAGAATGTGCTTAGGAATCATACTGTGTTAGTAATGTGACAATAGCAGATTCTCCTCTAAGATCCATGACCTCACTAGTTCTGGGTTCCAGTACCAGGCATGATTTCCCTCCATCAAGCATGAACACTTCTAAATTATTTTTACAGAGTCATTAATAACCTGAAACCAAAAAAAGACAAATATCAAGCAAAAAATTTTATAAATTCTCTATGCATTTCTTTTCAACCTTTAACTAGGACAGTGTTGCTTGTATGAAAAATGGATACAGAGAATTATGATTATGTGAATAAAGTTGGTCATGGATAAACTAGTTAAAGGCCTAGTGTGGTAGTACATGTCACATCTCCAAAAATTAGGGAGTCAAGGCAGGCAGATCTTTGGGTTCTAGGCCAGCCAAGAAAGCCAGAGCTATGTAGAGAGACCTTGACTCAAAAAAGAAAGCAAAATAATGAAGGAATAAAGGAAGAAAGAAGTGACAAGAAAATCAGTCACACATATGTTTTCTGTTTATGGTTCACAGATGTTATATAGATACATAAATTCATGAGTGTTTTTCTGTAGCATAATAACACAACAGAATTGTTCAGTAGAACAATGTAGACCAACAGAAGGGGCAAGAAAAAGGCAGCTGAAGAATATGAGAGAAATAGGCTGAGTGAAATATAGTCTTATATGAAAAGCCCTATTGTGACATGGTTTCATATATAATGAACATTCACAAAGATCATAGTGAAAATAAAATGAAATGAAATGAAAGTGTTTTTGTCCTCTCCTCCTAGCAATACTCTAGTTACTATGAAATTTTCTGGCCTTGCTTCATTTTGTTGGTCTTTTTACTTTTTACTTCTGTGAGTAACCGTGGAGTTGGCCTGCATCAAAGGTTTTTAAAATTGGAGTCCATGGCTTCTGCAGCACTGTGTACCTTTCATGGCTTGGGAAAAAGTGGTAGTAATTCAGATATTGAATCACTTAGGCCACCTGTGTTTCTCTGTGTACTCTAGAAGTCAGTGTATTGTGTAGAAGCATAGCCAACAACTTAGTCTAGACATAAATCTTATAAATACCTTCTAGTGTGCAACCAATATTGTATTCATGCAACCACCATTATATTAATTTTGAAGGGACTTATCAAAAGTCTGGTGGCTTGGAATAATTTTTTTAGTCTCAGGTTTGTTGGTATCATGACAACCAGGTCTGTATTTTATTCCCACTAACCATGTCAGGAGATGCTAGTTCAGTAAGCAAGGACTGGAGCTTAAAGGCAGTTCTTCTAGCAAGGGTATAAACTATGGGAATTTAAGAAAAATAAAAAGAATAAAGTGAAGGCCTCCTGCATGTGTTGTGTACACATTTATCATAAGGAAGAAGATACTCTTGTTGAGGTAAAATGGGAAAGACAACTAAAGAGCAACATTTGTTTGTAAAAGTTTCACGAACTTGTAAAGCTTACTATTGGGAGGCCAGTCACCAGTCAGCACCAGGGTATGTGAGAAAATCCCAGAATGTGGTGATAGCTTAGGACAAATTCTTATCTATGAAGGTTAGACGTTTTCAATCTGAGGGGGAAAAGGTAACACCGATGCATTGTGATGGCTACTATCTGTTTACTTCATCTTGAAAAAAAACCTCTCTGAAAAATCTCCCTTTCTCTCCTACCATTCAGCAGCCTCCCCCTAACTTCTTCTACAGTTACCTAGAAAGACAGCTGACACAAGATTGGCTTCATAAACACAAGGTTATCATCCACCGCCAACCTATATGAAAAGTGGCAACTGAAGTCTCAAGTTCTTGTGGAAAACAAATATCCTGTTGTCTAATTTGGGGGCGGGGGAGATAATAGGGTTCAATCTTCACCAGATTTACCTTCATTTGCAATTAAAACACGTATAACACTCACCATACATAAAAATACGGCAAGGAAAACAAGTTATCAAGAGAAAATAAACTCTTTAACAGAGAAAGCCAATGCACAGAGCTCATGCTCTGCCAATCTTCCAGAAGGCCAAGCAGAGCCAAGTATTTCCAAGAGTTGCCACCAGGTGGCAGTAAACTCGTCGCAGAGAAGTCTTTCATGGGTTCAGTTAAACAAGCATCCAATTCAAACTTTCCTCCACTTGACAGTCTACATGTCTTACTTTGGTGAGTATGCCAGCATATATATCAAAGTTATCCTGAGAACTTGTCTATCACTCAGAGCTGTTTTCTGTGAATTCTCTCTCCATTTCTCCAAGATCTCCATCTTGTCATTTCTTGCAAATGGCATCCTTCTTCAGCAGGACGATCCCAAAAATGTAAAACCTTCCAGAGTTTTATCTGTTGGTCCCAGGACAGTCGACTATACTTCTTAAATTTGTTGGGGGTCCTGGGATGCATTCCAGGTTGTCCAGGTGTCTGGGGATCTCTTCACTATATCGATCATTGGTAATAGTGTTCCTCCCATAGTTGATCTGCCTCTGTCTTCTCATCAAGACACCTTCATCTGTCTCCACATCAGCTGGCACTGAAGACAGAGACTTCTTTGAATCTGAGCTTCCTGATGATAATTTTTCTCTCTCTTCCAAAATCATTTGTGAGTACTTTTCTCTTGTATCTTGCAATCTATTTGTTAACTCAGGTCCTCACTTCATCTTCTACAACTGTACTTGCCCAGTCAGAACACCTACAACAGGGCTTAGGACCTTCAGGAGTGGTAAAGCTTTTAGGTCGATGGTCCCACAATCTGGTGCTGGCTTGCCTAGGAGTCCTCGGGCTTCTGGTCTTTCTTTCTGCTCTGCACTTCTCTCTGAGGTTCCATCTTGCGGGGGACCATGGGCTTGCATCTCTGTCGCGGCTGCTCCCATACCGGGGTGGGCTTCTAGGTCTGCAGGCCATGGCGAAGAGCGGTTCAGCACCAAAGATCTCCCTAGGCGACAGCGCTGACAAAATTTGAGCTAGCCTTGCCCAACCACACTTTGAGCTAGTCTTGCCCAACCACCTTTAAGTGTGCAGCAGCCTAACCCCTCAGCAACTACCACACACAGACTGGGATGAAACCATTCGGCGTTCACCTGTAGGGGAGATCTAGGCTCATCTCGCCCCACTGGTAGTTGCCAAACTCCAAGGCCTGATGCAGCAGCTCAGAAGAGCAGGAAAATGCATTAGCCCGACTAAAGTGAAAAGGATCTGGCAGCCCCCGATGGCCTTTCAGGAGGCTGGCGCTGTGGTTGCCTGATCTCTGATTGTTTCTGTCCTCAATTTTTCATCAAATGTACTTCTATTCAAAAAGTCCTTTCCTATATTTCCTACATTTCCTATATTATGGAGGTCCTGCCTATGTTTTCTTCCAGCCTTTTCCGTATTTCCGGTTTTGTGTTTGGGTCTTTGTCCATTCGGAGTTGGTTTTGTAAAAACTGATAGATGGAGTTGTGACTTTATTCTTTTGCATGTGGAAATTCAATTTTCCAAGCAGTATTTCTTGACAATGTTTACCTCTGTCCACTGCATGTTTTGGCACAATGTTTAATATGAAATGGCTGAAGATACATGTCCTCACATTTGGCTCTTCAATTTTGTCCCATTGGTCTACATGTCATTGTTAATGCCGATACCATACTATTTTAATTGTCTCTGTAATACTTCTTAAGATCTGGAGTGGTAATCCCTCCAGCACTGTTATTTCTGCTCAGGATTAGTTTTACTATCTAGGTGTACTGTGGTTTCACATGAATTTTTTTCTATGTCCATGAAGAAAGAGAATGGAGTTTTCATTAAGATTTTGTTGAATCTGTAATAGCATTTTGCAAAATGGACAGATCACAATGAAGAGCATACAGATTCTGTACATCTGGGCAATCATTCATTGTTTCCCAGATAGGGATATGTGAGCAGAGCATGGTACTCCTCTGATGTTAGATCTTCTTTATTGCAGTATATTGATTACAGAAAACAATGAGTCTCATCGGGTATGTGCCCTTCCAAGGACAGGCTCAGACATTACATCACATAACTCTAAATCCAGCATCTCAATATCTGGAGGATAGCTAGGCATATTGACAGCTGTTAGTGTCTAGAACAGGTCAAGAATGGACTGGGATTCAGAGCAAATGGCATTTGTATCACATACTCTCTGAGGTCTTGTGAGTCATCAGACAATAGACAAATATCTATGGTCAGAAAAGGGTTTAATGGTTTAAAGGATCATTGTGAATGAATTGTCTATATCGTCCATATTTCTAGCACTATGATTTTCTGAAATCCACTATACCTCAACATACCTAATATCTATTGAATCACTTTTCTACCTTGAAAACTCTTTGAAAATCTTTATAGTTCTGTTAGCTCACACTACTTACCAGTGACTTTCCTAGCCTTTAGTTCATTTGCAAATGTCTATGGCTTCCATCCTCTTGCACTGTGCCTCCTCTCAATTCAAATATATTAGACTAATCTCTATGCCCTCTGTATTCCACTCAAAATGATTTCCTGCTTAAGTTTAGGCATTTTCAGCTCCTCTGTGACACTAGTACATACCCTTCACATATAGAATTTGTGTCATTATGTGAGCAATTTTTTTCTTCTTTTTATTTATATTTTGTATCTTTCACATCCTGCTTCTTCATCTCCTTCATTTCCCAGTACCTTTGTATCCACACTCTGCCCTTACAACTCCTCCAACTACATTAAAACAAAATTTAAGAGAACAAATATTAAAAATGAGAAAGGTAACATCAGTTTCATCTTGGAAACTGAAGTGTGACACAATGAGTCATGCAGGAAACACTTTTATCCATTTACCTTTACTTGCAAGTGCTCATTGAAGAGACTCACTGGTCTGGTTCTAGTCCTCTGGAACTCTAGTCTTGATTCCCCTGCTGTTACCCCGAGTTGAGGAAATCCTGCAGCTTTGGGTCTGAAGATTGTTCTCTTCACCTGCTCCAGCAGATCACAGTTTGACTGGATGTTGGGGTAAGCCAACACATGAGCCTGGATCTGGGCCTGTGTAGTTGGCAGCGTTGGTCAGACTACCAGCTCTCCTTTGTCCTTACCAAAACAGTGAGACCCTTGGGGCAATTTTCATCAACTCATGTCCTGTTCCACTCAGTTCCCTTCATTTTATTGTGCTCATTTTTTTCCCTTCTCTTGTATAAATCCTTTTCTGAAACTCTTCTATTTATTGATAAGGGTCAAATAAAATGATATTCTACTTGAGATTTCAAATATTTGTGGTTTTCAGATCATTCCTCACTTATGGCTTTATTTAGAAAAATTGTGTACACATTTGACTATTAATTATAAATGGAGATGGTCAGTATTGGTGTTGATCTTATTTATAAGATTCTCTGGTCCTATCTTCTGGATATATGTTTATATTATATAGCCTTTATTATGTTGTCAAATGACATATTCATCTTTGGCATTCTATGTCATTTATGATGAATGCATGTTAGATTTTGTTAAAAATACTTTTTGATATCTAGACTTCAAAATGGGTTGTCTCCATCTAATCTATCTATTCAGAGATCAGGAAATCTTATGGAATAAGAGACAAAACAAGTATTACAAAGAGAAGGTATGAATAGTACCAGAAAACAATACCTCTAAGTCAACTGAGCAAAGATTATATGAACTAGCAGAGAATGAATCCAAAAGCACAGGCCTTCCACAGGTCTGCATTGAGTCCTCTGTATATTTAGTATATCATTCAGTTTAATATTTTTATGGAATTTCTGATACGTGGATTAGTGGGTCTTGGATTCTTGTGCCTTCTCCTGGACATATTTTCTTTTGTTGCCTTGCCCTGTCCAACTTCCATGTGATAGCTTTATTTATTATTAGTATATGTTATTTTGTTGTGTTTTATTTCTTAGAAGCCTGTCCTTATGTAATGACAAAAGCAAGTGGACCTGTATGGTAGGAGAGGTAGGGAGGAACTGGGATGAGTAAGGGGAAGTGAAAATATAATCATGATACACTGTCTGAAAATAGGGTCTACGATCAATAAAATGTTCAAAAAGAAAAAGAATCAAAGGTCTTCTGGGATCTAATATGATAATTAAGTGATTTCTATTTTTGAGTGCTTATGTGTGATGAATTATATTTACTGATGGTTATATGTTGGCCATCCCTGCATCCTTGGATAAGTTGTGATACCTTTTTGTTTCAAATTAAAATCACTATATTGTAATGAACTCACAAATAAAAGTATTAATGTGCAACAATGAAATAGCAACTTTAAATTTTGTCCATTTCAATGAACTTCTCCCCACTTAGAATAGCCATGTTGAAGTGATAGAGCTTTGCTTAGGGTTTTACATTGTCACTAGCAACTATATATCTATACCCTCATGCAGCAGAAAAAAGGAAAACTATCATAGTAGAAAATAAAAAAATAGTTATTTTATTTTTCTATCTTTCATAAATCCTGGATACATTTACCTGCTCATTAACTAATGCTATGTTATTTGTCTCCTTTATAAATTCTATACAGTATAAATGGATACTCACATATCCATTTGCATATAAACATTTAGACATTATAGGGTACAATCTGCATATGAAGAAGACAATGTGAACTTCTTTCATTATGACATTCTGTGACCTAGCAAAAATTATCCCTTATAAGTGTATCAATTTTTCTACACCTTTTGTGACTTCATCTTTCACTGTAGTCCATTTTTATATAAGAAAACACATTTAATTATCAATTTATATGTTTTGGTTTGGATATGTAGGTGGGCCCTATTTTATTGCCTATGGTAAGTAGAGTAGAAATGAAAATGGATGCTGAAATACCTCTATGATACGATAAGGAATTCTCTTGCTATAAACCCAGGAGTGAAATACCTGGATCAAATAGTACCTTCATTTTCTTTTGATAAACTCCACCACTGATTTCCTATATGACTGTATTAAATTCTGTCAAACTTTTTTATGAAGCAACCATTACACTGATGACAAACCAGATAAGGACAGAACAACAGGAAATGAAGTTTTCAAGTCAACATCCCTGATGCTAAAATTTTCAAGAAAATACTTGCAAACAATTTAGGACTACAACAAAGCCACCATTCATTATTAATTAATTTTTGTATTATGTGGAAAGTATTGAGCCTATTTATTTTCTGGTGTTGTAAAAGGCTATAGCAGCTGTGGTGTGACCAGGTCCTCCTGAGAAACACGTTTATTTCCAAGAAGCATATCATTTGTCCTAGAAGATAGAATGTAGACCACAGAGCTGTCTGAGAAACTACCAAGCAGCCAAGATCTCCTGACATAATGAAATCCACAAGCAGGTCACTTTTATTGACAGTTTTTGCTGAGTCCCTTGAACATCAGGTGGTCAAAGGAAAGACACTCCTAGCTACGAGAGTACAATGGGCCTCAAAAAAATATGAACAGTTCATAAAGGCTGCTGATTCAACCAGCTGACCAAACACCCAGAATCATTTCAGCTAATCTTAATAAGAGAAGGTACTACCTACCCAAATTCCTTTATTGACATTTTGAGTGTGAAAGGTGAACAAAGAACTGGATACCAAGTAAAACATATTGTTTTCATAACTAGAGTGAAATTCAATGATTTTTATTTCTTGTCAGGACAAAACAGTGCCTGGACAAAATAGAGTAATGATTCATGAGAACAAATGGTCCAAAAGATGGAAAACACAGAGACGTCAGGTGACTGATATTCACCAGCCACCAGTTGTGACTGTTTAAAAGAGCAATGGAGCCTCTTACCATGGAGGAGACAGTATAAAAAGCCAAAAAGTTAGACAAAAGGATCAGAATGTTCTGGGTGACTCTGAACTCAGGGGAGCTTCTACCAGAACCATGAGAGCTGCGGATGTGTTGAATCCTCTGCTTGTGTCTGTACAGAAAGACAACCATGGATCCACTGGACCAGGCCATAAGTACAGAAAAAAAGACTTCAGGGCAAACCACCAAGGCTGCAAAGAGTGAATCACCAATTTCATCCCCCCTTACAGTTGAGCAGTATCCAAAATCTCGTGTTTGTGACACATTTTTGCTGTTCCTGTTGAAAATTATGTATGAAAAATAAATGAAATTTATGAACATGTTCAGGAACCAGATGAGGGAAATGAGGCAGACGATGTACTTTTCAACTTTGACTTTAAGATCCTTCCAGCAGGATTTCCTGGGGCAAATGGTCAAGGCCTGAAAGACACTCAAGAGGCAAGTGGTACCAATGGACACACTCCTGCCACATCCCTGAATGTAAAATAGGAGCTTGCATCCAAAATCATTCAAGAATTGCTTAAATCCCAAAATTGCCATTGTTAGGGGCACTCCTGTAGAGAGAATAATCAAGGCATTGGCTGCCATTACATTCATCAGAATCAAATCTGTGGGCTTTAATGTGTATTCTCTGCAGTAAAGGACTAGATAGTGGAAAATTAGAGAGAAATTTCCCAGAATTCCAGCGGCAGTTTGTGAAAAGATAATGATTATGATAGCCAGATTCCATAAATTCATTCTGTGACTTGGCACAATCCTGTAGAATATGGCCCCAATATTCTTCAGACCAAATTACTACTGACAAATGTTTGCAGTCTGCAGTAGAGAAAGAAGCCTTTATTCCATGGGGCAACTGAGAGAATGAAAGAAAGAGTATTTTAGCACTCATGGTTATGGCCAGCCCTGACCACTTAAAAAGTCCTCATCCTCAAGTTTGACAGGAGTAGTTCCTTTCTATGTATGTTACTGTGAGAATAAACAATACAGTAAAATGTATATAATGATGAAGGAAAGACATAAAACTTCAGAGAAAATGAACCATAAAGAATGAGGTGATATTGGCCCATGAGTAACAATGAAAAGCGTAATCCCATACAAACAAGTATAATGCAAGACTTCCAGAGTATATTATCTAGCAATGGTGTTAAAGAAAACAACCTTAATAATGTCCACGAAAATTAAATATGTCAGTGCTTCATGAATATCTTATCTAAAAATAAGAGATATGAAATGAGAAATTTATAATGCCATTTAAAAAAAAACCTATGGCCTTGTGACATGGAAAATGGTCCCTACCTTGTCTCATGTAGAGCCATTTTTGGTTTGACCTTAAACTAGTTCTTCATTTGCTACTGCCTCCATGAAGACTCTTTTGGAAATGTACCCTACCCGGTTCTAGAGACTGGGAGTCAAACTCCCCCAATTAACTGCATTATATTAGCTTCTTTTAAACTGTTCGACTGCTTTACTTTCCACTCATCCTTCCAACCTGCCTAACAATATATACTTGTTCTGGTATCATTCCCTTTAAAGCTCCCTGTAAAATAAATTTCTGACATCACTGTGAGAAATGTTTATCTCCAATTAGTAACCAAATCCACTTAAAATAGACTCCCAATTTCAAGTTTTGTTATGCCGAGTTGACTTTGTGTCTTTACTCTGAAACAGTGGTATATAGGAAAAATATAAATGCACTAACGCATTAGCATGATGGTTTAAGTGACAACTTATATCATGTTAAAACAACTTTATAAAAATCATACCACATAGACACAAACTTGTGCACTCACATATCAGAGCTGTTAGAGAGAAAGGATATATGTATGATAAAATCTCATAGACTGAACAGCAGCATAAAGTAAGGCAAAAATGCTACCAGAAATGGCAAGAAGGGCAGAATCTGACGAATGACAGCTACCGAAGAAATATTTATGGTCTCTATTGGAACTGTGTCTGGAATAATCATGCACCACTCCTTCGTCTTAGAGTGAAAATGACAAGGGAAATGGCAGTGGAGTAGACAGCCCCTCAGTGCAGTGTAATTAAGAGTAAACTCTCAACACACCACAGGATTAGGTATCTGAAATCTTCTGAAGTAGGTGAGCTCCCTTTGAAGAAGTATGCAGAAGCTACTGTGAATCAGTACCAGGCTGAACCCTGCAGGCCCAGGAAACTCACCATTGCTCTACACAATCATCAACCATGCAATGACAACAGAATAATCAATAACTGGAAGAAAATTGGTCATCAGTCTTAGGATCTGAAGATTTGAAAACAAGGTGGGACCATTATCTAAGACATTAGAACTATAAGCTACTAACAGTATTCCCTTCTCCATGAAATAACACTGTAGAATTCCCTAAGGAAGGGTAACAGCGGGATATAGAAAGTATTCTATTAAGTGAGATAAGAAAGTCTCAAAAAGATCATTAGCACCAACTCTGTCTCAATGTGGTTTTATTAATTATACATGTAAGAAATATGTGTTTATGTAGGATGAATGTATATTGATGGTGTTTATCAATGGAATACCCCACTGACTGATAGCCCTTTCTGAATCAGGGTTTCTACTGCTGAGAAAAGACATCATGATCCTGTCAACTTTTATAAAGGAAAACCTATAATAGGGGATAGTTTAAATTTTCTTGGGTTTAGTCTATTATCTTTCTGGTGGGGACCATGGCAAAATTCAGGCAAATGCAAAACTAGTGAAGAAGCTGAGAGTTATATATATTGATCAATAGGCAACACAAAGTGAACTGTGTCCCACACTGGCATAGTTTGAGCATATGGGTCCACAAAGTTTACCTCCACAATTACAGTCTTCATCCGACAAGGGCACAACTGTTCCAACAGAGATACACCTTCTAATAGTCTTTCTCTTATAATCCAGACATTTAAACACATGCATCTATAGGGAACACAGTTACCTATTCAATCCTCCACAGCAACTCAAATTTCTTTGTCACTGATGAAATTTGGAATTTACAATACACCAATAGTTTTAGGAGCATCAGCCTGCATATCATGCATATATGCTTAGTAACAGTACATGACCAATTAATTAAATATACAAGAATAGAATTCTACATACATGGGGAGTCTTGCAAATCTTACTGTTGGTTTTTGCGATAACTACTAACTACTAAGTTCCAAATGATGTTTCACTTGGAAAATTTCCATGAAACATAGTTAAGAGTTTTAAGTCCTTAGATAAAGAGTATAGTTCACAAACAAATAAGAAAGCAAGTGTGGTTTAAATTTATTGTGCTTGCATACCAAAGAGTTACACAGTAGCTCAAACTGGAATATAACAAAGGTTTATTTATTTAGGGATAAACTTGCAGTGATGTTAGTGATCTGCAGGCCTTTGTGTGTGTTGGGAAGTGGAACTGTTCAGCAGCAAAGAGTCCTACCCATTCTTTTTATCAGCATTTATAGTACATGAGACCATGCCCAAAATGAGCTGGTAGCTTAAAGGCTATAGACTGAAGGAGTTCCCACTAAACAACACTTCCCCCTTTTGTCTAAATAAAAGAGTTCTAAGCCTAATACAAAACTATAACAATAAGAACAATAAAATATAAACTATTTTTCAGAGAAAAGAAGAGGCAAACACACAAAAAAATTAAAATTACAGCCAGCATGAAAAACATAAAACAAGAAACATACTCTAAATGTTTCAATAGTTATCCTATCTAAGTGTCAGTGGTAAATAGGTTGCCTTGTCTGTCTCTTGCTGATCTACATTCATTGGTCCAATATTGGCTTTGCTACATCTTCTACATATTCTATAAGACCTTCAATTTTTGTCATTAATAGAAGAAACATTACTTCTAGGGATACCTTGTCTACAATCCCTTCTCAGATTTCCTATACTACCACAAACAAAAAATTTGGATTTTGATGTCTCTTCATACCTTTGGAAATTGGTTCTCCTACCTAAGTCTTGGTATTATATCCATATAACTCAACACTAGCTGTGTGCAGGATCCATTCATCCATTGGTGCTTATCTGACCTTTGAAGAGCCAGGTATATTTTTTCATTCTATGTTGGCATTTTACTTTTAATTTTTTATTGTTTTTTATTGAGCTCTACATTTTTCTCTGCCTCTACCCTTCCTCCCAATTTACTCAGAAGATCTTATCTTTTTCTACTTCCCATGTAGATTAGATGTATGTAAGTCTCTCTTAGTGTTCTCATTGTTGTCCTGGTTTTTTGGATTTGTGATTTTTAGGCTGATTTTCTTTGCTTTGTGTTTAAAAAACACTTATGAGTGAGTACATGTGACAATTGTCTTTCTGTGTCTGGGTTACCTCACTCAAAATAATGTTTTCTAGCTTCATCCATTTTCCTGCAAAATTCACGATGTCATTTTTTTCTTCTGTGTAGTACTCCATTGTGTAAATGAACCACTTTTTCCTTATCCATTCTTCAGTCAAGGGGCATTTAGGTTGTTTCCAGGTTCTGGCTATGACAAACAAAGCTGCTATGAGCATAGTTGAGCACATGTTCTTGTGGCACGATTGAGCATCCTTTGGATATAAACCCAAAAGTGGTATTACTAGGTCTTGAGGAAGGTTGATTCTTAATTTTCTGAGAAACTGGAACACTGACATCCAAGGAAGCTGTATCAACTTGCATTCCTACCAGAAATGCAGAAGTATTACCTTTACCACATAACCTCTCCAGCATAAGCTGTCATCAGTGTTTTTGAACTTAACCATTCCTACAAGTGTAAGATGGAATCTCAGAGTTATTTTGATTTGCATTTCTCTGATGACTAAGGATGTTGAACATTTCCTTGAGTGTCTCTGAGCCATTTTAGATTCCTCTGTTGAGAGTTCTCTGTTTTGGTCTGTACTACATTTTTTGTTGGATTATTTGTTCTTTTGATGACCAGTTTCTTGAGTTCTTTGTATATTTTGGAGATCAGACCTCTGTCTGATGTGGGGTTAGTGATGAATTAACATCACTATGTTAATTCTACCTACCCAGGAGCATGGAAGATCTTTCAACTTTCTAAATTCTTCAGTTTATTTCTTCAAAGATTTAAAGTTCTGATCATACAAATCTTCCACTTGCTTAGATAGAGTTACTCCAAGATATTTTATGTTATTTGTGGCTATTGTGAAGGATGTTGTTTCTCTGATTTCTTCCCCAACCCTTTTTGCATCTGTATACAGGAGGGCTATTGATTTTTTGAGTTAATTTTATATCCTGCTACAGTACTGAAAGTGTTTATGAGCTGTAGAAGTTCCTTGGTAGAATTTTTGGTATCGCTTATGTAAACTATCATATCATCAGCAAACAGTGAGAATTTGAGTTCTTCTCAAATTTGTACCCTCTTGATCTACCTTTGGTGTCTTATTGCTCTAGCTAGGACCTCAAGAACTACATTGAATAGATGGAGAGAGTAAACATCCTTGTCTTGTTTCTGATTTCAGTGAAGTCACTGGGAGTTTCTTTCCATTTAGTTTGATGATCACTGCTGGCTTGCTGTATATTGCCTTAAACATGTTTAGGTATATTCCTTGTATCCATGCTCTCTCCACGACATTTATCATGAAGGGATATTGTGTTTCGTCAAAAGCTTTTTCAGCATCTAATAAGATGATCATGTGGTTTTTATTTCTCAGTTTGTTTATATGGTGGATTATATTGACAGATTTTCGTATGTTGAACCATCCCTGCATCTCTGGGATGAAGCTGATTTGATCATGGTGATCATGGTTCTGATGTGTTCCTGGATCTGATTTGCCAGTATTTTATTTATTATTTTGCATCAATGTTCATAAATGAGATTGGTCTATAATTCTCATTCTTAGTAAAGTCTTTCTATGGTTTGGGTATCAGAGTAATTGTAGTCTCATAAAAAGAGTTTGGCAATGTTCCTTTTGTTTCTATTGTGTGGAACAGTTTGAGGAGTATTGGTATCAGTTCTTCTTTGAAAGTCTTGTAGAATTCTGAGCTGAAACATCTGGTCCTGGGCTTTTTTTGGTTGGGAGACTTTTGATGACTGTTTCTATTTCTTTAGCAGTTATAGGTCTATTTAATTTGCTTATCTGGTCTTGATATAATTTTGGTAAGTGATATTTATTCAGAAAGTTGTTTATTTCCTTTAAGTTTTCCAATTTTGTGGAGTTCAAGTTTTCAAAATATGACCTGATGATTCTAAATTTGGGTATGTTTTGTGGTCATTTTCATTGAATTTTAGGAAGTCTTTAATTTCTCCCTTTATTTCTTTCTTGACCCATTGATAATTCAGGTGAGCATTGTTTAATTTCCACATGTTTGTACGTTTTCTGTAATTAGTATTGCTGTTGACTTCTAGTTTTAAACCATGATCATCAAATAAGGAACATTGGGTTACTCCATTTTTTTGTAATTTTTGAGGCTTGCTTTATTACTGAGTATGTGGTCAATTTTTGAGAAGGTTTCATAAGGTGCTGAGAAGAAGATATATTTTTTTCTGTTTGGATGGAATATTCTATACATGTCTGTTAAGTCCATTTTATTCATAACCTCTGCTAGTTCCCTTATTTTTCTATTCATTTTTTGTCTAACTGACAAGTTCAGTGGTGAGGGGAGAGTGTTGAAGTCTCCCAATATTAGTGTGTGAGGTTTAATGTATGACTTAAGTTTTAGAAGTGTTTCTTTTACATATGAGAGTGCCCTTGTATTTGGGGCATAGATGTTCAGAATTGAGATTTCTTCTTGATGAATTTTTCCTGTGACTAATATGTAATGACATTCTTTGTCTCTTTTGATTGATTTTAGCTTAAAGTCTATTTTGTTAGATATTAGGATAGCTACACCAGCTTGCTTCTTAGGTTAAGTGAAATTTTTTGGTTGGAATATTTTTCCCAACCCTTTACTCTGAGATGATGTTTGGCTTTGAGATTAAGATGTGTTTCTTGTATGCAAAAGAAGGATGGATTCTCTTTTTGGATCCAATCTGTTTGCTTGTGCCTTTCTACAGATGAGTTGAGTCCATTTATATCAAGGGATATTAATGACCAGTGATGGTTATCTCCTGTTAATTTAATTGTCATTGTTGATGATGCTTATTTGTGTGTGTTTTCCTCCTTTGGGATTTGCTGCTATGAGACCATCAATTGCCTGTGTTTTTGTTGGTGTAGTCAGCTTCTTTGGGTTGGAGTTTTCCTTCTGTATTTTGTGTTGGCTGGGTTTGTGACTAGGTATTGGTGAAATCTAGTTTTGTCATGGGATATCTAATTTTGTTTTTCTATGCTGATTAAAAGTTTTTCAGGGTATAGTAGTCTGGGCTGGAATCCATGGTCTCTTAATGTGTGCATAACTTGACCATGACCTTCTTGCTTTTATTGTCTCCAGTAAGAAGTCAAGTGTAATTCTGATAGGTCTATCTTTATATGTTACTTGGCCTTTTTCCTTTGCAGCTCTTAATATTCTTTTTTTTACTGTGCATGTTTAGTGTTTTGATTATTATGTGGCAAGGGGTCTTATTTTTGGATCCTGTCTATTTGGTGTTTTTCAAGTTTCTTGTATCTTCTTAGGCATATCTTTCTTTAGGTTGGAAAAGTTTTCTTCTATTATTTTGCTAAATATATTTTCTGTGCTTTTGAGGTGAACTTCTTCTCATTCTTCTATACCTATTATTCTTAGATTTGGCCTTGTCATGGTGTCCCATATTTCCTGGATATTTTGGGCTAAGCTTTTATTTGATTTAATGTTTTCTCTAACTGGTGTGTCTATTTCCTCTAGTATATCTTCAGCACTTGAGATTCTCTCTTCCATCTCATGTATTTTGCTGTTCATGCTTGCATTTGTGGTTCCTGATCATTTTCTCATGATTTCTGTTTCTATAATTCCCTCAGCTTGTGTTTTCTTTATTGTCTCCATTTCAGTTTTCATGTCTTGAATAGTTTCTTTCAAATGTTTAATTGCTTTCCTTGGCTTTCTTTAAGGGATTGTCTGACGTCTTCCAATTTTCTTGTTTGCCTTTTCCTTCATTTCTTTGTGGGAATTTCTCATTTCCTCTTTAAGAGGTTCAAACATTCTCTTGAAGTTATTTTTAGGTCAGTTTCTTCTGCTTCATCTATATTTGGTTGTTCAAGTCTTCCTTTTGTAGGATCTTTAAGTTTTACTATTGTTGTGTTGTTTTTTGTACTGTTGTACTGTTCTTACTTTTTCTACTCATCTTTTCCTCTAATAGATGTGGGTAGAGCTGTCTAAAATTCTGTTGATTAATCTTCTGGGTGCCAGTGAATCCAAAGCTCAGATGGTTGTTCCCCATGGTACAGTCAGTGTCACAATTCTAGTTACTCCGTTGGTTACTCTGAGTTCTTGGAGATAGCTCAGTGCTCCTGGTATTTGCTCTGCTTTCTTGGAGTTTGCTGTCTCATGCCTACTTTGACCGAGGTTACCAGCTTAGACCTGTTTCTGTAAATCCTAGCCTGGATCTCCTTTTGTAGAAGTTGCTGGCTTGAAATTGCTCCTACAAAAGTCTCTGGTTCTGGTATACTGCCTCAGAGTTCCCAGGTCCAGGTGTGAAACACAGAACCACAGAGGACCTGGCTCAGACTTACTCCCTCAGAGATCCCAGACTCATTCTTGGACCTTCATAGGTTTCAGGTTCTTCCCTATTCCTTTTGATGTCCCAGACCAACGCCTGGACCCACAGAGGTCCTTCCTCAGGCCTTCTTCTGAGGTTCCATACCCAAGCCTATCCCCACAGATATCTCTGGCTCCTGCCTACTCCATTGGAGGTCCCAGATTCATGCCCAGACTGGCATAGGTCCTAACTCAGACCTAGTTCTTCGGGGGTCCTAGACTCATGCCCAGACCCACAGGGTTCTGGCTTAAGTCTACTCCCTTGAAGGTCCCAGATTCATGTCTGAACCCTCACCGGTCTCTTGCTTTGGCTCACTCACTCAGTGGCTACTTTCCTGTACCTGTTCTGGTGGAGTTCACAGTATCCAGTCTGCTCTGAACCAGGTTGATGGCTCATTTGTATGTTGGCATTTTTAAAAGTCAGAGATTCAATAAGTACTCATCTAGTTTCTGTATCTGTTACTCCTATTTGTAGAGATTAAGTTAATTTAAATTTAGTTGATTACTAACTTTATCTCTTATAAAGCAGAGCATATGTATTGTTTGCATAGGCCAGAAAGACAGAAAGAAAGAGGAATATTAAAACAATACATAGCTAACATAGCAATAAATTTGTGTGGACATGTTTTGTTATACCAATGAAATATTCAGATTAACAATTCCCCGATCTTAGAAACAAACCATAACTTACCATATCTTTTTGGGAAAAATATTGCAAGATATTATAAAGAACAGTTACCAACTCTTCAGGTTGTACAAGATCAGGACACAACAGCTGCTGATATTTCAAAGGCACCAATAGCTCTACTTTCAGAATGGCTGACAGACAAACTTACATGGGTTTTGCAATGGCTTTTACCAACTGAAAAGCTGGAGGCCTTAGAATAGCTGGTAAAAAAAAAAGCAGTTAAATGCTCAGCATATTGAAGAATCAACCAGCCTTTGGAATTCTCCTGTGTTTGTTGTTAAAAATAAATGTGGAAATGGAGATGGGGACAGATCTAAGAGCTATTAATAAAGTGATAAGAGCTGTTAATAAAGTGTCAATGGGTTCTCTACAGTCTGGCATTCATTTGTCTTCACTATTACCAAATGGATGGTCTAAAATAATTATTGATTTAAAAGATTGTTTATTCACTATACCTTTACAAGAAAAAGACAGAGAAAAATTTGCCTTCAGAGTGCCTATTATAACAATTCTCAGCCTCCTAAGATATATCCATGGAAGGATCTACAACAGGAATTGATAAATAGGTCTATCCAGTGTCAATATTTTGTAAGTCAGCCATTGGAAATGACACAAATGCAATTTCCTGAATATATAGTTTACCATTACACAGAGAGCATTTTGCTATCTGATTCAAATGTAGATACTTTATAAAGAACGTTTGAAGAAGTACAGAAAAATTTTGCCTTGATGGGGATTACAAATTGCTCCTGAAAATGTACAAAGAAAAGATGATTTAGATTTCAATTATGTAGGCTACAAAATGTGCTTACAAATAAATCAGACTCCAAAAGGATGTAAATTAGGAGAGATCAACTGGACACTCTAAATGAATTCCAAAGATTGCTTGGAGACATATCCCATCTGCAGCCCACTATTGGGATAAAACCTAATGAGTTGACTAATTTAAACAAAACCTTAGATGGTGACAAGGACTTAAAGAGTCCTAGGGAATTATCAGCTGGAGCTGAGAGAGAAGGTACATATGGATGATGTAGATCTGAATCTTAACTGCATTCAGGTAATAATACCCTCCAATCATTTCCCTATAGGAATGTTAGTGCAGAGGGAAGATATTATCATAGGATGAATCTTTTAGCACATATACCACATATAGATATATAAAAAATGTCTCTGAGATTTGTCAAATAGGTCTTTCACTTCTTTAGTTAGTGTTACCCAAAGATATTTTTTGTTATTTGTGGCTATTGTGATAGGTGATGTTTCTCTGATTTTCCTCTCAGCTTTTTTATCATTTGTATATAGGAAGGCTACTGATTATTTGAGTTTGATATTTTACCCTGTCATATCACTGAAGGTGTAATCAGCTGTAGGAGTTCTCTGGTAGAGATCATGATGGATGGAGTCAATACAATCCTCATCAAAATCTCAAAACAATTTGCCACAGTCCTTGAAAGAACAATAATTTACTTTATATGGAAAAAGAAAAACCCAGAATAGCAAAAACAATTCTGTGCAATAAAGAAACTTTCAGAGGCATCACCATCCCTGACATCAACCTCTATTGCAGAGCTACAATAAGGAAAACACCTTGGTATGGGCATAAAACCAGACAAGTTGACCAATGGAATCAAATCAAAGACACAGATATTGATCCACACACTTAAGAACACCTGATTTTTGATAAAGAAGCTAAAATTATACAATTGGAAAAAGAAAGCATCTTCAACAAATGGTGCTGGCAAAACTGGTTGTCAACATGTAGAAAATAAAAATAGATTCATATCTTTTAGTATGCATAAAACTCAAGTCCAAATGGATTAAAGACCTCAATAAAACTCCGATCACACTTATAGAAGAAAAAGTGTAAAGTAGTCTTCAATGGATGGGCAAGGAGACCACTTCCTAAATATAACTCAAGTAGCACAGACAATGAGAGCAACAATAAATAAATGAGACCTCCTGAAACTGAGAAGCTTCTGTAAAGCAGAGGACACAGACAATAAGACAAAAAGGCAGCCTAATTAATGGGAAAAGATCTTCACCAACCCAACATCAGAAAAAGGATTGATCTCTGAAATATATAAAGAACTCAAGAAATTAGACATCAAAATATCAAATAACTAAAAATGGGGTATAAAACTAAACAGATAATTTTCAACAAATAAAATCTCAAATGGCCAAAAGACACTTGAGGAAATGTTCAACATCCTTAGTCATCAGGAAAATGCATATCAAAACAGCTCTGAGATACCATCTTACACCTGTCAGAATGACTAAGATCAAAAACACCAATGATAGCTTATGTTGGAGAATATGTGGAGTAGGGAAAAGCCTCCTCCTTTGCTGGTGGGAATGTAAACTTAAACAATGACTTTGGTGATTTCTCAGGAAACTCACATCTTTGATCCCAGTGTTTGAGCATCACACACCTTTAATACCAGCACTATGGAGGAGGAGACAGTAGTGATATGACTGGCTGGAGAGAGGATTATAAAGGGGAAGAGCCAGACAGTCACTGGAGTGTGAAATATGAGGTTTGATGGTGATGCAGTACAGTCTGGGCATTCTAGAAATCCCTTTGGTCTGAGCATTGGTAGAGGTAAAAGGTCTTTTAGAGGCCTACTGCACTGCTTCTCTGATCTTCAGCTTTAACCCTTAAATCTGTCTCTGGTTTTTAATTTTCATGCCACAAGTTATTTTAGCACTAGTTGTTCAATACAGACACAGTTACAGTGCCTCTATAATCATATGGTAAATGTAGTTCCACATGAGGAATATGCTTTAATCCAGAAGCATAATCACATCTTACAATTTCCTAGGGTCATTTGTTTCTTATATTTCCTCTTTAATATCCATTTTTGGCAAAAAAAAACCCAGAGCAAGTTAATCCCTAATAATACATTTTTAAAAAGATCAACACATCACGAAGTGTAAGGTGAATTATTGCATTGACAAAAACTTCAAAATGCACAGTCACACACAAGAAAATGTATTATAACTTCATAAATGATATCAATAAGCCTGTTATCTTCAAAAAACAGCAGAGGTCTGATTTTTCTAAGTTAGTTTAAAGGAACTATTGAGAACCTTGCAGTATTTTTTCTGTAGCTTTGTTTTATAAGATAAGATTTATATATAAAAGTACTCTGAGATGTATTATTATGATTTTTGCTCCATTCATATGCAGTACATCATGACCAGATAGGAAGAGGAAGGAAGAGAGAGACAGAGAGGGGAAGGAAGGAAGGAAGGAAGGAAGGAAGGAAGGAAGGAAGGAAGGAAGGAAAGAAGGAAGGAAGGAAAGAAGGAAGGAAGGAAGGAAGGAGAGAAAGAGAGGAAGAAGAAAGAAAGGGAGAGAGAGGTGGTGAGGGAAAAGAAAAAGAAAGAAAGAAAAATGGGAAAGAAAAATGGTTGAGAGAAAGAGAAATGTTATTTAGGTTAATAAAGCTGGTGTTGTTACATGAAACTTATAGAATCACAGTTTGAAATCATTATCCCAAGAAACACCATTTCAATATTTATGAACACTGATGCTGACTGAAGACTCAGTTCACTGAAAGGTTGTCAGAACAGTATCACAACACAGTCTATATTTTTGTGACTTCATCTGACAATCAAACAAATATGAAATAAGATACCTATTAGGATTCACACTTTGAAAGAAAGAAGAGGTAAAAATGCAATGTCCTTGAAAACTTAAATTTATTTTTATTGTTTTTTTTTGTTTTATTTTTTGTGGGTGGGGGTGGGTTGAGAAATGGATTCTCAATACAGTCCTGGCACTTGCTAAGTAGACGAGACTGACTTCAAAATTATATAGGTCTTGCTGCCTTAGACTGCTGAGTACTGGTACTAAAGGTTTGTACCAACTCAACATTCTCCTTGGGAATTTTTCAAAGTTCTTTATATGATAATCACACACACACACATACACACACACACACACACACACACACATATTGATTAGGATTCACACTGTGCAAGAGGGAAGAAGTGAAAACCCAACATACTTGGAAGCCTTTTAGTACCCTACGTACCGGGAGATGTGCTACTGAGGGGCCAGACACATTTCCAGGGTGATGATGCCAGTGAACCTATCCTAAAACATCTATGAATATGAAAAGATTTACTATAAATTATTAACAAGATGTCTCATCCTAAGAGCTTCTGTGGCCACTGAGTTTCCTTGGTTGACAATGACCAAGAAGTATGTGTAACACATGCTTCAAAATGAGGTGTTTGTGTGTCCATCTGCATTCGGTGGGGTGAGGTAAGAAGAAATGTTAATGAAAGGAAATAATGACTAATCAGGCTGAGATCACCTATGTAGCCAGATCTGAGATATCACTCTACTCAATCTGGAAATGGGTGTTTGTCATCATAGTCATAGGATACTGCACACAAACATACAGTATGGTAAAATCTAATGAAATCTAATATTCATATTGGTAGCTATTTACTTTTTTATTTTGTTAAGTGTTACATGCATACTGGATAATATACATTATTTTATTGTATGTTTATTAATCTGTATCATTCAAATTCTATAGTCTTTCTTGCTTGATCATGCACCATGGTGTGTATCAACAAAGATATAAAGTCCAATTTCGTTTCTGAGGTCTCATAATTTGATTTCTCCCTTGATAATGCATGCATGCCTATTCTACACAGTGAATAAAAGCCCCCTCTCATATATCTAGCTCTCTCAATCATTTCTGACGATCTTCTGTGGTATTTAGTTTTTTTATGCTTGCTGACATATCAATCAGAACAAAAACATGTCTTTAATAACTCATAAGCCAGCCAATCAGGGACTCATTTATCTTACAAAGATTCATATGTATGCTCCTGTTCTCAGAGAGGGGTTAAATTGCATACCTCAATTTCTCTGTTTCCAAAATTCTCACATTCATCACATCAGATCTATATTTCTGTTGCCATATGATTATTGTTATGAGAGATTCCTTCTTTCTTTATTCTTAGGAATCCCTAATGAAGGCTGTTCAGAGACAGTTTTGCCTAATTTTCTTAATATCCTCCGTTGATCCAGGTTAAAACCTCCGTGCCCGAAAAGAAGGCTTGGGGAGAGTTTGGGGGAGTGGCAGGGCTGAGATGGAGTAAAGACAGATAGGGGAGCAGAAAAAAAGATATCTACATTAAAGGAGCCATTTTAAGGTTGGAAAAAGACTTGACTCTCGAGGGAAACCCAGGTATCCACGAGGATGTCCCCAGTTAGGTCCTTGGGCAGCAGAGGAGAGGGTGCCTGAACTGACCTTGCCTCACTATCACACTGTTGATTATCTCAAATATCACCATAGAATCTTCCTCCCACGATGGATGGAGATAGAGACAGAGACCTACATCAGGGCACTGGACTGAGCTACCAAGGTCCAGCTGAAGAGCAGAAGGAGGGAGAAGATGAGCAAGGAAGTCAGGACCGTGAGGGGTTGGTCCACCCACTGAGACAGTGTGTCTGATCTAATGGGAGTTCACCAAATCCAGCTGGACCAGGACTGAACAAGCACGTGATCAAACTGGACTCTCTGAATGTGGCTAACAATGGGTACTGACTGAGAAGTCACTGATAAAGGCATTGGGACTTGTTTCTAATGCATGTACCGGCTTTTTGGGACCTAGTCTATTTGGATGCACACCTTCCTAGGCATGGATGTAGAGGGGAGGGCCTTGGACTTTCCACAGGGCAGGGTACCCTGCCCTCCCTTAGGACTGGAGTGGGAGGGAGGAGGGGGAGTGGGGGAGCAGGAGGGAAATGGGAGGAGGGGGGAAGTGGAAATTTTTGAATGGAAAAACAAAACAAAACAAAAACACTCAAAAACAAAATCCCATACTCATTCATAGATCTTTCCATTTCTATTGTTTACAACTTAGGCTTCATGGTTATTTTCTACTTCATCATCCGTATGCTTTATCTGTAATCTCTTGTTTTTGCATACTGAACATCATAAGAAATGGCACATGTAATCTTTTGTAACTGAGTATATAAATAAACAGTTGTAAACTGAATGCTGGGAGGAAGAAGGGCAGTCAGAGAAGCCATGGATCCTCTGCCTGAATCTCTAGTAAGTCACTGCCACGATACAAAATTAATGGAGATGGGTGAAACTAATACATAAGAGTTAACTAATAAGAAGTTAGAGCTAATGACCAAGTAGTGTTTTAATTAAAAATAAATAAACAAACAAACAACTGTAGCAATTCATGGATCACTACTCATTTTTTATTTCCACTTTTAAGACAATTATCATAGAAACAGGAATGATAAGCAACTCTTTAAATGTAATAATATGTGTGTCAAAGTTGATACTAAAAGATTTTGAGCATCACTAGTGTGGTACAACCACAGTCACCTCAGTCTGTGATCACAAAGCCATGAGACATGGTCTCAAACATATTCTAGTCTGTATGTAGTTTGTGTTCCCCACTTGATGTTTTGCATGCTTCATTGGTTTATGTTGGTGTTTTCTGGTTGTAGAAAGCTTTTATTTATGGGAACTAGAAAGATGTCTCTCTGGTAAAGAATACTTGGTACTATTATAGAGGAACTGAGGTTTTTTTCCCAACGACCACAAGGTGGCTAAAATCTATATCCAAGTCTAGTTCTAAAGGAATCACATACCCCCTCCTCTGTCCTCTGCATTCTCATAGTCTACATACATACATGCAGGAAAAGCAGACAAAATCAAAATAGATAATAAAGTACTTTTAAATAAATTTTCATCATTATAAAGGCTTATTTCAATAGGCAAATGACAATTGCAAATCAGGTTTTCAATCTTTTACTAAAATGAATTATTCTAAATATATTCTGATGAAACAGAAAGTTTTCTTACCTCCCAGATTTATTTCACAAGCACATGATAAATCAAATGTATAGGATGCCCCCAGCAATGTACACTTTTATCATTGAGAGGTAAAGGCTAGAGTGGTAACTACAGATGAATTATTAACACCATTACTCTGTAGAAAAATGTAACATAAAATACATGTGCATGAGAAGAAAATTAAGTTTTTAAAATATTGCATCTAAAATTCTGTATATACTTGCTGCTTCTATGTTGATAAACAGATTATAATGACATTTATAATGCACTATAATAGAGGAGATGCATGTGAGATACCTAGAAAGAATCTGAAAATGTGAAACCTTAGACATTGTCCAAACTGAAATAAAGCTCTAAACGTGAATACAAACAAAGTGAGTGGTAGATTCCCTGAACTTCCAAGCACAAGCCCCTGTGTAACATTAACAACTATTAACTGTGGTATAGCATAGCATGAAGTTATGTCTAACATCTGAGTATGACTAAACCAGGAGCAGTAACTCGAGCACATTTAGACCTGGCTGTCATTACCTGATACGCTGGTACTCTTTCCATCAGTTTTATCTCCCCAAGTTGAAGATTGAAGTTCAAACAGTCATTTTACCAGGAGTAACTCAATGCAGACAGAGTTACTGCCCCTATTACTCATAAAAGTACTCTTACATAAGAATACATTTTACTCAAGAATCTTATTTACATCATGCAATTTCCCATGGTCATGTGCTTACTATATATTCATTCTTATGTTTAGTGTGGATGTGCAACCCAGGTAAGTTTACCTATAATAATAATACACACAAGATTAGTCTACATATTATGTGAGGTAAGATAAATTATCACATTGACATATTACCACAATCCTTTAGCATCTTCACAGATGGGCTGTATTACCCTAGAGTATTCTATAGTCTACCTCCGTGAGAGACTTGCATTACAGTAAGAACAAAAAGGGACTGTCATAAAGTTAGGAACACTTAGATCTCTCTAACTCACCTTTTTATTATATAATAAATACCTCTCTGTTACACAAGTCTATTTCTACTCCAGATTCCCATTATCAGACATAACAACTTACCCATACTTCTCCATTGCTGTCTCTGCAGCACACTCTGCAATATAGTGTGCTCACCTGGCTTCCAGCCTCTGCAGTGTGGTGGACTCAGTGTGTAGATTCTGCCATTATAATAACCAGCCCTGTGTGAGAGAGAGGCAGCTCAATCCTGAGATAAAGGTTTGAGACTCAGGGACTTCACCTCCCTTCAGAATGACAATTTTCATATCAACTGACTAGTACTGACAGTGTGGCTTTGGGAGGCAAAATTATTTATAAAACTTTTTCCAGTTGCTAATTAAAAACACACTTAAGAGTTTCTTGTGGATATCTCCAATGACACAAGGTGTTTTGAAACAGCATTAAGTTTTCATAGTCCCTGAATGGTGACTGACTCTCCAGTGGAAGGTGCTGGAAACTTCAAGGTCAGATTCAGGACAAATTACAGAACTCTCTATGTCTCATTGATATAGGTTTCTCTGACTTCTTATCATACAAATAATTATAGTTCTTTTAAAAAGATTTAGATCATTTACTACTTAATGCCTCTTTGAGAATTTCATACATGTACATGCCTTTTATTGAAGTCCAACACCATTAACTCTTTGCCAAATCTTTTCCTCTCACCAATATTTCATCCACGTTTTATGTGTTACTAAAAACTAAACTAAATCAAACAAACAAATGAAAAAGAATCACTGGCTGTCCTTATTGACACTGTTATGTTCCTAGCACAGTGACATTCATCGAAGCATAGGTAGCGTCTCAAAGCTCAATTCCCTAAAGAAATCTGACCCATACTTTCCCATTAGTCATCTGTGGTCAATAGCTCTTCAGCTAAGAGTGGGACATCCTGACAACCTGCAATCTTCTGGGATTTTTGTCTATCTTTTTCATTCTCAGGTTTTGCACATACTGCCCGAATAAGTGAATTCACAAGTGCATGTGCCCTGTTCTGTTTATACAAAACCTGTTTCCTCAGAGTCATCTACCTTCAGAGTGGTCTCACACTCTGCCTCTTCTTCCATGATGATCCCTGAGTCTTGGGTGGAAGAGTTATGTTATTGAGGTCTCATTTTTAGCTTATCCCCACAGCATCGCTTATTCTAAGCATTTTGAATTATTGTGGACCTCAGAACTAATCAACACAGACTGCAAAAAATGCTTCTCTGGTGATGGTTGAGAGATATACCAATCCCTGCGTATAAAGATAAGAGCTTACAGGTCAGTTTGCTACTGTGAACATTTATGAGAATATTATTTTTAAGTTCTTCAAGATAGTAGAGTACTCTTCAGTCATATATTATTATGCCTGATATTGGTTCCATGTATGGGTCCTATCTTGGGAAGGGGGCTTTAAATTCAGTCATAAAGTGGTCAGTTATTCCCATGATGTTAATGACACTATTTCACCATGATTGTTGTTGTTATATTTCTCAAGGTTCACACGTGAATAAGATTTATGACTACAGCCAGCACTATGAGAACTATCTAGTAGGGATGAAGCTTCCAGGAAACGACTATGTTATTTCTCCATGGTCTTTGATCCAAGAATATTTTATCTTCAGCAGTAGAGACGTAACTTATAGAACCATAGACCTGTAAATATTACAGGGTTTTATGGTAATATGCAAGATATGGATTAATGTGGAGAAGGCAAGTTCAGGAATCCTTTCCTCTGCTGTTCAAGGAACAAGCTGGAGACATCTCCTTGGAAACCTGGGAACCCCTCTAGAGTCAAGTCTCTTACCAACCCTAAAATGGCTCTCTTAATTAAGATGTATACTTCCCTGCTCCCACATCCACCCTTCCTTCATCCCAACTATCCCATTTCCTCAAGCTCTCCCCATCCTCCCCTTCTCCCTTCTCTACCCCCATCTCCCCTTATCCCCACCTCACCCCCACCCCCGTGCTCCCAACCCCTGCCCAGCAATTTTGTCAACTTCCAATATCCAGGAGGATAACTTTATGCTTTTCTTTAGGCTCATCTTCTTATTTAGCTTCTCTAAGATCACGAATTATAGGCTCAACATCCTTTAACTATGGCTAGAATCCACTTATGAGTGAGTACATACCATATTCCTCTTTTTGGGTCTGGGTTACCTCACTCAGTAAAGCATTTTCTATTTTCATCCATTTGCATGCAAAATTCAAGATGTCATTGTTTTTTACCGCTGAGTAGAACTCTAAAGTGTATCTGTGCCACACCTTCTTTATCCATTCTTCTATTGAGGGGCACCTATGTTGTTTCTAGGTTCTGGCTATTACAAATAGTACTGCTATGAACATAGTTGAAAAAATGCTTTTGTAGTATGATAGGACATCTCTTCGGTATATTCCCAAGAGTGGAATTGCTGCATCTGGTGATGGATGGAGATAGAGACAGAGACCCACATTGGAGCACTGGACTGAGTTCCCAAGGTCCTAATGAGTAGCATAAGGAGGGAGAACATAAGCAAGGAAGTCAGGACCGCGAGGGGTGCATTCACCCACTGAGACGATGGGACAGATCTAATGGGAGATCACCAAGGCCAGTTGGAATGGGACTGATGGAGCATGTGATCAAACCGGACTCTCTGAATGTGGTTGATGGTGGAGGCTGACGAAGAAGCCAAGGACAATGGCTCTGCGCTTTGATTCTACTGCATGGATGGGCTATGTGGGAGCCTTGTCTGTTTGGATACTCACCTTCCTGGACCTGTGGGGAGCGGGGAGGACCTTGGACTTCCCATAGGGTAGGGAACCCTGACAGTTCCTTGGCCTGGAGAAGGAGGGGGAGGGGAGTGGGGGGAGGGGAGGGGAGGGAAGTGGGAGGAGGGGAGGAGATGAAAATTTTTAATAAAAAAAGAAAAAAATATTACAGGATTTTGACACTGTTCTTGGTTGTCTTCAAATTATTTCTTAACTTTCAAATATCTAATCTTCCCGTTTGAGAGTACTTGGTAGAGGAACAGTCAGTCAAATTCTGAGATTATTGTCTAATGAAGTACAAGTAAGAGAATTATGATATAATTAACAGGAGATAATTAGAATACTTAATATAGTGTAATATAATAAATATTATAACGTTGGCATGAAAATATTCTGAGAAACATGAATAAATTTGGACCTCGTAGTGGAGTAAGCATGTCAAATTTATTTTCTTTGAGTTTTGAAATTTATATTTATTTACATCATTTTGCTCATTCTCTTTAGTCCCTCCAACATTTCCCACATACATTACACATTTTATCTAATTTTCATGACCATTTGCCTCTAATGTTTTATACACATACATAAACACACAGAGAGACATGCAGACACACACATTTCTAAGTATATGAATACAACCAATTTAATCCACACAGTGTTTGATGTGGAATTCCCTTTTGTATGCTGTGAATCCTATTGGTGAATAAAGAAACAGCTTTGAGCCTATAGCAGGGCATGGAAGAATTAGCTAGGTGGAAAAATTAAACTGAATGCTGGGAGAAACAATGCAGAATAAAGGAGAAACCATGCAGCCCTCCAAAGATAGACATGGGAACTTTACCCGGTAAGCCACTGCCACATGACAATATACAGCTTAATAGAGATAGGTTAAATTTATATGTAAGCATTAGTTAATAAGAAGCTAGAGATAATGGGTCAATCAGTGACTTAAATAATATAGTTTCTGTGTGGTTATTTCGGGGCTGAGCAGCCAGGAACCATCAAATGGTTCCTTCAATAAAAGTTGGTTGTTTCAACATTGCAAATGAGACTTTGGGTGATTGCTCAGGTAGCCAATTGTTCCCAACATATACTGTTCAACTCAAGTAATATTATCGCTCTTCTCAGGCCTTAGATGGAGTTGAAAATTAGATAATCATTGTTACTTTCCTCTTATGATTTAGCCAACATTTATCGTGTGCTCCTTGCTTAACATTGTTTATGTTGTTTGCAATTTTATGCTTGATATCTGTTTCTATTGTATATAGTTTTGTATTGGGTTTGGACTGCTCTCGTTTAGACAAAATGGGGAAGTGTTGGTGAAGCCTTGTTAACCAATTTTTAAGAGGTGGGACCAAGTTAGGGTGTGGTTTTCTAGGACCTGGAGAAAAATGATGCACGACCCAGGTGCACTCCCTTTGTGTGTAGTTCCCTTGCAGCACAGCTGAGCTTGGACTTCTCCTTCCTGTTTTGTGAGTTTTCTCCTTATAACAAATAAAATTATAACTGTTTTATCTTTTAACTACCCTGTTTATTTCCCAAATAGAGCTAACTTTCTATAAGTGTTAAATTTATGTATAAGATTTCATTTCAGCTTGCTTGATAATAGATTGCCTAATTGGAAGCTCTTTCTTGGGGAAGATTATTTCTCCCAATATAACCTTTCTCTGGTTGACTGTAATACTTTGTCTATGGTTGAGCATTTACGAAATCCATCCCCTCCATTTCAGCATGTCTTTAAATATCATCCTATTTCAGGTAGGACACCAGATTGGTGATACTCTCTTTATAGGTCTAACCTCTCTGAGATTTCTAGGAGACACAAGGTCACCAACAAAACTGTGTTATCTATGCCCCATGCAATTTTTTTCAACAAGTAATTAGGAAAAACTTATACTACTTCTAGGAAAATGGATGCAAACAGAGAATACCATTAAGTGAATACAACCAATCATAAATAGACCAGTTATAGGCCTGGCATAGTGGCATGTATTTAAGCCAAATGTTCAGTAGGCAAAGCAGAGAGATATTTGAGATTAAGGTCAACTGGTTCTATGTAGTGATTTCTAGGACTATGTAAAGATACCCTGTCTCAAGAAAAGAGAGGAAGGAATGAAGAAAAAAAGGAAAAGGGAAGAAATGAAGAATGGAAAGAAAAAAGAAAAATATAGAAGTGAATAGAAAAATCACTCAACACATTATTTCCTGTTTATGGTTCATAGATGTTATATGGATATATAAACTCATTGGTGTGTATACATATGATAAAAACACAACCAAAATTGACCAAGGGAATAATACAGACAAACAGAAGAGGCAAGAGAAGGCAGCTGAAGTATATGAGGGAATATGCTCAGTGAAATATGTTGTTCTATTGAAAAAGATAGTATTTAAATGAAATAAAAATACAAATAAAAGGATGTATGACCCATCATTTCAGCAATACTCCAATTATCATTGGTGTTCCTGGCTTTACCCCAGTAAAACCTTTCATCTTCTGCAGGGAGTCATGGACTTGACCTGGTCTAGCTATCATGAGAGGCACATATCCTACATTTTCTCACATATACAGTCCATGGTTCCTGAGAGACTATGTGCCTCTCACTCACTGAGAAACTGAGTTTCTCAGTTTACCTCAGATATTGAAGCTTTCAAAACACTTTTAGGTCTATGTTTTCCTAGAAGTCAGGGAAGAATATAGAAGCTTGGGAAACCATTTATTCCAAGATATTAATTTTGTCAACCCCATCTAGCTTGCAAAATACATTATATTCCTACAACCACCATTATAGTTCATTTTGTTAAGTATATAAAATGTCTTCTGGCTTGGGATAAACTTGCCTTAGACTCAGGTTTGACAAGACCTTGACAATCTGGCCTGGATTTTATTCCCACCAAACATATTAGGAGACCCTAGTTTAGTAAGTAAGCAGTGGATCTTACAAGTTTCTCTTCTAACAGGGACGTGGAATAGGGCAATTTAAGAAGAAGAAAAAGAATAAGGTAAGAATCTTCTGGTTGTGTTATGTGCACAAATATAATAAGGCAAAAAAATACAGGCAAAGTTGAAGGAGCAACATTTGTTTGAAGAAATTTTGTGAACTTGGCTGCTAGCAGAAGGAGTCAAAACAGAAAACCATCAGTAGATAAAATTTATGGAGTTGGTTGCATGGTGGTGGCACACACCTTTAATCTCAGCACTTAGGAAGCTGGCAGATCTCTGTGAGTTTGAAGCCAGCCTGGTCTATAAGAGATAGTTCCAGGACATCGAGAGCTACCCAGAGAAAACCTGTCTCAAAAAAACAGAAAAAATATGAAGTTTATCAGTGAATTTCAACCTTCTTTCCAGAAGAGAAATTTCTGGATCCTGTCAGATCTTGATCCTGGTTATGAAGGCAATTTATGGAGAATTAGAGAGAAGAAAGAAAGAAGAGAAAAGGAGAAGAGAGGAGAGGAGGGAAGCAGAGGGGAAGGAAAGGGAGAGCAAGAATAGAGAGAAGAAATCACAGTATAAGTGAGGAAATAATGGAAGAATGGTGAGAGAGAGAGAGAGAGAGGTAGATGAAAGGCAGGAGAGAAGCTACTCAATTACAAATCAGTAAAATTAAGTTCCTAGATAGGAAAAACTATGGCTACTTCTAACCAGATTTTCTCAGTGTTATTCACATTTCTATTACGCTGTTTTCCTGTTACTTTCAATGTCTTCAGGATTCTTTTAGGGAATAAAAACATTTAATTAAATGTCTTATTGAATAGGCAATGTCAAATTTCATCTGAAGCTCAGGACATTGATTTATTTTTTCCATGGACCTGAATAGCAGTAGAAACTCATAGCCCTTCATAATCTCTGAGTGATGTATGCATAAAACTGAATGAGGAAACCCATCAAAATGCACCGAAGGCCTCATAATTTCATAAAAAGGATCCTATCCTTTAAGCAAAGGCTTAAAGAAAGAGTTTTCTGTTACATGACAACAAGCTAAGGAGATTACAAGAGGATTCCTAACTTGTTCTTTTTTTAACCAGACACTGCTACATGCAAGAAGTAACCCAAAGGGTACTCAAATGAAATCTGTTAGATGGATGTATTCCACATTACAGAATTTGGAAAATTAAAATATGTACACCACACCATTTACACTTATTCAGGTTTTTAATGGGCAACTGCCTTGAGCTCAGGAAAGGCTGATTCAGTAATCACGAATTTATTAGAAATTATGGCCATCATGGGTATAACTGCATAAATAAAGACATACAATGATCTAGCATTGTCCATTTGGATGATGACTCTATTCTTCTCTAAAATCAAGCATGTTGTTAAAAAATTTGCAATTTCTGTCTCATTTTAGGAGCCATCTGGTATGGGACAGAAAGAAGAAAAAAATTAGAAAAAAATTACTTTTCTCCATACCTAATTCTCTGTTATACATTTCATTGAATATATGTTTATATAAATAATGTTTAAGTTTTCCAAATGAACAATAAACTTTCCTTCAGCAATCTTTGAAGTTTCAAGAAGAAAATGGGGTCCCACAGCAATAATTCCACCTGGTTGATATGATGTTATGATGGTGATAGTGCTACTATAAGACCAGTATTGGGTACCAGCTCTTCAAGATGGTTCCACCTTGGTTAGCTGAAATGGTGCACCTTTAACAACATTCTGGCAAGAACTCCAAATAGGAACCACAGACAAACCCTATTGAATAGTCAGAAACTATTTGCAATTATACCAGACAATAATCTTGAAGCTTAACCATCATTTTACTTTCACAGGACCCATAGAAAGCATCACCTCCATAACAGATGGAAGTAATTCTAGAAGGCATCATACCCTCTCCCAACAAAGTTTGTCATCAGAGTTAGGGATATCAATTAGGGGTTGATTATAATTGGTACAGGGTTGGGGTTTGGGGTGGAAATTATATAGGCTCGAGGATCTCTTTGAAAAAAAAGAGAGGCAAATTGGATTGGATAATAGGTAGATTAGTGTGAGCTTACTCACTAATAATAATTATGAGTAATAGAGTAAATACTTGTGAGCTATTATTTATAGGCAATTTACATTGGTATAGATTCTTATATACTGATAAAAATTTAAATTATATTGATTATACTATTTTTCTATGATATTTGCACACCAAGGCAAAGTTAATTCATCATATTTTATGCTTCCATGCTTCTACCTCTGCTTAAGACATTTTGTATATTGATACAATTCAATGGGGCTTTTTTAGGACATATTTATCATATTGCACTACACATTTCTACCTCTGATTAATAGGCCAAACAGTTTATAATTGTTATAAACCTCTGTGTGTTTCTTTCAGACTGAATGATTGCGGGACCAGGTAGGACAGAAACATCCATATACTACATTCTTTATGTTCTGCTTATCCAATTTCAACAACATACTGTCAGGAGTCAAGGCAAGAGCAGTTTCTTTTCCAGTAGTTAACTTTGATAAAAATGAAAACAACTCCATAGATCTGTCATTGACTAACATGCTTTTTTGAAGTAGATTGGTGCAACCAGAAATGAATATGTCTCACTGTCATGAAAAGCCTTACATCATTAAAAAAATCTTAAATGGCAAAAAGATACTCATACATTGTTTACATTTTGAGGTCATTGTCTTCATTTTCTGAACAGTTGTTTAAAAATTGCTTAATATTCTAACATAAAGTTTTAGTCTTTAAGCTATATAGGTATTAAGAAATATAGGTCAATAGTCATCCATGTTTGTCATACTTATAGTTAGACTAATCAGATTCTTTATATTTATAGAAAATGTGTTCCACATAGATAGGTAATCTTCATCCACTTTGAAGAACTGTATAATACAGCATTTAAATAACTTAGGGTTCTGTTGATGTGAGACACAATTGCTCCTGGCAGCACCAATTTATTCTGGAGAGAATGTTGAGCACCAAAGACACTCTACTTGAAGCTTGTTTTCTTGACAAAACTGGCCTTTGGGGGAAGGAATTGCCCATACCTCAAGCACTGACAAAATATGTGGTATCTGGACAGGACAAGCAGAATACAAAAAAAAAAGACTATCATATCTTGCCAAGACAGGGGAAGATGGTTTTGAAAAATCTTTTGCCTCTGAAAATGGTCTGTCAATTACTTTAGGTCTTAGCAAATGTTGGTTGCCCCAATATTGCAACATTGAGGTTATGGGTTATTGCCCAGGAAGCTGATTATCTCTGTCATTTATTGCACATTTTGGAAGTTGCTTGATTTTACTTCTTGTTTGCTCAAGTAATATTATTTCCCTTCTCAGGTCTTCAGTGGATTTGAAGATGAGATAGTCATAGTTATTTTAATGTCATGACTGGGCAAGTTATTTCTAATTCAAGACTTAGACTCCTTAGGATATGAAAGATATTGAAACATTTATCATATGTTTATTGCAATGTATTGTTTATGCTGGTTGTGATCTTAATTTTTATACTTGATATTTGTTCTTTTTGTATATAGTTTTGTATTAGGCTTGGAACTCTCTTATTCAAACATAAGGGGAGGTGCTGTAGGAACTCTTTCAGCCAGAAACCTTTAAGATACCAGCCCACTTGGGCAAGGCCTCTTATACTGTAAATGCTGATGTAAAGCATGCACTTTCTCTCCCTTCCAGCTGCTGGATTTGGTTCCTGTTCCCTGTTTGTGTAGATGACTATAATCTGTGAATATACCCCTAAATAAATAACCCTTTATTATACTCACTTATGAACTAGTGTAGGATTTCTTTTTTAGCATCTGTCATCAATTTTTAGCCATCAGGGAAATGCAAATCAAATGACTCCAAGATATGATTTTACACCTTCCAGAATGGCTAAGACCAAAAACACAAATAGTAGCTTATGTTGAAGAGAATGCGGAAAAAGGAAAAATCTCCTTCATTGCTTGTGGGAATGCAAACTTGTACAACCACTTTGGAAATCAGTATGATAGTTTCTCAGAAAATTGGGACTCAACCTACCATAAGACCCAGCAATACCACTCTTGGACGTATACCCAAAGGATGCTCAACCATACTACAAGGATATTTGTTAAACTATGTTCATAACAGCGTTATTTATAATAGCCCAAACATGGAAACAATCTAGATGCCACTCAACAAATAATGGATAAAGAAAATGTGGTACATTTACAAAATGGAGTACTACTCAGCAGTAAAAAGCAAAGACATCTTGAAATTTGCTTGCAAATGGATAGAAGTAGAAAAAAAAACATCTTTAGTGAGGTTACCCAGACCTAGAAAGATGAGCATGGTATGTACACACTCATAGGTGAAGCAAAGAAAAAGGAATTTATAGTCCATGACCCCAGAGAAGTGAAGTTACAAAGAGAATCCTAAGAGAAACACACATAAATCCCATAGTAAGCAAAAAAGACAAACTTGAGAATATTGGGAGTATGGAGGGAAGAAGGGAAGGCAAAATTGAAAAAGAGAAGAAGAGGAGTGGGGAAGATAACTAGAGTGCACTGGATGATGAAGATAGGGGAAGGACAAAGACAAAGAACAAAGAAAGAGTTATCTTGATTGAGAGAGCCATTATGAGGCAAGAAACCTAGCACTAGAGAAATTCCCAGGAATCTGTAAGAATGGTACCAGCTAAGACCCTAAGCCAAGACCCTAAGAGGGTGCCTGAACTGGCCTTTCCCGGTAGTCAGATTGATGATTATCTCAAATATTGTCATAGAACCTACATCCAACAACTGATGGAAGCAGATGCAGAGGAGCATTGGTCTGAGCTAGAGTCCAGTTGAAGAAAGGGAGGAGTGACAATATGAGCAAAGAAGTCAAGACCATGCTGGGGATACCCACTGAAACAGCCTGAGTAGCTGGAAGCCTTCCACGTATATCCCGACAGTAAGGGAACCTGCTTAGCACCAAACTGGGTCCTCTGAATGTAAGTGACAGCTGTATGACTGGGGCATTCTGTGGGACCACTGGCAGTCAGACAAGGGTTTATCCTTACTGCATTTTTAGGCTTGTTAGAACCCATTCTCCCTTGAGTGATAGCATACTCAGCCTAGATATAGTGGGGAGGACTGACTCAGAACAGGGTATTAGACTTTGTTGACTCCCCCTGACAAGCCTTACTCTCTCTGAGTAGTGGATGGGAGGTGGTGTCGGGGAGGGGAAAGGTAGAGAGCTGAAGGAGGGGAGGGAGTGGGAAATGTATTTGGCATGTAAAATGAAAATCAAAAAAATAAAATGCACATGCTTATATAAGAAATTGTCATAAGATAGTATTTTGTATATCATTATATACTGGAAATATATATACTAATAAAAATAGTGAGCTTTTTCTTAATAAAAATAAACTTACAGAAGTAGGTTCAGTTCTATTTCATTTAAGGTTTTAATTACTATGGTTATGATATAATATATAAAACAAAAATCTGTGGGAATTGCTGCCCCGAGTTACATTTCCCTGTCCCCATTTGAGGTGCTTATCTGCAAAGAAAACATAACTTCCCTCTGCTCCTGGAGTTGGGTAAGGAAGTTTGAGTGCATGTGATCATTCCTTGATCCCTGCTGGGGTCAGGTAACAGTCCCTGCTTGGGTCAGGTGACAGTCTCTATTTAGGTCAGGTGACAGTCCCTTCACAGCCCCCTCCTCATTTGGTGCCGTGGTATAAAAGCTAGCCCCAGCAGAACAATAAAGAAGCTGTTTCACCTCAACTTCGTGCTCTGTGGATTCATTCAGCCTGGACACCCTCCGCCGAGACTCATGCAGACTCATGATTCCAGCCCGTGCAGGCGCGGCAAAAATCCCCTAAATTTTACAGGCTGTTACCTTCCAGCCCACTTCAATTTTTCCAGACATAGAAATATGTTCTTAAAATTTACAAATTTGTAAAATTTGCTGCTTTTGCAAGACAATGGGTCATAACTTTAACTGCTATTTTTTCTTTTGGAATCATATTACCTTACTCTGTTCACAACTGCAAGACATAATTGATAAAATAAGCTTTTGTCTACACATAGGGAGAATACATGTAAAATTGAACTTTTTGCCTTTATAATCCCTGGGTTGATATGGTTACCTGGTACATCTTGAGCACTCTCAACTGCAGACCAGGTCCCAATCAGTATGGTTGCCAATATGTATAGAAAATCCTCTTCTTGTTGAAAGTTATTCTTAGTCATAGTGAATCTCTGAGTGATCCTAGACACATAACAAAAATATCTATGATATGTTATTTTTATTTCATTGTAAATACTGAAATTCTTTTGTTCCTAAATTGAAATGACAATATTTCCTAAGTTGTGTCCAAAATTCTGGAAAGTGCCATTAACTGTGTATTGTCCCTATTAAGAAATTTCTACAGGTGGTGTTAGCTTCTTGGAAAATGTTTCAGTTCAGAATTCTTCTGTGTGTGTGTGTGTGTGTGTGTGTGTGTGTGTGTGTGTGGTCATTTCCTGTTGATTTCCTCAGTAAATTTTAGGGAGAGTATCTCAAAAATTCAAAATTCATCCACAGCTTACATTTTGATCATCATTGACTCTTCCTCAGAGTCTAACCCTCTTTTTAGCTATCTGGGTTCCCTTTATGTCCTAATGTTATGGTAAAGAGGCACCATTTTATGTCAGGAATCCACTTTGTTATCTGATAGCCATTTATGTCTGACTCTTGACCTGAAAGATAAATTTCCAGTATTGCTGACTCAGTGACCCCTGTATTAAAAAATGTACTGTCATGACTAGCTACTTGTTATGAATACCTATGTCTTTTGATTTTGTAACTCTCCTGTAACTTTTTTGGTAACTTTTCCTAGAGATTGTTTTGAGTTGCTTTAACCAGTGTTTCAGAACATAACAGTTTGTAATTGCTTTCATGAATTTTAAGGTATTTATGTGGTTTTTCTATTTAAAAGGCTTACCTCATACCATTCATTCATGGCAATCTCAAATTTTCTTCAGAGACTGTTTGTCTGGAAATAAATTATAACATGAGGGCCTGCTTGTTGGGTTTTTTGTCCTGTCCAGTTTCACAGTCTTTAGGTCCCAAAGAAAATCACACAGAGAGTCTACATTAGATATAAACTGATTAACCCATTAGCTCAGGCTTTTTATTAACACTTATAACTTATATTAGCCCATTATTTTAGTATATGTTAGCCACATGGCTCAGTACCTTTTTTAGCGGGGCAGGTCCCATCTTTCTTCTTTTGTGGTCTGGGAAGGACTGGGGAGAAATGGGCTTCCTTCTTTCCAGAATTTCCTGTTCTCACTGACATGCCTCTACTTTCTGTCTGGTTGCCCACCTATACTTCTTGCCTGGCTACTGACCAATCAGCGTTTATTTAAAACATAACTGACAAAATTGTTCCACACCAAGAAATAAAATAATAAATCTCTTAATTATAATTAAATTGAGTCTATGGTCTTTTCTCAGGGGTCACAAATTCCATAACACTAACACCCAGACCAGGACTTTAGTATGTCTCTCTGCAGTTCAACCACAATTAAAAGTTTCACAGTTTGTGTTGAGAACACATGTTCTGTGGAAGCATATTCTGCTCCTTCAGCCAATAGCCTTTAAGATAACAGCCCACTTGGGTATGATTTCTTATACTATAAATGTAGCTGTAAATTGTATGCTTGATCTCTTGCTTCCAGCTCTCACTTCTGTTCCTGTTCCCCATTTATGCAGAGAACTGTTATCTAGGACAGTGATTTGTAAGTATCTCCTAAATAAATAATCCTTTATTATTCATAATTCTGTGAGATTATTTTGTGACTTCTGCCATCAATGTTCTTCATGGTAGATATGAATTCCCTCAGCAGGAAGTGTCATGGTAGCCCACTGTGGCATCATCATGACCACAGAAAAAGGTGTAGTCTCAGAATATCAATGTGTCAGTCACACTGTATTAGGGACTCCCTTCTACATTGAGACAAGTTGTGTGTCATAATGGCCACTGAGGTCCTATCCAGCAACTGCAATCACAAGAATACCTACTTTCCCAGTGAGCTTTGACTTTTTCTTTCTGGCCTGCAGAAGCTAGGATGGTCTCTTGCAAGTTATGTCAGTGCAGCTCATAACTTGTATTCTATTTCTCTAAAGAAAACAGCATAAGCAAAATACCTATAAAGATCATACCCATGATGCCTCAGCATTAGGGTGAAACAAACCTGTATCATATGTTCTTTCTGTCCTCTTCAGCTCTTCTTGGACCTATTTGGAGTAGTTATAACTGTAGGTTTGTAATAGCAGAGGGGAAGTGAGATCTTTGTGATTGAAACACATTGTAACAGAGCTTATGAGTTCTCCTCCTCTCTCTTGTCCCTTTGAATAAATCTCATGATCTGTTGAGTGAGATGCTCCAATGCATGACAGCCACAGTGAGTTAAGAGAGTGGTTTGTTATAGACTTGAGCTAACCCTTGCTTGACTATTTAAACTCCCCTTTTAACTGTCTTCCAGAAGAATTTGATGGTTTTCATTTTCCTAGTGCAAACTTCATCAGTGCAGAGAAGATATTAAGAGGATGTGTTCCCTTTGTAAATATAAGTAATAGTAATTAGATTCTAATGTTGTATTTATGTGCATAAAATGTAGGAAAGTCAGACATCTGTATATTCTAATGACAAGTAATCATAATGGGGTTTCTCTGACTACAGCAAATTTTTATTTTTGTAGTTGGAGTTGATCAACTATGAGTTAGTTCACATCACTGGTTTTTGAATTTCTAGCAGGTAGACATTATTTTGATTCTGGGTACTTTCTTAGATATATGTACAAACACAGTATATATTTGTGTCCTCTCTAATAGACAATCTATTGTATATATTTATATATGTATAAGTTAATTTGCAATATGTTTAGACAACTACACTGCATTGGTGATCATTTTCTAGATGTGAATAATGATACCTTACAAAAAACACTACATAAAAGTTCTCATTAGTATAATTATAATATTGAGGCAATATTTATATTTATTAAATTCAGTTTTATGTAAAATTTATTTTTGTATTAGCATTGTTCTCCTTGAGTAATTGTATTTTATACTTACATGATATAGTCCTACAAAATACTTCATGATTAACTAGGATAGTTTGCAAACACAGAGAAGGAGTTTATTAAGTGGATCAAAGAAAAGAACAGCCAGATGATGAAAATTAATTTTTTAAATCAAACAATTAGTATTTTTCTGTGGGATGTGTGGGAGTGTTGCATGTTGTTTGATGATTATAATCTTATTTATTGCAGATGATTTACATCCTGCTAAAGCTGTCTTTTACCATTGGCAGGATCCAGTGATTCTGGGAATTAGAGTGATGGTTCAGTGGATAAAGTTGCCTGAATCCAAGTCTGGCAGTTCCAGAGGCAGTTCCAGAGACATACATGGCTAAAGGGAGACATGACTCCTTGAGTTGTTCTCTCTCTCTCTCTCTCCCTCTCTCTATCTTTCCCTCCTTCTAAAGTGTAATGAATGATTGTAACAGTCTGACCACTAAAATTTCAGGCACATGGAACCTCAGGCACAGACTGCAACAAATTTCAATTTAATATGGATTATGAGGCCCTATGCAAAATGCCAACTCAAAGTGAAGGGCACTAGGAACTTGATCTTTCACCACAGCCACATACTTTCAAACTCAGGAAACTTCTCATGAAAATGAGTTTTTAATTCCTTGAGAATGGAACATGCTGCTTGCTGGGGAACACAATATCTAGCATGGTGTGAAGACAGCAGTCCTCCATTTCTAACAGGAGTTCTCAGGACTTTACATTCAGTGACAGTCACAAAAGTATAACAGAATGGCCTCCAAAGACCTGGCGATGGTGATCCTCTTCATGTTCCAGACTTCACTGGGCATCTTGGGGAACCCAGCCCTGCTTTTCTCTTTTATCATTGATGAATTCTCTGGGATCAGGGTCAGACCTCAAACATAATTGTCAAAAACGTAATGGGGACTAACTTCATGGTCCTTCTCTGTAAATGAATCCTGCAGACAATGTCTACTGTTGATCAGACACATTGTCTAGATAACAGTGCATATAAACTTATTTTTTATTTTCATAGATTTGCCAGAGGAGTATCCCTTTCTTCTAGATATTTCTTAAGTTTCTTCCAGGCCATCATCATCAACCTTAGGAAGGCAATTACAAATATTTCAAAGCCAGAGTCCCTAAGATAATTGAGCATTCTGTCAGTCTCTGCTGGTCCTTGTGACTAATAGGAAATGGCCTTATTCCTGTGCTCATGGCAGATACGTGAAGTAGCAAAAATTGTGTTGGATTAGAGATTTGCTATACTGTGTTTGGCAAATCCTCAAAATCTTATATCTGATTCTTTTGACTCCCCTGATGCTGTGGGAAAATGGTCTTTTATCCTGTCACTTGTATTATTTTTAATAAAATGCTGAGTGGCCAGTAGCTAGGCAGTAAGTATAGGTGGGGTGATCAGGTAGGAAACAATGAGAATGCTGGGAAGAGATTAGGTAGAAAGCAAAGAGAATGTTCAGTCTGCAGTTGTGACTCAGATGTAGAGGACACAAAATGTGACTTCTCACCGAATTAGGTACGGAGTCATGTGGCTAACACAGACAAAAATTATGGGCTAATATAAGTTATAAGAATTAATAAGAAGCCTGAGCTACTAGGTCAACCAGTTTATAATGTAGACCTGTATGTGTTTCTTTGTGACTGAATTACTCCAGGACTGGGAGGGACGAAAAACTCTGTCAACAGAATGGTACTCGGTCAACACTCTGATATTCTGATACTCATTATATGTTTGGGAGTCATAAAGAGAGCCTGTAGTTCCATGATGCATTTCCTACTGAAGCACAAACAGAGGGTATAATTGTTACAGCTATGGAGCGAAAGGTATCCTGGCTATTGGAAGTGAGACAATAATTAAAGGGTTATAGCACTGAAGGGAAAAGTATCCTGGCTATCTAAATCCAGACAATACCTACAGGTCTGTTCAGGTGGGCAATGGTCTCGCTGTAGGAATATAGCACCTATGCTCCTCTCTGGGTGAGTCTTACAGCTGTGCTATGTTCTGTGAAGGGAGTTTGCCCCACAGAGATTTAGAAGTTCTGTTTTTCCTCCAGGGAGCACTGTTACAGCTCTTCTCTGCTCCAGGAAAAGTTGTTACTTCTCTGTCCCACTCCACTCTGGACAAAGAAGGTCATTACCTAAACTTCACTGAAAAGATTTATTGGAAGGGAGGAATCCAGGAGATTGGCTACCTTTGCCAGGATGGGATAAAGCAGTCACAAACTGAAGAGATACAGTGCTTATATGGAGTTTATTAGAGGAAGAATTTTTCCACAGTGATTTTCAGGGTGGGAATTAGTTGGATTTAAATCTCTGGGCATGGACAAACTCAGAGATTGGCTGGATTTCATGCTCAGAGATGGGTAAATTTCATGTTTAGGCATTGGTTGGTTTTCACACTTAGTTGATCAGGGGCCGAGTGTGTGTCTTTGGTTCTGGATTAAGAGCTACAGTGTGTTTCTATTACTTGTCTTTTTTAACTTTTTAGCCTCAGGGTAAATGAAAAAAATATTGAGTGAGGTAACCCATACCCATAAAGATAAATATAATACATATTCATGGACTCATAAGTGACTTTTAGATATAAAGCAAGAAAAAAATCAGCCTGCAATCTACAACCCCAGATAACCTAAACAACAAAGAGGATCCTAAGAGAGACATACATGAATCTAAATAAGAAGGAGAAAAAGACAAGGTTTCCTGGGGAAATTGGGAGGATGAGGGTCATGGGAGAGGGTACTAGGGGAGAGGGAGAGAGAGATGAGTGGAGAAAAATGTACTGCACAATGCAAAATGTTTTGAAACAAGGAAAAAATATCTGTTGTGCACACAAAAGTAAACAACTACAGTTCTACCAAACAGAATACCATCATAAATAAAAAACTGGGTGTCAAGACTATTGGGTAAAAGGCTTAAGAGAAGAGGATGCCCAAAATAATATTATAGTGTGTCAGGACACCCTTATAGTTTTGCAAATGTTGATCTCTACAGGGGATTCATGATCAGGTTAGTATTGCTTCCCAAGTCGTAGGGGTAGTAGCTATCTTTGGAGGAATGCTATGTAGCATAGAGTAGAATTAGTTTGTTACGTTCAAAAATAATATATGAACTATCTGTAGTGATAGCAATGGTAAGAATCGAAAGAAAATGTTGTAAATCATAATTAGTAGATAATAAGTGTATATTTAATCAAATGAATAAAGAAAAGTGAACAATGTGTGGAGATAAATGGACTGTGAGTTTTCAGAAGTTGGGTCTCTCTAGGGTAAGGCATCATGGATTTTTAGAATTTCTAAGAAAAAGAGTAGATCAAATAAACCAAGACTCACTGTTGAGATTTATTAGATTGTTTTACTCAGTATAGGCTGTACCCATTTAACATTGTTTTGTCAAACTGAATGGAATGAGAAACCAGTAACTAGGCATCTGTGAACATGGATACCACAGTTGTCCAAGAATAGCATTAAAATCCTAAAGGAGTGTTGGTGAGGTGATAGTCTCCAAATGTCATTAAACTGAAGAACTATTGGCTATGAAGAACTTTTTGGATTATGAAGGTATCAGGCCAAAACCAAGTCTCTCTGTGTGTGTGTGTGTGTGTGTGTGTGTGTGTGTGTGTGTGTGCCTCTAAAGAAGTTAGAACACAGTGGGGAGATAAGCTGAGAATTTGTGTACTAATAGATACTTGCATTGAAGTCTTCCCTTCTTCGTGCTCTGTCATACTTCAACACCCAAGACCACTACATCAGAAAATAGAAAGTATTCTATAAAATGATGCAATACATGCCTGAAAGACTACTAGTATACATTATGTCTTAATGTATTTTATTGCTTATAGGTGTTATAAATGTGTATTTATTTGAGATGAATGTGAGCTAAGCTCAGGAAACTAGAATAGGGCCCAAAAGAATGTTATAAAGAGCCTTTATGAGAGAGACTGGGGAAAGTAAGAAAACACGTGTGATAGGAGAGTAGGAGAACTAATGACCATGCAACAGATAAGCTGGAAGGGGAGCAAAGAGCTGGAAGGAGGACTGAGTCAGCAAAACACTAAACATGAAAAAGTTTTTAAGAAACCAGCTACTTTTATATTAATTGAACACAAAAAAGAAAAATCAATAAAAAGTGAAAGATTAAAGGTTGGAAATAGCAAGCGTGGATATGTCTTTGGGTAAACCAAGAACCTCATAGCCTGGCAGTGTTTGTGATTGTAACTACACTGTAGAAAACTTGTCACATCTGCTTAGGTGTAACAAATACAAACCTACATGCCAATAACTCCAGTCCTAAGATTACCAACCAAAATAAATTTATTTTTATCACTAAGGAAATGTAGAGTTGATAACCCAATAAAAGTCTTGGGGGCATCCATCTGCATATTACCCAAATGTGCCCAGTTACAGATCACGATCAATTTAACTATATACGCAAGATAGAATTCATGTAGACTCTTGAGAATCTTATTCTGCTACATATACTGGGTTTCAATTGATGTTTCACCTTTGAAATTCCAAAGATATGTATGGGTATGAGTTTTGCTTCCTTAATTGACAAGGTAAAATTCACAAAAGAAGAAAGTGAGTGTATTTTTAATTTGTTGATTGAATGGCAGCTTATGTCTGTACATGAAACTCATGGAATCACAGTTTGAGACAAATATTCCAAGAAATGTCATCCAATATTTGTGAATACTGATTTGACCGAGTTGTGAGCTTGGTGTGGGAAGTCCTTCTGTCTATGTGTTGTTTATATTGGTTAATGAATAAATCTGTTTCAGTCAGTGGCTTAGCAGAATAGGACAAGGAGGAAGTTCCAAGCAGTTAGAGGAGGAGAGAGGATGTAGAGTCAAGGAGAAGCCATGTAGCCCTGCCAGAGACAGACACCAGAGGGAACTTACCAGTTAAGCCCCAGCCGCATAGTGATACATAGATTAATAGAAATGGGTTAATTTAAAATATAAGAGTTAGCCAGAAATACATTTAAGATATTGGCTAAACAATGTTGCAAATGATATAGTTTCTGAGTGATTATTTCAGGTCTAAGCAGCTGGGAATGTACTAACAGTCTCCCACCAACAAATTGGCACTTGAATGTGGTCAGTTATATACATGTAAAACCTGAGAAAACTTAAAAATGAATTTTAGACACAAAAGAACAGAGTTAATCTTGGCTTCGTGCTAGCAGCATTTTCTCAGGTGGACCCTGTTTGCTCGAAGCAAGTTGAGGCATGATTCTTCTAAGAGAAGATTTCCTGACTCAGCGGTAGCAGGAAAACCATACAGCTCCTTCAAGAAGGCTTCCTGGTTTGCCAGCACAAATGGCTCTAACTCTTTTGGGAGGGCCAGCTATATAGCATTTCAATGGGGTTCGTGAGGAGAGTCGTACACCTTGCTTAATGGCAACATAAATCCACTGTGTACCTAAAAATGGGGCAATGTACATGCTCTCAGAGGCCCTGAATATGCCTCCACCATGTTGGACTATGATGAGTAAGCAGGCAGTGTCACATTGGTTACAACCATGACTTCTTAGTATTTAAAACAAAAAGTACTTCTGGACAGAAAATAATTACAGATATAAAATAAAGACAGATTCAGATTTTTAAAAAAGACTCTAAATGCATCACAGTGTTGTATAAATGTACATAGGCTTGGGAGGGAGATAAAAAAGAGTATACAGTTATAAAAAGACTTGAATCACTAACAAAACAAAGTCTTTAAAGACACAGAGTACAGGTAGTCATAGCTTAAAAGGAGTAACGAAAAATAAGCCACACAAAGATGGAAGATACAGAGAGAGTCTGAATTATGTATATTATTCTCTTTTCCTTGTATATTTTGACAGTGAAGGAGCTATGTACAGACATTTCATTGTATGGACTGCTAAGATGAACTAACATATATATTTTGAAGGTACATTGACTTCAGAATTTGGGTCTAAGGATTTGTTGCTTTGGAAAATAAGTTCTTTTTTTCACAGAAGATGAGAACCTATGGATTCCTTCTACAGTAATGTGATTTTATGGAGCAAGACCCCCCAAATGTCACTGTAAACACCCCCCAAAATTACTTCTTCCAACAAAAAAAAACCAGAAAGCAGTTTGGAGAACTACACCCAAACTCCCTAAATGATTGTTTATAAATGTTTGTTTACATTTAAAGAGAGATATACTATAGGGATTTACATTGGTATGCATCTTGGTTTAATTATACAAATTTACCTCTTGATTAAGGTATTGTGTTTGTGCAACCCATTTAAAATGTAATGTATAATTAAGAAATATAGGTTAATAAAGTCATCCATAAGAGTCAAGCTTTTAGTCATGTTAGTAAGGTTTTCTAGATACTTAGAAATATATTTCAGTTAGATAATCTTCAAGTTTTTAAAAGACCTATAGAATGTGACATTTAAAATGTTTTAAGAATTTTCATGACAATGAGATACATCTGCTCCTGTCAGTACCAATCTACTTCAAGAGAATAATGGGCATCAAAGAAAGAGGCTCTTTATGGACTTTGTTAGAAATGGCTCCTGCCTGGACTGCTTGATGTTATGCTATATGAACTGGACATGCAGGACCCACAGAGAAATGACTGTTGAACTTTCCTAAAGGTGAGATATTCCTTTGGAGTTCCTGCTACATGAAAAACTCTGCCATACATTCTACAGAACACAGAAGTGACTGACAAACTGTCAATATAGGCTGAACTGTCTTTGAAATTTCCTGATTTCATGGAAAAGTCTGCTGGCCTACATACTATAGGCCTGTAGGTTGAGGATGGATTCCCCAACGGTAGAGAAGAAATTGGCGTGACTGTCCAGGCAGGGAGATGTCTCTGTCAAGTCTAGAGATTTGGAAGTTGTTTAAATTGCACTTTCTATTTACTTAGGTAATATTATATCCTTCTGGAGGCTTTGATGGAGTTGAAAAATAAATAGTAGTAATATAGTTTTCCTTAGTTATGTTAAGAGATAAAGTAGTTATAAAGATTGTAACTGTATTCTTGGTTGACACCAATTTTGTTTTATGTAATTTTACTATGTTAAAGTTAAAACCTTCCATTTTATTTAAACCGAAAATTGGAGGTGATGTGGGATTCCCCTCTATATGCTATGAATACCATTGGTTGATAAAGGACTACTTTGTGCCTATAGCAGAGCAGGACAGAAAGAGCTAGGCAGGGAAAACTGAAGTGAATGCTTGGAGAAAGAAGGATGGAGTCAGAGAGAAGCTATGTAGTCCAGTTGGAGACAGACTCCGGAACTTTAGCCAGTAAGCCACAGCCATGTGGCGATACACAGATGAATAGAAATGGGTTAATTTCATATATAAGAGTTAGCCAATAAGAAGCTAGAGCTAATGGGCCAAGCAATGATTTAAATAATATGGTTTCTGTGTGATTATTATGTGAGTCTGGGCAGCCGGGAAACAAACAAGCAGCCTCTTTTCTACATTACCAAATTCTTTTTATAAATCTATAATTAGCCTAAAACTAAACCCAGACAAAATCCAATAAGATGTGTGTGTTTGTGTGTTTATGTATGCACATACGCATGTATGTATTTGTGTATGTATCTGTCCACATTTGCATGTACGTATCCACACAGGAATGTATGTATAATAGATTTACTTTTCAATAACTATCTAGGACAAAGTTTTATTCCTTGTAGACCTTGCTGGTGACTGTCTGAACCGTGGCGTTTCCTCTTTCTCTTCTCCCTTCTCTCATTCTCTCAAGCTTAGAGAGATATCTCCTACAAATTATTCACTCTGCCAGCCAGCCCTGCAAATCCCTCTACTGCCTAGATATTGACCATTCAGTTTTTAATTAGGACAATCATGTGCCCAAGGCATGCAAAGAAACACCTTTACATCATTAAACAAATGCAGTGTACACAAATGTAACACATCTTTGTTTAGTCATAGTAACATTCCACTGCAGAAGCAAGACTTCAAAGGTCATCCTCTGCTGCATAGCAAGCTTCAGGTTTGCTTGGGCTACAGGAGACTCTATCACATACAGGATGAGAAAGGAAGAAAGGTAAGGAAGAAAAAGGAAAAGAAAATCTACATTCAAAAGTATATTGCCTATTTTTTTAAACTCTGCCTTAAATATGGGTCCAATCATTTCTTCTGACTGGAAAGTTGCTTGTACATTTTATACTGAACTCTAAACTTTTTTCTAGTTTTGCTTTATAAAAATTTCTATTTTATGTCGCTAATGAAGAAGATATTGGTCTCTTAAACACATAGTTAGATAATTGTTATACAACTCTCTTTATGGTATTCTCCATATATAGTAGCCTATGGGAGTCTTATGTCTGCTGTAGTTTTCTCATTTTTAATTAGGTATTGGAAAAAGATGTCACATTCTTGAGTTTACTGGGCAAGAATTGTAGCATGAAGCCACTGTGTGGATTAAATTAAAGATGGATTGCTTTAATTGATTCAAAGTCGAATGTCCTGAAGGCATTGTTACCAGTCTGCGGTGCTATTTGGAGCTAGTGGAAACTTCACAAGGTAAGGTCTCGCAGTTGGAAATTGAGTCATTTAGGAGGTACAATTCAAAAGAACATTAGGATCATGGCCATTTCTTCTCCTCTTTGTTTCTTAGAAGGCATGGGGTGAATAGGTTTTCACTTTCTCCATGATTTACTCTCACAAGAATACCATATATCAGTAAAGGTAAATTCTTGTCATCAACATAACCTTTTGTGAAAGACCCCTAATGGCCAGATGTTGTACTATGTCTAGACTCCAGAAGGCTGTGTACTTTAGAATGTAAATGGAACTAAGTTGTCACAAGTGTCTGTTCTTCCTTACAGAAACCAAATAATAACAGTGTTGTGAGGCACGAGGAAACAATTCTAGTGAAACAGGTATTGGAGGACCTGTATCTTTGAGAAATGCTTTATCATGCATGCATTCATTCATAATTCTTTTCCTCTTCCTCCTCCTCCTCCTTTTTTGTTGTCTTCTTCAAGCAATATTCAAGACAAGATGCACTTAGACACTTACAACTCAAGTAACCACTGATGTCTTGGTTTCAACAAGGCATCTCTACAGTCCACAGTCCCAAGGCCTTCCGCAATCCATTTAACTATACTCCCTTACCCAAGTATGGTATTCCATGATGTCATAATGGCATTATTCTGAAACCATGTGTAACTGTCTCCTTGGCAAGCTTTGAAAGCCTCCTCACCATGTGAGTCTTCAATAGTCACCAAGTTCCAGTAGGAAGTAAATATGATTTGATACCAGAAAGATGAACAGAAACACCATAATCTCAGAATTAAAAATTAGCTCAAAGCCCCCAAAACCAAAGCAATTAAAACTCAGGCAGAGCCCTGCGCCTAACTTTTTGTAGCACTCATAAGAACATTCCTGAAATTTTCATGAATTCTTTGGAATTGTTGTTTATTTTGAGATCTTATCTCAGGAAAGCAGTTCTGTATATGAATTATTATTTATTATTGATCATTTTCAGTAGCACTTGGGGACTTGTACAGTGCACAGACTCCTCTGCAGATAATCTTCAGTCCCCATATAG